>NW_024581135.1:27617497-28018466 GCF_017639235.1 Corvus kubaryi
AAGAGGCCTCTCCTTTCTTTTTGCTTTCTTAGGCAATTGTTTTGGAAATGCAGGGTGCTGGTGAGTGATGGGGTCTCTTTTCTGAGAAAGGCACAGGAATAATCAAGGAGGTAAAAGTTTTGCTGTTCTCTCTAGCGTCCCCTCTTTGTCCCAAAGGAGGCAACATGAATTCAGTGCTGCTTTTACATGTGGTGGAGCAACACCCCTGTGCCTCTCCCAAAGGGTGTTCTTTGAGAGCACCAAGAGGCCTGTTGTTGCAGAGCACTGGAAAAGCAGAAGGGTCTGGCCTTGATCTGTCAAGCAGGTGTGTGTTCCTGTGTCCACACAGAGTTGCAAGTGTCCTCTGAGGAATCAGAGCAGCACTATGGAAGTGGAGGATTGCTGTGCCAGTGGTCTAGTGTGAAAATAGTGGCATTTTGTCATAGGCTGCGCTTCACAGCTCAGACGAAGGATGGAGTCTGAGATGAAGAGTTGAAATCCCATCTGATGAATGGGAGGACAGAGATTTCACAAAGAAGGAAGCATCTGTATATATTTCCCTGTCAGGGTATTACTGACCAACATCCATAAAAATTGGTTAAAACCCCAATGTGCCACAAGTTTTCTCTGTTAGCCTCACATGAGGGATGGGGAGGGAACTGGACCTGCTCACTTTGGGGGGAACTATATGGGGGAAACTTTATGGGGGGTGTCGTTCCCCCAGTCAGGAACAGAATCTGCAGGATTTCAGTCACTGTCATTATTTAGGTTTGGGTGTTGCAGCAAAGATGTTTTGGTGCAACTCTCCACTCCACTCTAGTTCTGTGCTTGGAATCTTAAAGCACTGTCATGCACGTGTGGCATTTTTGATGAACTGGTACATGTAAAACTAGATGAAGAAATGTATAGCTAATATCTTGGATTTCAGTTGCTGGATAGGTCAGGTTTGAAGCTGTGGGGACTGAAGTTTATGCTTGATTTGATGCACATGAGTAAGCCAATTGAATTCAAAGTTCAGCATCTGTGCAAGGCTTCAAGACTGGGGACCTGATTTGTAAAGAGGATGATGTTTTTCTGTTGCATTGCTAGGACTTAGAGAAGACTTTGTTTTTGTTGTCTCTCCTTATTTCAGTCTGAAAGAGAAACAGCTGCCAGAGAAATCTTAGGATGTGACCTGTTTCAAGAACCTCTCCAACAATTCATGTTTGTACATGAAGTGAGAACTAAAAACCACCTTATCTTCTAGTGTAAATATTTGGAAATGTTGTTAATACATTAGAGCAGTGGGATAATTATTAAATGTTTTGGTATTTAGTGTCACATTATGATGAAAATCACTTGATAACAAATTAAAGCACTTTATTGTAATTGCTGTGGTTCTAGAGGATACACATGGTTATGCAGCATTAATTTTAAAGACTTACATGAATTTTTAAGCTTAGCAGATACAAACCGTTGGAGAATAGCCAGTATTCTTGAATGTGCAATATACACTCTAAGGAGTCTTTAACTAAATCTTTTGGACCTTGGTTGGAAGCAATTAACATTTCTTCTAAACTTTCAATAATTCATACTTTTTTTTCCCAGTTACAGCTGCAGATTTGTTTGAAGAAAGTTCAAATGTTCTGTAGGTGCACATGGCAGGGGGACACATGAAAATTATATACATGCTCCAGAAGGTTATAACATCTGATAGTTAATAATCTACATGAATAACCAAGCAATTACAGGTGAACTGACTGCTAGGAGCACTAGTAATTGCCACTGAACCCAGTGAAAGTCTGCTTCTAGGAAAATCCTCTTCCATGTTATTGCATCTGTCCATTAAGAGCAACAATTGGTCCTGTGGAGGAAGGGGATCTTCAGGTAGCTGGTGTATATCTGAGGAACTTTATCCTTTTTTTGAGGGGTAGTGGGGTGGGGTGGGGAAATTGTTCAGTGATTCTCCAGATAAATTGGCTTGCTGCAGTCACAGGTTGTCCCCTAGGACTTCAGTGGCCTATTTCCAAGGCATGGCTCAAGTCAGTCTCATACGAAATGGCTTTTATTGGCTAGTTTAGTCTCTAATGACTCTAAGACCTCAAACGGATCAATTTGAATGCTCGTGATGAGGCAGGAATGGACCAGAGAGAGCCTGTATTACTTTAAAATGACGTTGGACTCCAGCCCTGCATGGACCCAGGGCTCTATGTTGATAGCCCTGGGCCTGTGGTTCATGTGAAGAACTGATGCATCAAGCTCAGCTCACACACGTGGATCTGTTGAGCTGTGGCAGTCGCCTATCTCCAAGACACTTTTAATCTGAGGCCTAGACCTTTCTCCCTGTTGCCTAAGGAAGGGAAATACAGCATCGTGACTCAGAAACTGGAAAAAGCATTTTAAAGGTCTTGCCTGTGTTGGGCCCAGCCCTAAGCACATTTAAATTCATGCTTGTTCTGTGGTAGGGAGCACTAAAACAACCTATGCTCCTCAGGGCATCTGCTTACCCTTCCTGTGGCTACTGGAAGCCTTTAAACATAGTTTGTGGATTCAGTTCATACCCATGACACAGGGTGACTGGCCATGGGAGAGATGACTGGAGCCACTGCAAGTACTAATCAGGTGGTGCTGGCTCAGGTGGAGTGGCCAGCGGGTGGGGAAGACCTGTGAAGGAATCATGCATTGAGTGTTTGTCAGGGACTCTGCACTGGGGTGTCTAGAGCAACGAAGTGCTCTGGGGCAGGGAAATGCCCTGGGGGATGTGATGGCCAGACCAGGGGGCTCCTGGGGGAGGTGATAGCAGGATACTCAGGGTGTTGAGGGTACATCATGAGTGAAAAGTGCAGCAAGTCAAAAGATGCTCTGGGAATCTGAAGTTTGGGGAGAAAACACAGAAAAGGGGCAAAAGAGGGGGAAGAAAATTCTTAGGGAGCTGTTGTCTAGGTTTAGCTTTGGTATTAAACCAAAGTCTCCTGTTTCCTCAGAGAGGTACCCTGAGGCGAGGCCCTAAAATAGATTTGGGCATGTTCCAGGCTCTCTATGGTGTGGTGAGTACATATCACACTATTCCCCTTCAGAAAACTTACTGTTAAAACAAAGCCAAAAGTCTATTATATTTCTGTATTCCCTGACAGCCAAAGTTTGTATTTCAGGAACAAACTCTTGGAGTTATAATCGAACAGCAACATCAATCTCCTCTGCTAGATGTGGGTAATTGATTGTACTAAGTAATTCTTTGTGGTCAGTTTTAAGGAAAACATGTGGCCCAGTGTTCAGTGGGTAGAACTGCTTTCTCTTACACTAGCTGAACATCTCACGTAGCTTCTCATCTTGGCTGCTTTTTTAAAGCAAACCCCTAATTTGTGATCTCACATCCAAATTTTGATTATGAATGCTTTGCCTACAAGGTTATCAGAAATCACGTTTCAGTAAATAAGTGTTGTAAACACTGTGACTTCTGTAGTTTTGTTAGTTCATTGTAGAAATAGAGCTGAAAGATGCTGACAAATGCGTCTGCAGATGCTTTGCTGTTGTTCCTGAGTATCTAGTGCTGGTTAACATGGGATGAGCAAAGAGCAGAATCATTGCCCATTTCTGTTGTGATATGTAGCTTAGTTGTGCAGTCATGTACTTAAGCTATGTTCAGTTTTGTTTTCTTTAAAGAGGCTTTAATAATGCAAGGCACCTTTAGAAAATATATAATTGTGTGCAATTTGCTGCTTAAGAGTACATGGCGCTTCCCATTTGAACTACTGCTACCTTCTGAAAGCAGGAGCGAGGAACATGTATTCTTTGAATTTGAAAGTGTTTTTCTCCTATGTGCAGAGTGACAGAATGCATAAAGCTGATGTTTGGGACGTGCATATGGAAAATGAGATCATGATGAAGCCTATTTTGAAGTCAATTTATTACAGCTCTTCTGTATATGGCTACTACCTCCTGTTGTAGAATAGTCTCTTCAGCTTCCTCAGGAGCTGTTTCTCTGCAAACAGATCCTCCCCTTGTTCTCCTTTGGTTCTGCCATTGTGAATCTGGGCTTTTGCTTTTACTTGGTTTCTTCAAAAAAAGCTCTTTCATATGATGATCTCATGAAATAATCAAGGAGGTGCAAAAAGTACTGAATCAATCTGGTTTTACCTTTAAATTCTATTAGTATTCAATCTTTCCTTTCTTTTAAAGATTAAAACCCTGAGCAGTGCGATGCAGATCATAGAGATAGTTTCACCTCATCTTATATACAGCCTGCCATGCTGGTTCTGAATTTTCCTTGCTCCTGAAGCTCCCAACTGTCTGTGAAAAGAAGTACACTTGATGCTCTGAAAGCTGCAAAGGCCTCCTGCATCTTGTAGACAGGCTGTATGCCGTTCTTCTGAAGGTCTAAAACGTGCTTCTATCACCTTGACTTTTTCCTTGGATGCTGGGTTATTTTCATGCATTGTACAAGACCTGTAATTTAACCCAGGAAGTCAGGCTATTAGAGGAAGCACAGCCTGTCTATTAAGTGGAGTATTTTTTGCTGTGGGCTTGTGTTGGGTTCAAGGCAGTGATTTTAATCTTCAGGAAATCAAATGGCCCAGGCATCCTAATCTGTAAGATTTTCCATCTCTTCCCTTATGCTCTAAACCACAGAGAGCCACCATCTGTTCCAACTCTGAGTCTCATGAAGGAGAAATATACCGTGTCCAGAAGATTCCTATGCAGGGGTACACAACCTGGGACAACCACTTTAAAGAGACAATATTCTTCAATACTCCAACATAGTGCCACTTTAAATATGCCTGTAGTGCAGATACTCAGTGGGAGAAGATGCTGTATTCAAAGAAGCTTATTTGTCAAAGTAGACATTTTGACTTTCAAATGTCATTTTTTCCTTTCTGTAAAATAGGAATGATGATGGGTTTTGATCTTTCAGTACCCTCTAGGTCAGATCTAATCTAAGAAAAAGCTTGAGGACAGTGGTGGTTGTTTTTTTTTCCCAGCACACACAGTTTAGGAGACCACAGAATTAGACTCCAGGGGTGAGGGCTGGGCTTTGAGATGGCTACTTTTCCTGGGGGTTGGCATGCACAAATTTCGAGCTTCTTTGCTCAAGAATTCCAGATGCAAATCAAACAGCATCTCCTGCCTGGCTTCAGCCTCATATGCTGCTCCAAATGGAGACAATTGCTCTTGTGCTAATGGGTGGCTGCAGCCAATTTGTGTGACTTTCTGATGAGGAGGAGAAACGGCAGTGACTGAGATGTTTTGGGGTTTTGTTATGCTGCTTTCTCCTCAAGTCTAGATTTTCTTAGCTAATTTACCACATCAAGGTGCAAAGCTTCTGCCTTGCAATTTTTCAGTTTTTAAGACCACTAAAAACATTCCTGTCAACAAATGTCAAGTTTCCAGTAAAAGCTTGGTACCCTCCTGAAGTGGCAACTCTTATGGTGAAAAACCACAAACCCATTTGGCCTGGCCAGTTGCTTTCGTCTCTTTAGTTCAGCTGAGTAAATGGTTCCTATGGTTCACCCCTTTCCCCTGCTTATTTACTACACGGGAATAGGAGCCAAGATAGAGAGGTTAAAGAAAAGGAAGAAACCAGGGGTTTTAAAAAAAATTTATTTATTTTTCCCTTCATTTGAGGACATGACCCTTTCATATAAATGTTTTTTACTTTCCCAAATTCTAGTCCCATTGTGGAATGTATGGAGACAGCAAATAAATGATACTTAAAATTACACAATTACATTTTCAGTAAATATGAAATTATCTTATTAGTGTTGTAATAAAAATACTACCCACTCCCAGGAGAAAAGGCAAACCAACACTGGCTCAAATACTGACAAAAAACAATAGTAAAGAGTGTGAGCAATTAATGCTTTTGTTATCTGCTGAGGCAGTAAAACCTTCTATTGGCTACATAGAAAGTGTCTAGTTCCTTTTGGGTTTTGACATTGCAAATTCTTGCAGCAATTCAAGTTTCTGCGTCAAAGGTGACAAAACAGACTTATCCACCAAAAGAGAGAGGAGGGCCGCTACAGACTGGATTCAGATCTAAGTTAACTCCTTTTGAGAAGAAGGTAATGATGATGGGGAAAAGGTGTTTCTGGGGATGGCTGGGAGGGAGGAATGGTCAAGAGCATGGAAGAGTTGCTACCTTACACTTTCTCTGGCTGAACAGACTCTTGAAACTCCTCACCTGGGATGGAACAGAGAATACTGGAAAATATTTGGTTTCATTCAAGTCTCTTGTGAGTGGTGATGGTAGGTGAGCAGTAGGACAAGAAGCAGAGCAGCCACCCTGGGTTTCTGTATCTGGGAGGGAATCTGACTTGTCACTTCATAGCAAAGCTCATCACCAGAAGTGCTCCTTCCTTTGGTCTTCTGTGGAGTTATGCTACCCCTTATCTGTGCCTGAGACAAGAAGGGGCAGGCTTTTATTATGGGTAAATTATCTGTTGTCCATGGACTTCCAGCTGAAGGTCTGTCTCTAAGGCTTCTGTACAGTAAAATCTTCTCCGTGGACAAACACCGGGAACAGGGACTGGGTCACACTTGGGCTGTCCATTTGGATTGTGTCATGTCTGTTTACCTACAGCAACAAAACTAAACCTAGAGAAAGTTTTCATGGATATGTGAACAAGTAGGAAAATGCTAGTCTTGTGCATCCTGTTGAATTGAAGGGAACACTAGCTAGTTAAAAAAAGCTCAAATGTAGAGCATTTATGTAGAACAAAAAGATCTACGTACAGTAAAGTAAAAGCAGCAAGAATGCAATTTTAATATAAGCTATTGCCAGTATGATGTGAAATTAATTTTTTTGTTGCTATATTAGGTGCCAAAGAATCCAAGGTCTCAGCCAGAGAACAGCCTGTTTAGTTGGCATTAGAACAGCAAAGGAAAGGAGTAATAAGTGGTTTAAGATGCTCTATAGGCTGGTCCTCAGCATTTCTCACGTATGTGGACCAACATGTTTACTCTTAAATTTCTGAATAATTATAATCATATTATAGAGTTACATTCCATATCTTTCAGAAGCAATAGTAAGCTATCAAAAGGAAGTGTCTGTACACTGCTGTTAGTATCAGAGTACTACAGCTTATCATGCTATGAGTTTACACTACCAGCAGGGCTGAAAGACAGGGTTGTAACTGTTGGCATTGTAAAGGCACAGGTTCAAGGCCCAGCACCTAGGACTGGCAGTCCCCAAGGAGATGAGGTGCTTGGTTAACACGGAACAAAAACTTGTGTTAAATGGAAAATGAGGTAGTAAGAACTTACGGGGCTTTGAATGTGGTGCTATGCAGAGGTGAAGAAGATTGGAGACTGTGAATAAAGCAGCAACCTCTTTTGCATGAAGCAAGAACTTTGCTCAGTCTCTCCTTTATGTTCTTCCTCTGCTCTCTCTTCCCTTGGTTCTGGCTTGAAAGGAGAACCAGTGTTTTCTCTTTCCTGAGCCCATTGAAAACAATGCGGTGTGTTAGTAGTCCTGGGATGAGGTAATGGTGGAGTCAGAAGTTTTCTCTGGGCTCAGGTGCTGAAGACTTTGTGCAAGCAAAACCAGATGACACTAAGAGGAGTGAGACTCTTCAGAGAAGAGTCCTGGTGGACTTGCATGCATCTTAAATGTGTGCCTGGTAATGAATGTGCTGCAGAGGAGACTTGAACATCTGGTCACTTCATTCTAGTATTTCTTAATTTATAAGGATATGAAAATTTGAACATGATATTTGAGATAAAGTTACCAACCCGATAAGACTGTCGTTCCCCATGAGTGAGCATTGTTCTTGTGAATATGGGATGGAACTATTACTGTATCAGCTGTGCCTGTAACTCATTAGCAATGTACATTTCTGAGCTGAAAGTCTACTTCACTTATGACTTTAAACTTGGTGTGTGAGTGTCCCAAACTCTCTACTTCAGCCTCTCTCATAAAATTGCAGAAGTTCTACATATCTAGGAAAGACTGTTCTCCAAAAATATTCTGTATGTGCAGTCTGATGAGCAGCTGACTTCTTATTTTAAGAGTCAAAACCTATGGCAGATGAACTGTTGCATGCCTGGTATGTGAACGTGCTTTTGGGAGCGCTATTTTTCTGGGAGAGAAGAGTTGGAAAAGTGGCAGGCTATCTGGGATGGTCAGTACCAATTTGCAGCTCAGATGGGAGAACCTTTCCAAGTCCTGGCAGAACCTAAAACCAAATTTTGCTGGTGCCAGGATAAATGCCTGGGTTTAAAGACTTTTTTCATTTTCTCTTTTTCTATGGGAAGAGAATGACTCTGTTAATGAACACTAGCAGTACAAACTCCTGGTGGTCCTGATCAAGGGAACAACATCCATCAAATATCTACTTCTATTTTATTTCTGTCTTTAAAAGCAGACTTAAATGTTTGGTACTCCTGCTTTTGTTTAAAACTCTACCTCCGTGTCTGTCTGCCAGCTGAAATGTAGCCTATAGCTTCTATAAGGTGAAGTTTTTGTGTGATGCCAGCATCCTAACTGTGGACAAAGGCATCTGTCTGTGGGATGCTGGCAGAGTCCTAGGGAGATGCCTTATTTTCAGACAGCTGAAGGTGCCTGAGGTACTTGCCCTGTTGCAAACTAGAGGTCTCAAGGTAGCACTGAAATGACTCACTGATCAGTCTCTGTCCCCTCTGTGCTGGTGGCCAATTATGGGGGATGGCAGCAAGGCCTGAGACAAGATCTTTGGTGTCCTATTCTTCCTTGTTCATTTTCTTCCAGAAGACATGATCCCAAGGTGTCTTGTTAGCCATAAAAGATGTGAGGCCAAAGTGAGACAGATGCTTGCTGTTGAAGGAAGCCCTTTAAGGCAAAGGGTGCATGGCACGTGGCCTTGGCTCAAAATAATCTCTTTTGGTGGCTCTGGGCCAGCTTCCCATTGTGGTCTTGGCCAGCTCTCCACCACGGCAATCACCCCTTGGCACCTGGCAGCAGGGCCAAAGGGAGCACACCATGCTGGTACCCCTAGTATTGCAAGGTGTGCTCCCTTGAAGCAATTCACAAGTGCCTTGAAGGGAGGAAAACAAGAATGCACAAAGGATGAAAATGTTAACCATATGACTGTGAGAGCAGCAAGCCTGATCTGACTCCTTAAGCTGTTGCTTTCACGTTATATTTTTTTCTGTGGAGCATGGAGAAGAAGAGCTAAGGTTTATGGTGGTGGTTTGGAGTCCAGATGGGTGCCATCATCCTGGAAGACACAGCCAAGGTTTTGGCCCATATTTCTGCCATTTTTATCCCAAAGAACACAGTGTTTGGGATTGTGTTGGGATTTTTTTAAATTTGTTTTTCCCCTTCCTTTTCTTTTTCCTGGAGACTAAAGTGTTGTTCATTAATGCTTACCAAGAGTGAGTGTTCTTGGTGAAAAGTCTTTTGCTAAGTGTCACATTATATAATCATGCTTTTTCTTTTTCCTCCTTCAAGTTACCACTTAGTGCCAATGCTTGCTTGAGTGCTGTGTGGCATGGGGAGGAGCCTTTTGGTTTGAAGAACATTTTCAGGGCAGAAAAGCTTGTTCTTTCTCCATCCTTGCCCCATAACAAAATTACAGCAAACTAGAAAAGAGAATTTTGTTAATCAGAATAGTCAATTGGGGAATCATTAGCTCTGATTTTAAACACTATTTGTAATTTGCTTTAGGGTCTGTAGCCTAATTCTTTCCTTTGAGTTAATTAAAATATGTTTGAATGTGACAGACATTTCCAAATCTTCCCACAATCCAGGAGGAAGGGTAGGTTTTTTTTGTCATCTTCCATCAAGTATAGAGGCTCTGAGCACAGAAGAATTTCACTACAATGCTGCAAGGTTGTTTACCTTAGCTCCTTCACAAAAGATAATCCAACAAATTACATTAATTATAAACCAATATGTTCTGTTCAATTCCCACATGAGCCAAACCTGGGTATGAGCATCTGCTCTTATTTTCTGAGCTGGGTTTTGAGGACAAGGCTCACAACAATGCTCAATCCATAATTAACAGAAAAATTAAAGATGCAACATCCCTTGCATCCTGCTTTTTGAAGCAGCGTGTTTAAAAATATACATGCACTGTCCTGGCAGTTTTTATTCAACATAAAAAAACAATACTCTATTGTTACCCTGGTGTGTTTTTGTTTGTTTAAAATATTTACATTTATGTTAGGCTTAAAATAAACATGTAAATACTTTCCATAAGAAGAAAAAGATTCATAATTCCCTCTTGTGCTACATTTTTTCTTTTCAATTGTTTCTCTCCCTCCCCCCAAAGATGACCTCTTTTCATAAAATGTGGTTTATTCTGCATTAAGCATATTGTTTTCTTTATGAAAAAAGGACTGGTTGGGCTTCTTCTTATTTTATTTTTTTAAGTGGCATATTTTTTCAGTTTCATTTCATAACAGGAAACAAAAGAGAACGTGATTGTTTGACCTGGTTACCAAAGAAATATTTGGCTAATAAAAATCCCATTAGCATGATGCCAAGTCCTGCTAGTTGTTTATGGTGAGCATGCCTGTACAATTATACGCCATTTGCATGTCGAAGGAGTGCAGGAAAGAGCGCTTTTGTGGTTTAGGCACTAGACTGGCACTTGAGATAAGAGATCAGTTCCCAGCTGCGCAGCAGACTGACTTTGAACAGACAGCAAATTTCCGTGGCTTACTTTTGCAGAAGGGATTGATAACACGTCTTTTTTCCCATCTTCCATCTTGTTTCTGTAGAAACCAAACTCTGGAAGGCTGCTTGCCCTGGCATGCAGCACTCGGCCTGTTCTGGGCACCCTCCTTGTGCAAGGGGGATTGGCTATGTGGCCTTTACCTCATGCTCTTGCAGGAGCAGGACTAAATTCATAATTCCACAGGATTTATTAGCTGGTGCTTAATAAAGCTCATGCAGCACAAATGGAATAAAAGGTAGCTTGGCTGCTACCATCCATTCCAATATCAGGAAGGAGAAGCTGGATTTGTGATAATGAAGGTCTTTCCTTTGTGCCTGCGTTTCCTTGAGTTTGCCCATGGCCGTGTCTGATAGTGCTCACATCCCCACAGCTGCCACTGCTGTGGAGCAGCCCCTTGGCCTGCCCTGGCCATGGTCTGGCCCACCCTGCCCAGAGGTGCCCTCCTTGCTGGGAACCCTGTGTTGTGCTGGAGGTGGGAGTGCTGTTACTGTCCTGGTGCAGTTGTGCTCCTTGTACAGCCATGTTGGGCAGCAGCCTCTGTAGGCTTGCTCAGCTTCCTGCATTTTATGCAAGCCTTGTTTTAATGATTAAGTAATTGACAAGAAAACAGTAGAATTTCATTAACTACTGGGGGGAAAAATAACACGGAAAAGTTTAACATGTTGGGAAACATTTCTTCTGGAAAGAGAAAAAGAGAGAGAGAGAGGAGGGACCATTTCTTTGAAAGCCAAGACATGTAGTCCCTAGAAGTTCAGTGATGTTTCTTCTCTTGCCTGAGCTTACTTATTCCCCTGGGACTTGCAGCATGGATTCAGCTGTGAACACGCTGCAGAGAGCAGGATGTGGTGAACCAGAGGCTCTGTGGGCTTCCTGCTTGGCAGCACAGTCAGGGCTGGTGGGGCAGTTCAAGGAAGGACTGTGGGAGCTTTTTTGCAGTGACTGGCTGGTGCAGAGGATTTTTCTTGTTTAGCCTTTGTTGTTGGAAGGGGCCTGAGCCTGGGTGTAATGGTCATGAATGCCAGCTCCTGTTAAACATTCAGATCCTCCAAGGTTTTTTCTCTGGGGTTCTTGGTGTTTGTTTGAAAAAAGAGGAAAACTCCCACCCCTTGCAGTTAAGGCAGTAAGCCCAGTGTGAACGAGCAGGAATAAACCCTCCAGGCGTCAAATGTTGGTTATGCTCAGAGCTGGCTGGTGAGGTACCATGAGTACCAGGTTACATGGGAACGGAAGGTGCTGCTGCCCACAGGAGAGGGACTGGGCCTGACGAGAGGTGCTCCCAGGCCACCTCCTTCTGCAGGGTCAAGGAAGGGGCTGCAGTGTTGGGCAGAGGCCCTTGTGCCTGTGGAGCCACTTGTGTGTGGCCCATACCACCCACAGAGGTAGGGAGTGCTTAAGCTGCTTCTGCCCCATATGGGTAAATGGTGGCCCTGGGGTTGGATCTTCAGATATGTTTTTCTATCGGCAACATCTGTATCTTCCTGGGCTGTAAATTGGTAACTACAGTGTCCTTGGTAAGAGAAACTCTCAGACAAAGGCACATCTCGACCTTCCTCCAAATTTAAAAAATAATCATCAGGCAGCTCTTGGCCTTTCTCACATCTTTGATTGTTTTTTCTCCCACTTCAACTGTTCTTGAATTCTGGGACACACATGCCAAAGCCTCTTCCTTTGCTGAGAGCATGAAGTTTTCAGCGGCACAGTTTGCAGTGTGCACTGGAGAAAAAGACTTCTTCCTTCAGTATTGCTCGTGGGGAGAAAGATGTGTGTTCACTGCACAGCTAAGGCATGTGCTGTGCAGCAGCCCTTGCTTGGTAGGACTCCGAAAATTACTTCAAAATGGCACAGTGTGAACGCTGCAAGCCCAACGTGTGATATTAAAACATTTAGAACTGGATCAAATCAAACCCAGTTTTTACCACAAATGCGCAGAGGCTGTTCTTCTTGTTTGAAGACTCTTTTCTTGCCAAATTCCATCTTTCCACACTGAGCTGCTTAAAAAAAGCCTTGTGGATGTATATATTTATATAGCTGAATGTTTTTTTGATCATATTTTATACAAAAATATTGCCTTTTGGCAGGGAGTCATCTAGTAGGTGTCGGATTCAAAATGTATCGTAAAGTTACGAGTGACTGCAAATGACATTTACGCTCCGTAAATCTGGTAGGGAAGTGTTAGGGTCGGAAAAAAAAGGGCTTCAAAGCGGGGAAATGGCAGAATTAATAATTGAATTGAGACTGAGATAGAAGAGTGGTAATAGGGAAGCATGGACATAACTGGGGAGCAGTGTGTAAGTAGCGGGACCTGCAGATTCCTGCAGATGTTACTGAAAAGCCTGCAGCTTGGATAAATAAGTCAGACCGGATTGCCCAAGACGGAATGCACTAGCATTCCTCAGATAAAAGCTGCAAGAACCACCCCAATTTAAGGAAAACTATATTACTGCACCTGCTCTGAGTCCACACCAGGAATCCCTAGCCCAGTTTTGAAGGAAGTTGTCTTTTTTTGAGTAACCTCTGAAGAAAGAGGTCCCCTAACCTCCCATAGAGGTTCAAGTACCAAGCTACCGTTCTATTTTTTTTCTCCCTAATCATAATCAAAGTGACATTTGCTGTGAATCAAAGCAATTTCTTTCTGTGCTAGTCCTAATATTGTTGGAGAGCAATTGCTCAATGTCTTTTTCATAACCTCCTTTGGAAGAGCCTTATCACATTATCTGTTGTTTCTAAACAAAAGTTTACAGTGAAAGCTGTCACTTGGAGCGAAGGCTCACAAAGAAAAGGCACGTCTGTGTTTTATTTCGTTGGTTCTGCATTGTAGAACCTTTTGGAACCCACCACAACCTAAAAGGAAAACCTTATAAAGCACTTTTATATTATTGGATTTTGGAGTTATTTTCAGTTTGGGGGATATTAGGTTTCTACATATTATAGTTGGCTTAAGCTTCCTTGTTTGCTTGAGGTTTTCTCCTCTTAGGATAGTTTTGTTTTATTTTTTAATGGAATTTCTCTTTCTTTTCATTCTTTTTATTTTAAAGAAGTGTGCCCATTGCACTCGGATCATTATTTTGGAGTCACTTCACTTACTGAAGGATTAAATGGCATTTCAACATGTGTAAGGAGTTTAACAAAATTTAGTTGCATTTATTGAATGATCTTGTTTTTATTTATTCACAAAGTGCATCAGGGTATTACTCACTAAGGCTCAAGTCTGATTTTTATCTGAGGTCCTGGCCTGTGCAAGAGACAAAAACAAAGGCAAATTAAACAAGAACATCAGTAACTCCTCTCTAAAATAAGCTTGTAAATTAAATAAGCTGTAAGTGAAGTGGAAGAAAACTGAAAGAGAATGAGAAGAGCCAAGTCTTCTCATGGATTTGTAACAAGGAAGTAGGTGATAGTGTGATTGGGGGTAGAATTAGTCCCATCTGCCGAGTGCCTCTGAGCAGTAGAGATGTCACCTGCCACCCGCTCTCCAGCAAGGCTTTAGGCCAGTCTCTGACCTGATTTCCACCCTGTGCAACGCTGACTTCAGTCTGCCTGCACAGATATGACTTAGGGAAGAGTTTGACTGAGTGGTTTTCTACATATAAGTCAATAAAGGAGTACTGTTTGTGGTTTCTGAAAGTTCTGAAATGATGTTTGCCTCATGTGATGGTAACTTCCTTGCAGTGCTTGCTAGAGGTGCCAGGCTGAGAGCCCTGGGCGATGTGTCCCTCGCAGCAGCCATGCAAGCTGTACCAGGCTGTCACAGTAAACACTCCTTCCCTCCAGCCAGTGAGTTTGGTCCTCAGGGACTCTGCTGAGAGTCATGACCTGGGACCAAACTTACTAATCTAAATGCAGTAGATGTACAACACTGCAATTTGGCAATGCAAAACTGGCTGTCCATAAAAAAGAGCTGCTTCTCCTGGTAATTCTCTAGAAGGGTACAGGTACCTCGCAGTGACGGCTGCGCTGCCTTGTAATCTGCAGCTCGTGGAAATCACTGGGGGGCTATTAAACCCAATATATGTCAGACTAGCAGAGAGTTTGTTCTGGGTTATGTCTCTTGGCTTAGGAAGGTTTCAAATATGATACAACCCACACTCCCTTCAGGTACCCACACTGACTGGCTCAGAAGGTAGAGAAGGGCTTGACTTGTGTGAAGGTAATTGTAAGGTGTAACTTTGGTGTCAAAATTAACTGGTACAGCTGAGGTACCAACAGAGTGAAGAGCTTCCTTTTTGCTACCAGCTTCTCTTAGAGAAGCCAGACTGCCTTGATTTTTGATGACCACTCAGGGAGGCTGGCTCTTGGTACCAGTGTAGTACCAATGACTTCAGGAAAGTGTTATGAACTTCCCTCCAAGCTCAAAACTGCTGACCTAAATCCTTGCAGATGAGAGTCTTCTCATCCTCCACAGGGCTGCATTGCCATTGTTGACATGGATTTCTGGAAACCAGTGACTACTTCAGTCATTCCTTTGTTACTTTTTATCACTGTAAAATATAATGTGTCCCTTTTATTGCATTTAGAAAAATTAGTCTGTTCTGAGACAGCTGGCTGCTTTGACGGTGTGCAAGTATGTGTATGACAGCACATAGTTTTACTTTTTAATGAACTATTTCCCCTGGCTTCATCTTACTTCCACAGTCTATTTTTGTTGTTATAATGACACTGGTCAGTGAAGCTCAGAGGAAATCAGTCATCAAGATGCATGGTGCTGAAACAGTATTTCTGCTGTGATGGGGATTGCATTAATGCCTTTGGAGATTTCTTGCTGTTGTCATTGCTGCATCCACACCATAATGCAGAACTACCTAAATTGAACCAAGAGGCAAAATTTGGAGCTATGTAACTAAGTTAACTAAGAAAAATTTCTTGGGACATTAATTTTAACTCATGCTGGAACAGTCAAAGTGACCCCGAATATGTTCTGTTGGGATGTCTGGCATCTGTTATCTTACTCTAATGCACAGGATTTTCTTCCTCCATTTCCTCACTAGCAAAAATGGCCTGGACTCCGTGAAACTCTAACATTTTGGAAATACAGAACAACAGCAAAATAACCAGGTTTTGGAAATCGAATTCTTTTAAATGGTCACGTATGATAAGATCAGTGTTCAGATAAAGGGGGCACCCAAACTGACCAGCTACAACTGGTCTTGCACAGCTATTTCATAACTTCTCTTTTGCCTTCTTTCTCTGGCAGGTGCCCTTTCCCCCACTGTTTTGAATGGCATTTCTCCAAGTGTTCTGGTGTATATGAACCTGGTCTATGAACTGTAGCTCTGCAATACTCACATCGTATCAAGGAAATTTGGTTTCCTAAACCCTATAGAAACACCCATGGTTATCTTCCAACAATCTCCTCTGGTTCCTTTATCCCTGTGGCATATCTAGGATATTTCTCTTGCTTCTAAAGCCTTCATTTGCTTAATTTCTTGTCCCTGCTGAGTTCCTTTGCTTCTTTTCAGAATGGCCTGAATACAAGCTCAACCTGTGGGGGAAAACTAAGGACAAGCCCGAAGTGAAATGCTGTAACAGTTCTGCTCAGCAGCCTATGGGTGGCTTGGAGGGCTACCTATTCTACCTCTGCTATATAGTGGGTTTGTGTATGTTCAGCATTTATACTTCTGTGTGCACAGCCCTATATGTAATAAATCTAATTGTTCTTAAGTTTTCCCTTCAGAGTTTCTACCTCAACTAGCTAGGGACTTGTAGGAATGCAAGCAGAACCCAGTTTTTCAGTTCCTTAGACTGGTAGTTGCTACTGCTTATTTGCAATTGTGGTTGGTTTTTTGTTTGTTTTTTTTTTAATTAGTTACAGAGTGGATTTATTCAGACAGCACACCAGCATGAATGCCTATCAGGATGGACACCATGAATGCAATTAGTCTTTAATAATGCTTATGAAATAAAACTGAAGTGATACTTGAAAATCCTTTTTTTAGCAACGAGAACTGGTTCTGTCCTTCTTTTTTAAGAAGTAACCTTGTGATATTTGAGACTGCAAGTGGGAAGGTATAATCATTTTCTTTCTCTATTTTTTCAAAGTTGATTATTTTTTTACCTGAAACCAAAATTGTCAGCTTTGGATGCCTTGTTAACATAAAATTTAAACAACAACAACTTGTAAATTGTAAAATTTATGAAAATAAAAATGGATTAATATTTTATGATGCATCCATAAAAAGAGACTTAATTGTTCATATCTTATTTATGAACTTTGGGGAACAATTTATCTTGTTTTTACCTTTTAGAACAGCCCCTGACAGCTGTGGTGAAGAGGCACCACCTTGAGTAGGAAGGGCTAGCATTCCTTCCTCCTAGGGGCTCATTTTCTCAGTAGTCGGCCGTGGGCAGGGAAGGAGCCCTCTGGTAGTGCCAGGACCTCCCTTCCCACTGCAGGCCTTCTCTTGCTGTCCTAGGCATGGGCTCAGGCACAGTCGGGCTCAGGCACAGACAGACTCAGGCCAGAGGTGTTGGGGCCACCTCTCCAGTGCAGTAGCATCAAAACCGTTCTGCCTTCCCTATCTCTTTGGCCCTCCTTGCTGAGGTTAGAGATGGAGTCTGAGGGAACACATTTGTGTTGCAGAGGAAGTAAATTGCAAAAATCTGCTAGAAACCTTTTAATCCATTAGTAGTTTGGTTTAGGTCTCAGTGTGCATATATAGAGGCACTCTATATATAGTATGTGTAATATGGATGAATGGGTTGCACTATTAGTAAATCATTTTCTTATGGATTCATAAAAGCCATTTTCCCCCTTCAGCTGCCCTGATATATTTCTTTCTTTACTTCCCCCCTCCCATAGTCTATTCATGGAGAAGATCTGGGTAGAAACGGTAGATGAAACCTCCTCTTTTCCTTGGGAAGTCAGAGAACAGAACTTGGCAATGACTATCAACATAATAGAAAATGTTTCCATGTTCCACCATCAGACAAGTACTTAAAGAGGCTTCTCCTTAGTGAGTGTTGTTGCAGGCAATAATGTGAGGTGTAAAAGTCACTTTGCCAGAGATCAACTTTTGATAAATATATTTTAATTTCTTTATTGAGTTTTAAAGTGTAACAACCACTGCTGAATAGGTACAACTGAAAACATGTTAAATAGCCTTCAACTCTTCACATTTGCATTGAACATCATCTCCAGGAGTGACATTTCATGTTACCATGGAAACAAATTTGACATTTCAAAAATACATTTATTCCTGGGTCACTAAGATGGGAGTTCTGAAAGAAAAAAAGGTCAGAAGATTTGCCTGTATCAGAGAGACTCTACAGTTTGCTGTATTCCTTTGGAGGAAAGAAATATGTGGTATCGTAAAATAGCACGCTCCAGCTTGATCCAATTTGAAAATATTTTGACAAGATGGTGGCAATGTTACAGGTCAATAAAGTGTGTCTCCGTTGCTGAGATTTTGCAAAGTGATTAAAACTGTTTCTTGGATCAAGACCTTTTCTGGATCAATTCTTCTTCCTAAAGACCTTCAGTCATGGCTTTCATAATCCCAGTAGCTGTTCTCTACTTTATAATTTCTCCTTGTAGAAAATATTCAAAAGATTGATATTACAATTTTATTTCATACTCAGGAGAAAACATTGCTATCTTTAACAGGAATTATGTCAAAGTTTTATCCCAGATAATGCATTTCATAGAAAGTAGGAAATTGAAGAATCAGTGCTAAGGTTTGGTACTGAAGAATGTGTGCCTGTATTTAAAAAAGAATTTTGTATTTCAGATAATATTTAATTAAGATGGATCAAATGTTGTTTTGGAATGCCTTGGTGTAGTTCTGTAGAAATATGTTGTAAAATGAGGGTGGTAAAGTGAAAACACTGATCATATAAAGTGAAATGCCATTTTTTCAAGAGATTTACCTTTTACATGGAGTTGTTGAAAGTTAATAATGATTGCAGAGTGGGTTATAGCCTGCAGTGAGATCTTTGTCGTTTGTACTAGCAAGTAACTTGTTTGAGCAAGGGAAAAAGTGAGGGTTGAGGGAATGTGATTTTGGAGAGTGCAGCTCACTTAATGATACTGAGCAACTGGCAAAAATGTCTGTGTTCAGAGGTGTGCACACCTGCCCCTGGTGCTGAGTTGGAGCTGGCTGGATAGGAGTCAGCTCTGTTCTGAGTGCCCTGGGTGCTCCTGCACCCTGTGACACTTTCTTAGGAGGGCTGGTCAGCTTCCAGTCAGAGCTGGCTTGTATCTGGCCAGGTCACCAGGCATCTGCCTGCCCACTTCTCTGTAAGCATATATCCACGGGGGATCAATGTACATGTATTTCATTAGGCAAAGAAATACTTGTGGGGTGCGTGTGCTCTGCCCTTCTTAGGTCTGTGCTTTTGCCACTTTGTCCCACTAGTATGTTTTCTGAGCATCGGGAAAGGGAGAATCATTTGACTCAAAGCCATTTCAGAAGTAGCATTAATTACCATGCTGAGCTGAATTGTCATTGTGGTGTGTGGGGACTGGGGAGGAGTACCTCCCATTAATATCAATGGACTAGTCCTGTGATGAAACCCTCAAGGACCACACAGAAGACTGACCTACTTAGGTATTAACACTGCTGTTGCTAGACTTGTACCTGCCTTTGAGTGCAACAAGGGTTATTAAATTAAAACCATCTAATTTTCTAGTAGAAGAGGAAAAACTGTCTGCATAAACTCCTGCCTCTGATCCCCAGGGAGGAGGGTATGTGTAAACAAGAGAATTTTTTTAATGACCTTCTCTTTTCCTCCTAGTTTTTATGGTGAATGTAGCCCAGGCTGAGTTCTGCTCCTCTTTGCATCCGGACATGCCAGAAATCAAACTGGACCAGCAGTTTGCCTATTCAAAGGGAAATGTAATTGGAAAATGCGCACCATATATATATATAAAAAAATCACAGGAGGTGCAGTGTGTATGTACATGTGTTACAGCTAGATTGTAGTCACTGTGCCACTCGTGCTGAGCCTGTACTCTGTGTTCATGTTGCAGGGGAATAAGTCTTTGTTCTCTGCTGGTTCCTTTTGAGCACCTCCTGTCCATTCAGAAAGTAAGGTGTTAAATACTTGCAAATGCTACAGCTATGCAGGCAAACATGGTGGTCAGTAACTTGCACTCAGTTGTATCTTGTATGACCTTGGACATTAGAGACTGTTTCCTGGGAGGGGATGTCGTCCAGGACACATCCACCCTCTCCAATGGCTCACTTACAGCTTGGACAGGTGGGAGGACTTGGTTTCAACTGGCTTCAAACACAGTGTTAATGCGACTGAGGCAGGGAGGCTCAGGAGATTAACGCCTCTGCTTATGATGTTGAGCAAAGCCAAGTCAAACTTCGAATGTGAAGACACTAGTTAATATTTTAAATAAAGCCTAACTAGCTGCAAAGCTAACTGTAATACTTTTGTGGTAGGGGCAGCTTTAAAGTAAGCTGTGACAGTTTGGTACAACTCCTTCGAGTTCTCTGGAGCACTCCCAAGCAGAGTTTGGCTCGTGCAGCATGGCATGCACAGGACTGCAACCCCCAAGTTATTAACAGAATTGTAGTCTTCGTGCAATAAAAACACGCGTGATGGGATGAAGTCAGAGCTGGAATCCCCAGCCGGACCCCTGACAGAAAGGCAATTCCTCATAGTCTGTCCCCTGCCCCTTCAGAACAAGGAGCTTTGGTGAAGGGGCACGCCCAGTCTCCTTTGTGTCCTTGCTGCTGAGACTGCCCATCCCTGCGGAAAGGACAGGCTCACATGAGACTGCACACAGAGAGGACAGACCTAAACCAGTAGCTTGAGAGGAAGATGTCTTGAGCCTCTGAACATGTGTGAATGTGCATAGCATACTTTGCTGTGCTTTGTAGATGCACAAGCTATAATCTCGTGGGAGTTACCAAATCCCAACTGACCTCTTGATATGCTCGCTACTCTATTTCAGTATGAAGACATGCTCACTGTGATCTACTGTGATTTGCTCTGAATTAATTCCAGTTTGAATTAAAGCTGATCTTTGAGGGGTAGACTGTCAAGAAACACAGTCACATCACTGTTCCCTGCTTAATTCCATGCTGTCTGCTGTTAACTAGCTGCATCAATTAGTACTTAGTTTCTATTTCACACTTTCCAAATCTTTTTGGTTATTTTTATAATTATCCTACAAAGCTGTTCAGTTCTTCAACACCTTCAGTCAGGACACCAGATAGCACACAGTGATCCAGTAGCAGTTACAGCTGATCCAAAATAGTGGGTACCTCAGAGTTCCTGGTGATGTCCCTGCCTCCGAATAGAGGAGGATGTTCATTCTTCTGTCTGCATCCTCGCTGTGAGAGTTCCTGTGCAGGTGATTGTCCACCAAGATGCTGTAATTCTCTCTCAGAGTCAAAGGTAGCCTTCCCCCCATGCCCAGGAAGTACAATTCACTTGTTTGTTGGTATTTGCACCTCATTTACAAAGCAATCCAGGTTAGTCTCTCCCTTATTTACCACTCTTTCACTTGTATCATCAATGTCCTTTATCACTAATGATAGGTTTTCTACCAGGCCACTGAAAAGCAGAGTGTGGGGTTGAAGGCTAGGACACTGTTAGGGACACATCTGCTCAGTGAGATCTTCCTTTCCGTATATTATTTGTCAGCTCATCATTCTTAAAGCATTAATATGTGCCAAGCTGACTTTTTTTTGCGTGTTGCGCTGGTATCTTAATCAAAACATCATGCAGTCCACTGTCTTCGTAGAAATAGATATCTATTACCTCAGTACTATTACATTTATTGGCAACAGTAATTTTATTTAGAGAAAAGATGTCAAATTAGTTTGAGGAGCTCTGTTTTCTATAAACCTTTGCAGCTCAGTATCAGTTATAGTACCTTCCTTTAATTTTTAATTGATTGAATCCTGCATCTGCTCTTCCATTATTCTACCTGGGATGATTCTTTTTCTGTAAGTTAGTATATGCTTGGGCCATTCCATTTCTCTTCCCAAAGCATTGTCTTGACATTAGTTTTGTTTAATTGACTTGGTTCTGTCCCAATATCCAAAAAGGTCTTGAAAATCAGCTTTAGTTTTTCAAAGAGCCCTGATCTTTACTTTGAAAATTCACGAGTGAGACTTTTTGAGATTAACTTGGTTTAAAAAATTTAACCTTAACAGCTGCTTAACTTTTGTCCCCTTTGTATAGAATTTTAATACGTATTTGCCAGTTAAATATTTTCTGTGTTAATTTTGACAGGTCTGCCTACTGTTCCCAGATAGTGATGTTTAATGAGTTTTTTTGCAATACACCTAGAATTCTCTATTGTCCTCCTTGTATATTCTCTTGTGTATTTATCATTTTTCTATAATTCCTAGGGTTTTTATTTTTATTTATTGCTTACTGCTGTTTTGTACATTTCTATTTTGGTGTGTGCATGTGTTTCATTTATTCTGGTTGCTCTGACTTCCCCTGAGCCAGGTTGAGTTCCTAACCAATATGGCCTTTTTTTGTTGATTGTGGCTTTTGGGCATCTAGTAATATATTCTTAAGTAGCTCCCAGTTATCATTTATGTTTTTCTATTTAAATTCATTTTCCAAACTGATTTGGTCCATAATTGTTTTCAGCTTTGTAAAACTGTCTTCTTAAACTGCCATGTGTATAACTTACTAGTTTGGACTTTATTCTGTTTGCATATATATGCAATCAAGTCACAATCACTTGTATGTAAGCTACCACTAATTTTCAGTTTGGTGATCAGTTCTTCTTTGTCTGTCAAAATGAGATCTGGTATAGAATTCCCCCATGCTGGATTTGATTTTTATTGAGTTAGGAAATTGTCAACTATGATTTTTTGAAATGTCTAGGATATTTCATTACACGGGACCCCCAGCGTGTCGCTCAGGTTGGTGTACTTCATAGTAGTACACACATGTCTACACACATGTCTGTATATAAGTAAACATAGAATTTGTCTTTCCATAAGATTATGAATTTCTGAAGGAGCTTAGTTTGAATTAAAAAAAGACTCCAACAGCTAGAATTCCATTTCTGCTTTGTTTGTAGGTTATTTTGGGTTTTGTAAGGATTGCAATGTTTTGAGCAGTTACTCAAAATCTGAAAATGCAGAAATCCTCCAACCTGTTTGTGACTTCATACAAAGAGATAACACTGGTGCAAATTCATTGTTTGTTATTGGTGAAGTCTTATTTATCTCTTAAAAAAAAAAAGACCCAAAACTGTCTCTGCAGCCCAGATAGAGCAAGCACCACTCAGGTGTGCCAGCAGAAGACATCAGTGCCACGTGGCTGCTCTAAGGCATTGCACAGCAAGAGTTGTCACTGTCAGACAGCATCCCATGGGTCAAAGATTCTTTCCTTAAACTGTTTGGCAAACACATCTGTATAATGCTCAAGCTTCAGGTGACTCACAAATAGAAGCTTTGCTTGTAAATTGAGTTCCATAGAAAAAAATCCCAGGAAATCTGTTGGTGACCCTTATTACAAGCTATCACAGATAAATGAACTACTTACAGCTAAGAGTACATCCTGGACTCCTTTCATGTGATGCAATGCAAAGAGACTGTTTATACTCAGGGGAAGGAAGATGAGCTCCTGGTAAGGTCTGAGAACTTTTGCTCATCTCTCTGACTGACAGTACTACGAGGTCATTAATTTCTCTGTGTTCAGAATGCCTGGATTAAGTGTAAAAAAATGCCTTGTTCTTCTCAGGAACACTTCTAGAATACAGTAGCTTTTAGCTGAAATGTTTAACACAAATTCTGCCTGTTTTGTAGCTCATGGAAGTTCCAAACAGCTGTTCTTGAAAGAACTTTCTGTATCTCACCTTCTCCTGGCTGCCTGCCTCCCATTGTAGTCCTGGAATCCTCAGCTTCCTTGGTAAGCTCCTATTACTCTGTCCTAGGGGATGGGGTACTACCTCCTCCTTGGGCTGGCAATGGCACCTGGAGAAGTTCCCCCCTGTGAGGGATGCCCTTCCCTGGCTTCCATGGCTATGAGCACCCTGTGGTGCCAGGAGTTGCTGGAGGGAAATTCTCTGAGCTGCCTGGTGTACAGGGGTGAGAGGCATTCGCGTGCCAAGCCATTTGCCTTAAACACACATTCCGGCACCTTTGCTGACCTCTTAATGGCTCACTTAGTGGAGGGTGCAGGGCTTATGAATGAGTGTTTGACAGTTCCCCTGTGCCTAGAGATTCAGTCATGGTAGGGGCT
The DNA here is from genome assembly GCF_017639235.1 of Corvus kubaryi. NCBI lineage: Eukaryota > Metazoa > Chordata > Aves > Passeriformes > Corvidae > Corvus > Corvus kubaryi. The sequence goes on from NW_024581135.1 coordinate 27,641,275, forward strand.
TGTTTTCCTGCATCAAACAGGAGAAGTACACTAGGGTTTTTTGGGAAAACCACTAACAAAAAAAAACCCAACCAAAAAACCTTACAACCCCTCAACAAAAACAACAACAACAACAACAAATATTCATCCAACCAAACCCAAAGCAAACCAACAAAAACACCAACTATGTAGCAAAACACATGCCAAAGAAATTTGTCAGGGTGGATGGAAACATAGGGGTACTTCTGTCAGTGCCCCCCGGAATCACATATCAGAAGTAGAAACTGCTTCTGTTTCTTTGGCTCCTGGGGCTCAGGACTGTTGCCACACTCAGAGCTTGCTAGTTATGACAGCACAAGAAAGGTCGAGATCTGCCAAATTACCTTTGCAGGCAGGGAACAGCTTGAGCTTCTGCAGTTGAAAGTGTTTCCCCAGCCAGAAGGTCTTTTACTGGGGCAGTGTCAGCAAAGAAAGAGGTAGCAGCAGTGGTGTGACTGAGAGGATGCAAAAAAACCAAAGGTGACATTAGGTGAAGAGACATCAATGGAGAAACTGTAGTGATTTGGAGACACAGCAGATACAGGTTAGGAAGGAAGGTTGGGACACCTAAAACATCACACCAATAGTCTCTGACAGGACCAACCTCAGTATCAACATGCTTGTGGTTTTTTGCAATTTTTTTGTAAAGTCAACTATTTCCCATGAAAATATTTTTTGCCTGCAGCAGGAGAGAGGGAAGAGCAGGAATTTCTTAAGGTTAAAATGCTGAAATGCTTCACTGCTGTTGTTAGTTTTGGTGAGAGGGAAACCCCTCATATTCTTTGCTCTTTTGCTTTCTCTCTCCCCTTTTTCAAAGAAAAGGCAGATACTAAAAAGCCCGTTTATTAACTTTGTGAATAAGAATCTGACTGTGTCCTGAAGTCTTGAGTGTAATCACGTCCCTTTTGACCTCCAGTATGAAACATTTTCTTTGCAGTAGAATTGTAGTGCAGCCACATAATCATTGGGGAACTGACAGGACCTACTTCAGAGTGCACCACAGTACGGTTACTGCTCCCTGCACTGACTGGGCAGGAGCTGAAGCCTCCTGCTGCCGGGATAAGTGGGCCAGGCCAGGAGCAGCCCTTGCTGGGGCAAAGACCCTCTGCCTTTCTGCTGTGTGTCCCTTACCCTTAGGAAGGAAGGGCTTTGAACAGATTGATGGGTTGCTCATGCTGGCTGTTGAAAGTGGATTCCCAAGTTCAGCTGAGAAATGGATAATGCGGGATTTGCAGAAAAACCTCTCTCATTCTCTGAAGCGCCAGTGTCTGCTCAGCACAGGATGTCTCCACTTTCTTTTTCACATCTGTGCTTGCCTCTGATGGCACTGCCTTTCCTGCTGCCCACTGCCCAGAGGAGCAGTGGCCTAATGTGGCATCACGAGCTCACCTTAACTGCAGGGTCACAGCTCTCGGCTCCAAGACAAGCATTTTCCTCCACTGGCAGCTGCTCCTGGACTGCCGGCCCCAGCTGCTTCTCAGGCTTTTGTTTAAAACTTGGACAGTTTTTCATCTTTGTTCTAGCACTGGTGCAGCTCCAGAGAAAGTAACAGTGGTGGAAATAATGGCTTATTCATTTTTATCGCTCCTTCCTATAGCTGTGTGGTGTTATCCTTCATTTTTGCCTACCGGCAAGGTAAAATGCTTCCAGGTCAGCTCTGAGGGGAGCCAAAAGGCTTGTGCTGTGCTTGATGTCTAGAGACTCTCAGTCTGTAGAGGTGTTTCCCACAGGAGCCTGCTGCTCTCCAGCTGGTGCAAGGCAGCCTGATTGAATCAGGAGAAGCCTATGACATGCTGCCCAAACCAAGGCCAGGGTGGCCAGGTTGAGAGGTTGTGCTCTTTCTGCCCAAAACCCTCCTGGGAAAGAGGTGGCTGTGCCAGGGATTGGATGTAGCCCTCTGTTGTGAGGATGAAGGAAAGGAAAACAACTCTTTTCCCATCACTTGCTTGAATGCAAGGGAAAGGGAGATGCAGCCCCAACAGGCCGATCCTTCTGCCAAAGCCAGTGGGTCCCTTCCATGGGAGGGAGCTACCTCAGATCCCTGAGTCGAAATAATCAACTGAAGAGTCAGGCAAGTCTAAGGAAGTGATCTGGTCAGGGTCCATACTTGTATATATGACCATACCAGGTGTTTTTTTTAGGGAACGGCTCTATTTTCCATTAAACAGATTAACCAGAGAAGGGCAATAGGATAAGTAAAACTTAAAAGTCTTAAAAAAGACTTGTGCAACGTTTCTGGTGAAAAGAACACAGAAATAAAAGGAGGCTCAGAGCAACCTTCAGATGGATCGAAGTAAACCTGGGAGCATGGTGCTCTCCTTGTTGGCAAATTGCAGGTGACAGGTCACCCATAGCCCTTCCCATTACCTGCTACAGCTCCAAGTAAAGTGTTGCTGCCTCTTTGGGGCAGATGCATTCATCACTGGGGCACTGGCAAGGATCAGCCCAGCAATTAAATGCAACAGCTCATACTATCTCTGGTCAGAAGGCAGCATCTCCCAGTGGCATTAAACCCTTTCAGAGGGACCTGTACACGTAGAAGAAAAATAGGTTTAGTAAGCCACAGGCTGTATTTAAATAAACCTTGCTTAAATTGTTATTTTTAATTGGGGGGAGGAGTGGGACAGAACAAAAACAACCTGACATAAGAAAAATTAAAGGATTGGGTAAGCTCTGCTCCGGTAAAGGGGCACAGGAGAGGGAGGAAAGAGGTCCACGGTTTTGAAATCCAGCTTGCAATGTGGTCCTTGATGCAAAATATAAATAGGCTCTGTGTGGGTGCAGCCCTAATAGGAAATGAGTGTGCTTGCCCACATTTGGCTGCCTGGAAATAGGTGTCTGTGCTGGGCTCACTCTGTCCCTGCTCAGCCCCAGCTGCCTGATTGTACACAGCATTTGGATCTGAAGCCATGCCTTGGGCTTCAGTGCTGCCCTAACACTTGTACTTTTCCATTCTGTGTCTCTTCTTTCAGGAGCCTGCAGGCTCCTTTGTTGCTCTTAGGCAGGGGTTTGGTGCTGCAAGCAGCATTGTCCAAGCCTGTTTATTCACACGGGAAGGAGAGCTGCATCCAGAGTGGCACTAGCTTCTGCTCTTTTCTGATGACAGGATTTGCAGTTTAGTGCCATGCATGGTCATATGGGATCACTTAACAGTATATGCCTATATGGTTTTCAAGAGTATGCTTGTGGTCTCACTTCCTACACTCATTTGTTTAAGGATAAAGTAAGTTTAATTATCTCTTGGTACCTCTGTGCTCTTCCTGCCTGTAAAGTTAACTTGTGAGCCATTTTCATCTCCACTGGTGGATATGACAACTTTTCCTTCTATCTATTTTGATGTCTTATGGAAGCTATTATTGTTATTCTGGTTCATAAACCCAGTTTAAAAATCAAATATTGATTTGGTGATTCAAATATGCTCTCTTTTGTGCTTTAGAAATTCTCCTTGAAACAAATCTCTTCCTCTCACTGTTGCTAGAGATCACAAGGATTTGCAGTCTAGGGTTCATTAATTCTGCCTGCCTATTATTCCAGGCACTTGATCCTAACTGATGGCAGGGAGGCTGCTTAGGACAGAAAAATGAACAGAAATGCCTCCAAATATGAGTGGGTTGGGAGAGGTTCCCCATTACTAACTGGGACACTGGGCACAGAGAGGAAGTGCTGTGGGAATGAAAAGGACCTTAGTGTTTCAGGGAGGAAGATTTAGAGATTTTCTGGGAAAAGCTGGTGTGGACCTGGAGAGGGCCAGAACACACAGCTGGGCCATGATAACATGGCTGCCTTTGAACTTCATTTCACACCTCCCCTTTTACAGTAAGATGCTGCCAAAACAGACATTTTTGGTGGTTGTGCTCTGCACCCCAAGGCCTGGCCTTCAGTGGCCCCTGCAGCCAGCTCCAGCAAAGGGAGGGTGTCATGGGTCTCCTCTCTGATGTGTCTCCAACAGCAGGTGAGCCAAGTGGACAGGTCCCAGCCAGCTCCGCCTGACACAGCTTAGAAAGGGTTTAAACCAACCTGGCCTGTGCCAAAGGAGCAACAGACCCTGGGCCATGATTATTTTGCCCTCATATCTGAATATAGACATGCAAAACCTCCTTAACAGTGCTGTAGAGTTGCTCTCAATGTTAATAAGCCAAACTCAAGAAATCCTGAGCTCTTCTTTCTGTCCTTCAACTTACTTCTTTTGTTTTCCACTAAGTGTTTCTTTGATGCTGCTTCAAAACATGTGGGAACCATTTTTTTTCCTACTTTCTACCACCTTGTAATTTACACTTTAGCAGCATTGTTCCTACCAATCGTTTTTGGAACGATCTCTTTCTGTTAACTTTCTGTTCTTTTTTGAGAAGAAAACTCATTGGGAGATTTCCTAAGCCCCATTTATTTAAATCACAAATCCTGGTCACTATGGGAGCTGCATCTATTTCTTTGATGAAATGGTAAACTAGGATTGTGGCCAACACCTATAAAAGTGGCATTAGTAGAGTTGTAAGAGTCTAATGGCTGTGAGTTTAAATGCCACGTATGATGCAGTAAATTTTACAATCCACATTTTCAATGTAAAAATGGAAATGAGATACAATAAGCAGCTCCCCCAAGGTAGCAGTATAAAATCTACAGTAAATTCTTATAGCACTACAGGAGAAAAACCACTGCTAGTCGCTAGCTACTGTACTGGGAGGAGTTTCCTGCTCACCTAACTTGGGGTTATCTCTCTGTATTTCTGGCCCTCCTGCTTTGTAGGTAGTTGTTAAACACTGCTTTGCTAGTTTTACATAAAAATGCACAGTCCAGAAATGTGTCTGCTCTGAAGAGTTGGAGTCAAGTCTTCTTGCCAGAAAGAGGAGGGATGCTGTGCAACAGAGCCGAGCTTAGGTGTCAGCAGTCTGCAATCTCAGCCATGACCTGCAGTGGTGGTTTTGGGAAGCAGTTGTACCCCAGAGGAGGACAAGATTAAGCTTGGCCAAATACTGTAAAAACAGCACTGGGAGATCCTGTTCTAGATTTGCCGTCATGTGGGTCCCCTCGCACGGGGGAATTTCTGTTTTACCAAACTTGCAAGTAAAACAGGCTAGTGTGGGTTGGTTTCTTCCTCTGCAAAATTGAAAACTGCTTTTTTTCCTAGAGATGGGAATCTTTTACTGGCTATATAATAGATAGTACTGTGCTGATTGTCAGTTCAGAGAAACCTTGTCTGGTAATGACAACAACCTGACTGGATTTGCAAAATAGTGTGTTAAAATATTCTGCAGGAAAGTTAGTATGCTCTTTTGGCAGATATAAAGAAAAGTTGTTTCTACTTGGTTTTTCCTCCTGGAAAGAAGTCATTCTGGGTGGGATGTTCTTCCTTTGTATTGGCCTTGCCGCTCTCCAGGGCTTCTGGGGAATTGCTCATAGGTGCATAGACCTGAGAAGACATGTGTGAGTTAGTTCCCCACCTGCCAAGAAGTGGGGAGCCGAAGGCTGCAGATGCCTACTTTGCAGCTAGCATAGCCTGTGGTGCAAGGCTGCCCTTTCTGCCATGTCCCCTCAGCCAGCTTTTCCCACCTGCTGCCCTGTCCCACTCAGGGTGTGGTTGCACAAGGCGCCTGCCCAGGTTCTCAGCAGAGATGCCCATGCTTTCCAGTGTCCCAGTCTTGCATGGGCATGACAGACAGTGTGACATCTACTCCCAAATATCTAGATGAATGATTATAAAAAAGTGCTATTTTTGAAGGCATAGCAGTCGATTATGCATTTGACAGAAGGTTTTAGGAAATAGGCAATGTGGGATGTACTGGGAGGAAAAAAAAATCAATCTGTGTATTTGTCTTTTAACTAGTTGGAGACACATTGGCACATATTTTTGGCACATTAATGAATTCTGCCTTATTTAATCTCTGCTACTCTTATAATATGAATTTGTGTTCCATTTGGGTGTTAAAAATCAGAAAGTCAGAGAGTTAAGTTTCTAGAGGAAGTTATAATCACTTCAAGCTCCTGAGCTGGAATGAGGAGGCAGCCACAGTTGCTCTGAAGGAGAGCAACCAGACAAAAGGCTGGGTAGCACAGTTTGCAGCACGTCCCTGTGGCTGTGCCTCGGAGAGCAGGAAGGCCCTGCGCAGCAGCGCAGCTCCCCACAACCTCCTGGCAAACCCCATGGCTCAGCCCCGTGCTCTAGCCCAAGCTGCCGGCTGTGCCAGAGTGCACAGGCCAGGGAGTGCTGACAGCCTCAGCAAGCATGCTGGGGGTTGCCCTTTTTCAGAATAAGCTTTGCCAGTTTATTTGCATCTGACTCCATCCTGCTTTAAAAGTGCGAGTGCTCCATGCTTCTTATCGATGACTTATTTTGAGTAAACGTAATTCCTTTTCTTTCCTTCTTTTTCTTTCTCCCTGTACGTCCACATCAACGTTTTGGGGGTTTTTTTTATTTGAATGCGTACAGAACTGTCGTGTACAAAAGACCTTACAGTTTTAACCAAAAATGGCTTAAATAAGAAAGTATTGCATCTTCCACAGAGTAAGGATCGACTGGGGATTTTTTTTCCCCCACGGATGAATATTTAAGAAGACAAAAGGGGAAGATTTAGAGAAAACAGCACTGTTTTGAGCATGAGCAACAGCACTAGAGCTGGCATGATCAGCAGTGCTATGAGCATTCCCAGGGAAGCTGGAGAACAGCTCGGTTGTACAGTGTTACCCTTCCATGGTGTGTTGGGGAGGATGGCTGTGGTCAGAGCTGGCTGCAGTGGGTTAGCTGGATAGCATGGGCTGACAGCACATTTTAGAGCTTAAACTAAAAGTGGCCCAGATTTTTCCCATAGTTTCAAACTGTTTAATGAGAGCAGGTGTTGATATTTGTGAGGTGAAAAATGTTGATTTTTCTTCCTCCCCCTCCCACCACATTTGACAAAACGATTTTGTTTTGACTGTGTTCAAACAACAGGTTTTAAGAGAATTGTTTACAAAACTCAAAAAAGTGACTTTGACAAAGCCATTTTCTTTCTGTGTGGAATTGTCACTTGAATAAATGTTTGATATAAAGTTTCTAGAAAAACTAGAGTAAAATGGGGGTGTTTAATTCAGAATAATTTTGTCTGGTTTCCAGTATTTTTTGCGATTCCTCACACTGTTTTTTTCTCTCACAACTCCCTTCCTCTACCTGTTCATCCACAATAAGGTTGACTCATAAAAGCACATAGAGTTTAAATTTATTTTACAGGAAACACTGAAAATTTGGTATTTGTTTTGCCACTTTTGAGACAAAATATTTTGAAAACATTATCAACAGCAATGTTAGACACAGAAATTGTTTTTATTTTTATATTTTATTTTCTGACTGACAACAAAGCCAAAATTCAAAATCAGATTGGATTTTTTCATGAAATGTAAATGTTGAGGTCTGGTCTGCCTTAGGGTTTTTGGGTTTTTTTACCCCCTATATTTCTGAAAGAAAAGGATTTAGCAATATAGTTATGAATGATTTCATTAGTGCTAAGCTGAAGTGAAAATAGTTTTTAACCTATAAGAAAATCCAGATTTTTTTCAGGCTTGGAAGGGCGAAGAGGAAGGTGTGAATTTCAGTTTCCAGATACATACAGTGTCAAATACAGAAATGCAGCTGATCCCCAGGCTGAACAATTTTTCATGAATGAGGAAGAAGGAGGGAAGGACACCAAGTCTACACCACAGAAAGTGGGAATGGGGAAAATTTAAATACTGCCCAGGTGGATGCTGATGCCCCAGGGAGTGCTCCCCAGGGTAGAGCAGAGCAGCTGGGGGGCTGTAGGCCTAACATGAGAAGAGCTTGTGCCATTCTCCCTGTGGAGTCACCTTGTCCGTGGCAGGGTGGGTCCATTTCTGGTCCGACTATCCGGAGCCCGCGTGCCCCACTTGCAGCCTCACGCACAAGCACTTAGTGATTCCATTTTATGTGAAGTCCAGCTGTCCTCATTCTTTGAAGTACCTTCTCCAGCATTAACAGATGTTCAGTATCACTTTGCTGCTGTAATCAGGGTGTCCTTGATCTTCATTACAATGCACTGAAGCTCTGAGTGATTCAGTGTGTGTGTGTGTGTGTGTATTTTCTACCTGGTCCTCTGGAAGATCACATGATGGAGGAAGTTCACTGCAGTCCCAGTATCTGGTTGAACACCACAGTCAAACAAGGCAGAACAGCAAGTGGATGCTCAAGTTCATTGCAAATGTACCCTAGGAAAGGAAAAATTAATTTTATTTGTAGAGCTATTTAGAAAAGCCTGGGTGTCTGTATGGGTTTGTTCCATCTGATGTCCTTACTGCTGTGCTTCCCATTTCTTGCTGTTATGTCATTTAAATTCCTCTTTATTTTGTGGTTTCTTTTTAAGGAAGGATTGATATTTCTTGAGGTTGGTGAAGTGGCACAGATCAGCTTGTTTCCAGCACACTGGTTTCATTCTGGTCTAGGTCACCAGAAACAATCATACCAGTTAATGACTATGCAGTGTATTTAAAATGAGCAAATACTCTCCTCCCATTTTCCAGTGGAAAATCATTTTATCAGAACTCCCTGGGAGGAAACTCCACTCTGTGAACAACATCCATTGACAATGGGAGCAGTGCCTGTTACCAGTGCTGTTACCATCTCCACTGGTACCTTATTGGCAGCCTAATCACTTCTGCACCTCAAGTGCCCTATTCCTCCCACAGCAGTAAGTCTTCCCATTAAATGAGAGATGTACCTTTTGGCTTTTGTTTGCCTTTTACTGAGGTAGGTTGTGCTATTACTAAATAATGATAGATGTCCTGCTGCTGATAGTGATGGGGAGGGTAATGCTTTAGTGCAAACCTGGTAACAAGAAAACTATGTATTTAATTTACTGCAGTTTATTACCTATTAAATTAATGTCCCATGCATGTGGAGTGTGGCAAGTTTGTCTGAGTTGCTTGGTAGGCAGGTTTTCCTGAGTCCAAATCCTGTATCATGTTAGCATAATATGGATAATGGACACACTTTATAACAGCAGTGGAAGCTGCCCTTGTCTTCCTTCCTTATTTCAGGCCTCCACTCTTTTCTAGGAGGTACCTGCTGCAATGGGTGCTTGAGGGTCTGTGGTGGCTTCAGACCCAGCTCCCGGCACAGTCTCAGCCATTTTCTGCATTAATTTGCTTTTTCTATGAAGATAGAGGCTCCTTCTAAATGTGCTGCTTTTCTTAGGATATAGGATGAATTTTGTGAGTTGTACAAGTGAATCTACAAGTCTGCTAAAACCAATCAAAGACGTGTTCCTCACTAAACTGCAGTTCGTCCTTGTGTTATGCGTGACATTAGTGGGCCAGAGCAAACACTTCAATTGTCTGTATTGTCAGATGCTGGTGTTGGCTGTAATGAAGAAAATCTTGGGACTGTGGTATATTGATGACTGTTGCCTAATTCCTGCTATGAATTTGTTACAGAAAACAGTGCCCCCCAAACTGCTTAGCTATTGCCCAAAGGAGCTGTGGTACTGGACTGCAGCAGCTATTGCTCCACCTCAGCACAGGACTGGGACCAAGACAGAGGTACAGAGGGACATTGCACCTCTATGAAGGGCCTCTTTTGGGAAAGTTTTACTCCAGCTCTTGTCATCAAAATGCTTTGGGGCCTGTGGCTGCCAGGACCTGGAAGGTTTGCAGAGATGCCACTTGCTTCCTTGAGAGAGGGTAGGCCAAAGTATTATGAGAAGAAGTAGGGTAGGTAGCCTTGAAGCTGCTGAACACAGAGATTCTTGGTGTGCCCAACTCAGGCAACGCCAGCCTTGCTAGTGCAACTTATCTACAACAGAAAAGAAGGGACAAATCTGCTCTAGAGAGGCCACAACTTTTTGAATGTGTCCTTTGCTCTCTACTAAGAAGGCAAACCAACCCTGGCAAAGAGTATTCAGATACTCAGTGTGCTGTGTACTGGGGCGACTGAGTCCATGACCCAAGGCACACTGGTAAAATGAGGAGTCCCCCACAGCGATGGACAGGGGATGGTTGCCCCATCTGGAAGCCTGGCAAGGCTGATGTTACCTTTTTTTACTCATTTTGGTCTGGAATGAAGCTCTCAGTTCTGAGACAGTTATTAGGAGACAGTTATTAAGAGTTATTAACATCCAGTTGCTAAGGTTTTCAGAAAACTTATTTGGTGATTAGTTGTACATGGAAGATTCCATGTGAGAGTCCTACAGCTGTGAGGTTACCCTTAGAGTTGTGGTTGAGAAGGTATGGTGGTTGTCTTCTTCTGGGGCTTTCCCTTCCTCTGCTTAAAATCTTGCCATCTTTTCTGCATAGAATTCAGAAACATTTTCTGAGAACAGGAGCATGCAAATGAAACAAATAATTTGTTTGCCCTGCTTGCTTCAGGGTAAAAAATGAAGGGGATGATGGGATCAAGCAATAAAGTTCCAATGAACACCACACTAATAAATCTTTAAAATCAATATTCATTGACTGAGAAATCTCAACTACTAATCATATAGTTGTTGCCTGGCATGAGGACTGTGCAGCTTTACAGTTCTGAGTTGGAGCAGGGTATGCCCAGAGTTTTTAGAGACATGGTTTCCTTTCGTTTGCCATTTTAACTCTGCAGTTGCTGATTCTGTGTACTCCTACAAGCAGTACCAAATGCTCCTGTGTTCAGTTAGTGCTCAGAGTACTAAAATGATTGCTGGTTTGGGTCCAGGGCATGGTTTTTCACCTGAGTCAGATTTCAGTTTTGTACTCTCTGTAGAGCAGAGCATCTGCTCTAGGCAGATTCATCCAGTATCTGCACAGAGAACTTCTTTAATTTTTTTTTCTCCTTGGACTTTTTACAGTTAGGAGATTTAGTCCTTTTGCTATGTGGTTTTAAGTTTGTTGCAGGGTAGTTTGCGGCCAGCATCAGGTGGAGATGTTGGAGAGCCCCTTGCAATAGCTATATAGAGTATAGGTGGCTGTATTTGCCAATCTCTACTATACTTCCTGGACTGAAGTTTGTAACATCCCTGTAAGGTTTTTATCTGTAAAGTACTTTCACGTACATTTCAATTTATTTATCATACATACATATGTATCTGTGATGTCTTGAAGCATTTAAGGCACTTTACTTGTTGATCAGGCATCAGCGATTTTCTTGTACTAAGGAATTGCCTCCAAAATAAAATGTAGCTTTTAAAATACTGCCTCTGGGGATTAATTATTCTGTTTTCATGCATGATTTGCACTGAAGTCAGTGGGAATTTCTATCATAGAACAATGCAAACCAAAACCATGGACCCTGAAGCAGAGAAATGATTTGTCCTATGCAAGATGTCAGCCAGAAGGGCTGTTCCCACCTTATTTCAGAGTGATCAAAATAAAAATGCTAGTTAGATTTGATATGGGCCACAAAAAATTATTAATTGCTCATGTGCAAGCCCAGCTTCTCCTGACAGCTGAGTTTGGTACAGTACCAGTTCTGTGGCTACACTGAGCTCTTGGGGTGCCAGTGAAGTGGAACGGGGGGGGGATTTGCTTCTTGCGCACTGCTGCTCTAGACCATCACATCTGCGACCTGCAGCTGTGAGAGAAACAGAGACCCAGCTTTTAAAACTCTGGAACAGTGACCTCTTTGAGATGCAAGGTTTGTCCTGGGTAACACAGCAATATGACCCAATAGCTGATTTAGAGAGTTGCTATATATTAATGCAGGTATGTGTTAGTGGAAGGTGAATTTAATAATGGGCAGCTTGGCCTGGTAAAGGCAAAGAGCACCCTCTGGAAGGCTGGAGCCTGCTTTGGTAGTATTGTGCCAGGAATAGAATTATTCAGTCTTCAAATAAAATTTCACATAAGAATATGCCTTGTAGAGTCAGATCTGTAATAGTGACAAGGAGCTGTGGGGTGTTCTCACACCGTGGTAAGAAGCCAGTGTTTGGGACTGGAAATGTATTTAGGCTCATCTGAAGGAGACCATTGTGTCAGTTCATGCTACAGCAATCTTTTACACAGTTGTTACTTATTATTATTATTTTCCAGATTGAATTAGATGCTGTACAAGCTCAGAACATAAAGATGGGCCCTGCCCAGAGAAACTTAATATGGATGTGACTGCTTAAGCTATTTTTTTTTTATTATTTGAAAATAAATATATAACAGCTGCTGCCATTCCAAGGGAAGGAATGCGCCTATGAAATATCTGGCTTATATAAAAGTTAACAGTTCTTTTAAGTTAGATTCAAGTGATGGAGTGGGTGTGAAGGGGTGGGAAACTACTCAAATTGCCCACAGCCCTGGACTAACCGGGTTTTCCTGCTAATCAGATCAGCAGTGAAACTGTTAACAGTGTTGACATTCACATCGTCACCATTAAGCTGCAGCCTAAACACTCCCTTTTGATTAAAGACAGCATCTTAAATCTCTCCTCACTATTGTTGGAGCATTCCAGCAGCTTGAGCCAGCAGTCTGTCCTTACATCCCTTCTTGGAAGGTTTCCCTCCTAACCAGAGAGCTAAGAAACTTCACTGTCACTGAAAATAGCTGAGAACTTGCTTTCCTTTGTATGGGGCAGGGCACATCTTGCCAGCTGTAACTGCAATATTTTTTCCCTCTGTTGAGAGGATGTGGCTGCCTATTCTGTGACTTGGCTGCACACAAAGGCAATGACAGGAGTTAGTTGACTTTTCCCCACAGTTCAAACGCGGGTTTAAAATTACAGGTGCAAGTTTTGTGGTTATAAATTACAGTTGCAAAAAGGGGAGGTGGCCCTGGAATAAACTGTGCCATCCACTTCAGCAGTGGGAAACTGAACATGTATGAGGGATGTTGCTGGAGAAAAGTTAGCATCTTGTAACCACCTGTCCCACTGCAGTGGGATCCTTGGAGATAATTAAAGACAAGTATATGTCCAAACAAAAGGCAGGGCTTCTCCCTCTCAACTCCTTCATCTTCATTTAATCAAAATCAGGCAATATGTTTTTATAGGAGTTTTTTTCCTTTAATAACGTGGAGGGAAGTGAATTTGTCCCACTGTGTGAAGCAAAGCCCAGTTACATTCAAATCCATGCTCTGGGACACGCATCCAGAAGAGGATTTGAGTGGAAACATTGGCATAGCCTGACCTGCAGTGGCAGTGCCGAGCCTCATTAATGTAATCATAGAATGTATGGGAAGCTGGAGCACAGCCCTGGGTGGGGTGCAGCCCTGGTAGGATTTACAGGGTGCCACGTGTATTGGAAATGTGGTCATAAATGCGCATAAAAATTATCATCTTCAACTTACTTAATAAAATGAGTCAGAGTAAATAGGGAAATGTAAAAACACATTCTCTGCTCGTTTTATTGAATAGGGGTTTGGCTCTAGAGCTATGGTCATTCTTTTTGTGGTAGGGATTTTTTTTCCTTTTTCTCGGCATGTGAGAGTGAGGATACATAAGAAAAAAAAGAAGGAAAAAAATCAATCCATTTATATCCTTCCTGAGCAGCTTAATTGTATTGCCTTGTGCCATACCCAGTCTCTCTCTTCACTGGCTATGTTTGTAAATGTTTTTCCCTCTTGTAAGCTAACCTTCCTGCTCAGGCAGTCAGGAGCCTCCTGCCAGGCTGCTCACTGCAGGGTGACTTCCCGAAGGCAATGGGTGCAGGAGGATGCAGGTCATAGCTACCTGCAAGATCCTGTGGGGACACATGGCTTTGGATAGCTGACAATGCTGAAGACTGTTTCCCTCTCCCCTTAACGGTGTGATAAATCTGAGTGTCACAGGAAAGGAAAATAAGCCCAGTTTAAACAAGTTTGAGATAAAGTTATAAAAATCTTCATAGCAAACTGCTGGATCCACTCACCTCACAGTATCTTGACTGGTTATGTGGCAGTGTCTTGGGCCATATGTCTGCTAATAGTCCCCAGAAGTTGTAAAGGAATGTTTTGTGCATGGCAGTGCTCTGTGTTAAGGAAATGATCAAGTCCTGTCCTCTGCAATGCCATGGGTCTGTGGTGAGGACATTCCATGGGCCAGGTGCTGGAGCCCTGGTGCTGTGACTGTGTACAATCTACGTGCTAGTTGTGCCCTCCTTTTCTCTCTGAAGTCCCAATTAACTCCTTTTTGTAAAGGAAAAAAGGGGGAAATACTTTTTTCTCATTTGTTCAAAAAGTAATGTGGTCCCAGTGGTGTCTTGGGGAAGTTTGGCTCTCCATATGCCACTCCTGCCTTCTGTGGCATGACAGCTGTAAAAGGTCCTTTCGCGTTTACCATGGTGGCATGACAACAACGTGTGTCCCTGATTATCAGCAGCGTGTCACTCCCAAGGTTATGGAGTGCAAATGATTCTGTAGCCATAAAAAATTAATCTCTATGTTCTCTGGTTTGTCAGTTTGTATATAATTGGCCGCATTCAAATTTCGGTCAGGGCGGTGAAAATTAAGAATAATCCATCTGAGTTTATAATTGCTCAGTCTAGTATAACGTTTAGCTAAATACAGTGTCTGCTTCCATTTCTCTGTACTTGTATATTTATTTGTTTGCATATATAAAAATAAATGTCTGTATAAATGTGTGTGTATATACCTGTAATGAAAATGCTCCATAGTCCAAAACACGTTTTTTCAAAGATGGAAAGATACCAAGAGGATCATATTGGAGGGGCAGTAATCATGGTGGGGGGAGGAGGGGAAGGGAGAAGAGGATTATTATGAGCAGTATGGATGGAAGGGGGAGGTAAATAAGATTTTTGTCTTTCTACGTTCCAGCTTTTGTATGTACCTGCACTAGTTTATTAGGAGTATACTGTCATGGCAGAAACAGAAGCAAAGTTCATTTACTCAAAGGAAATGAAATAAACCCACAAAGACTTTAACTAGTACAATGTAAAACATGCTGGTGGCATTGACCTCCTCCTGCTTTACCTTGACAAAAAAAAAAAAGAAAAGGTAATGCTTCTGGAAGACAGCTAGTGCTGTGACCTGCACTAATTAATCTGCCTATCAGATCTGATTAAGCACTTTCAAATCTGGCAAATTGCCACTTTTCTTGAGACACAAATGTAAATAAATATGATGGTGATAAATCACAGCCCTCCAGTGATACCTCTTTCAGCAGCCCCGAGCAAAGAGCAGCAGATATTGAGACTCCAAACACTCTGTGCCTGATAATAAAAATGTTTTTCCTGCTCAGGGATGAAGCAGAGCACATCACCATCTGCTCAAACCTGTCTGATGTAGGGCAGCTGAAAGGCTATCTCTCCTGGATGCAGCCCCAGTCAAGCAACAGGCACAGGGCAGGGCAGTGCTGGTTTGGGCTTTCCCATGTGCATCAGCGTGCAGGTTTGAGACAGGGCTCACGTGCACAGGTTGGCTGCTGCTGGGAGAGCAACGAGCTGCAAAGCCACCCGAAGGGGCTGTGCTTCCACTGGGAGGGGACTTGCAGGTGTTTTCCAGAGCTGCTTTTGCAGCTGACTGCCAGTTCCTTTGCACCCTTCTGTGAATGAGGGCAAGCCTCTGGGAGGGCACCATGGAGCACTGTCCCCATGCTCATGGAAGCATGCTCCTGCTTCCCTGCTCGTGCCTGGCCTGGCCCTGTCTCAACCAGCAGCTGGAGCTGCACTTTAGAAGTGCCTACGGTAACACTAGTGTTACCTCTTGGTTTACAGCCCTCTCCCTGCTTCTAAATAACATGCCTTAAAATTGGTGAAATGCTTTGATTTGATCCTTTGGTCTGAACTATAAAATTATTTCCATGGATTGTTTGCCTCAGTGTGCCATTAACCATTTAAGAGTTTGAATATCTTTATTGCAAAGGACTGAAGTCATTCCAGGTAAGGGGATGTTATCTTCAGTTACTCACAATGTACTGCAGGTGTCGACTGATCAGTTCCACCTACTCCGCTTGTGTACCTACAATAAAAAAATAACAAAATATTGATAAAAGTGGGGTCTGACTGTTCAGGAGCTCTGACCGTGCCTATAAAACAATGGAGTCCTAAAAGTTTACAAATACCAGCCTTACTTTGGATCACTTTGTTACAGACAATTAATTATAACAACAGGCTTTACGGTATGTAAAAAAGGAGAAGGTTAATGCAAGTGAAGGAGAGAGTGCAGTATGTCAAAGGCCCTTTTTCTGAGTATTTAGATTTCTGAAAGCTTCCAGTAGGAGAGCTATTAGATGGCTGTAAGTAACACCAAGCCCTGTAGCCCCTGGTCCAGTTGATGCAGTGAGAGCTGTCTGGCTTGTCCGTGAGCAGTGGTTTTCCCTGTTTCACATGGACTTTGAAAGGAAAGGTGAGCTGGAGATTCTGAGGAGCAGTGGTTTCAGCCCCAGAGAGGCTAGTATTGAAATCTAAGCTCTTTTAAGGCATTTAGGTCACAGTTTTCCGAGATTTGAGTGAAACAGTTTGAGGGTGGTTTAAATAAAGATCTCATATCTTCATGTACCTGAGAAACGGCCTGGTTTTCAGAGGTGCTGAACCCACACTTGACGAATGATTGATTGATTTCTTTACAGAAATCCTTTTCTTTGTGTAACTGCCTCTGAAGTTTAATCCTGGGTTGTAGGTGGTGCGAAAGCCTTCTTTTTAGGAAAAGAAAAGGGGTTTTTTTCTCCCTCTGTATTACACAATAGCTCTGAAATTACTTTGAGAGAGAAAAGTGATTTACAGTTTTAAAAGACTATCCAAGGATGGAGTACTTTTCCCTGCTCTGATATCCACATGGAGCTTTGCTGGTACAGAAGTAGGCAGTGCCCCACAGCTTGCAGGGGGGGGTTCCTTGGGGTCAGCAGGACTCTGCTTTTCCTTGTGTATGGCCACGCTTGCAGGTCTATGTATTTCTCTTCCCCCAAAAAAGTTTGCCTTCCCGTAGAGAGGAGTCTGATTGCTGGGCAGCTTGCTGCCATCACACGGTCCCCTTTGCAGGTAATCTGTGCCTGTTACTGCTCACTTGGGCTCGTTTTCTGCATCCCTGTCACAGGAGATCAAGCAACCTGCACTTTCTTCCACTGCTCCCTTTAAACCAACAGCTGAAAACTAAAATAGGGCACTGCTGAACTAGGGAGAGCTGAGAAGCTTACAGCAAATGTAGTTTGGGTGAGTCTGCTGCAGGAATTTACCTGATGTCTAGTTCAAGCCAATGCAGTCCCTTGGCCATCTTAGGGGAGCAAGTGCAGCCAGAGGCCACTGGAAGGAAGGAGGGGCGGTGTGTGCCAGAGCAGAAGTGAGTGGTTAGGTCATGAAAGGGGCCTCCTTCAGAGGTGAGGCTGGATAGGGATGGACTCCTGGGCCTCCTTGTGTGGACACCATGATCTGTACCCCATGTGACTGGCAGCTGCAGAGTGAACAGAGTGCATGGTCTCAGGCAATGCACATGCCTGGCAGATAACAAATTCATTTGTGGAAGCAAGTCAGTTGTGCTGATCTGCTTGGGGATGTACAGATTGGGTCTGGACGAATGTTTGACAGTGAATCTTCTCCTCGACATTGTTCTCTCACCTGCTGGCTCCTGGGTTTCCAGGGAGTCAGCCCTGCTTCACAGTTCAGAGCAGAACCAGGTGCTGCAAGGGCTTGCAGTATCTGTGCCATGGCAGTGGAAGGGCTGGCAGCCTGGCAGACTGTGTGGTTCAGCTTTGACAATTATAGTAGAGAGCCCTGAGGCTTGAGAACAGCACAGCATGAGGGATTTTGGAGAAATTACAAGCCCTGTCTTTGGGTCTCCCTACTCATCCAAGGCAAATGCAG
Source organism: Corvus kubaryi (assembly GCF_017639235.1). Lineage (NCBI taxonomy): Eukaryota > Metazoa > Chordata > Aves > Passeriformes > Corvidae > Corvus > Corvus kubaryi. The sequence continues at coordinate 27,658,956 of NW_024581135.1, forward strand.
CATGTTGTGGCCATTAAACAATACTAGTTCAAGGGCTTATGTTCCTAGGCTGAACTTGATCCAAAAAAGTAGAAAAGGCCTCTTCTATTCTTCAAACTCTCTGCGTTTTGAGCATGCTCCTGTTCTGCACTGTATTCTGTGTAGGAGATGACTTGAAGTGCACTGCAGCCTCTGAACCAACGACCTGTGAACCTCCATGCCTGGCAAGTCTTTGGTTTGATGATTATCTGTTTTCTTGAATCCTTGGCTAGTGCTACCTCCTCCTCCTCCCATAACTTCACAATGCTCTGAGCAAATAATCTTTTCTTAAATGCAACCAGACAACAATACCTTACACAATAGGGAGATGTTTGTTGATTCATGGGGAAAGCAGGCCTTGAATACATCATACATCCTCTGTATAAAATATGTGCTATGGAATGCAGTCTGAGGCAAAACATATTATAATCCATTAGCCTTGTAAGAATAACTTTTAAAAAAATCCACACCAGTCTTAGCCAAACCACACAAAACTGACACCTCATGTTTCATAAATGAATTAAGCATAGTAAAGCAATTGTCCTTGGCTGTAGGTCCATGTTCTTATGTGACAGTGCTTCCACACAATTATTTCATCATAAAGGTGTTTACTAACATTATTTTTCTTGCAACAGTTTTTAATAACATTCTTCAGGGAACACTTAAGAGTCTAAAGAGTCTTAAATTACTAGTTTTTTTTCAGAGACATACATATTGGCACTTGTGTTTATGAATGCATTTTGCCATTTCTTTTTGTTTGAAATGTGGATTAGTAGATTACATGAGACTCAAAAGAGAGTAAGTATATGGTTTTAGCCTCTAGAGCTGATAGTAAATGAAAATCTATTTTCATGAGCATCTACAGTGTTTTTGAAGTTGGTTTTTTTATGAAAGTTAAAAATGAATTGGTTCCCTTTCTGTTCACCCTGTTTGTTTTTAAATGATATCAATATGTTTGAGAATTTTCTCTATCTTCTCCTAGTTTAACAAGTACTACTACAATGACAGCTTAAATAGGATTTTTGATTTATGAAAGGAAACATTTATTTTCCCCATGAAACCCACATTTTGGTGAGGTTCATTACCATTTTCTGTAAAAGCTTTTTTTTCCCCCAAAGGCTGTATTTAGTTAAAGAAAAAAAAATCTATGAATATGAAGAGTTCCACAGATTTCAAGAAGAGTGATAGGAAAGAGCTAAAGGAACAGATAGGAACAGAGATCTCTTAACCTTTTCCTCCCAAACCTTAAGTGTTCCATAAATGCTTCATAAATGCATAAAACTTCAGGAGGAAACACTCCGGAATGAGTGTCTTCTCCAAAGGGAAAAGGGTCTCCCCTTTTCCTCCACCAATAAGACAAGCGGGTCACAGCAAGTGAAAGTGGAAAAAACAAACTCTTTGTTAATAACAAACAAAACCAGGGTAGAACAGGGAAAAAAAACCCTCAAAATACAACAAATGCCCGAAGAGGGAACAGAGATATGGGCTCAGACCAGCTGGGGCCACCCCACAGCTCCCTGGACCGCCGAGGAGGAAAGGGAGGCAGTGAGGCAAGGGAGGAAGGGAAGGGAAAAAGAACAAGACAAACCAACAAAACCTTTTTCCCGCTAGCCGGAACACAAAAGAAACCCAAAGAGCAGCACAGCGCTCCCAGCGCAGTCCCTCCCGAGCCCTGCCGAGACCCCCCAGAGCCCTCGAGCCATTGAGCCATTAGGCTCAGCTGTTAAACTGCCCCGCACTCAGGCCCCGTGGCCCCCAGGTCCATCTTAACGGCACAGCATCCTTGGGCATTGAGCGAACGGTTAAGGAATAAAGCGGCTTCATAACATCATCCCACAACATTCCACCCCTTATTCCATACCATCTACTCAATGCCCACATTAATACATTTCAACTTTAAACACACATGTTTATACATATATATACAGCTAGGAATTGAATCTCTCTGGCAGGTCCCTTGACTTTGTTCTTTTTGATGGCAAAGCCGGCTTCCAGGAGAATCTGGATGATCTTCTTTCTTTTCCCAAATACCTCCAATGCTGTGTTCCCCCACGCAATGATGTCATCAATGTACTGGAGCATTGGGGTTCCTCCCCCCTGGTGTGGGGTCCGGGGGAAGGCGGACCCTGGGGTGGAGGCATGGGGTTTCCCTACTCCCTGGTCAACCTCATTCCCCATTGGTTGTTTTGTGTTCCCCTGCCCGGGAAGGACCCTGCTGGTCCCGTGATTGCTACAGTTCTTTGGCAGTCGCCGGCCATGCGGCTGGAAAATAAACATCTCTGAAAAACATCTATCAAGAATCAGTCCATATTTCTTTTCCACGGGCCTCACTGTCTTATACATGTTGCAGTAATCCTCTCTGCAACACTGGAGATGTTCTGGAGCCTCACCCTTTTCCAGTGCAGCCTGGATCAGTCCATGGCAGATGGTGGGACTGTACTTCCACCCCTGGGGCAGTCGGTTCCAGGTGTACTGCACACCCCTCCAGGTGAAGCCAAACTGAGGCCTGCACTCTGATGCCAGAGGAATGGAGAAAAACGCATTCACAATGTCAATGGTGGCGTGCCACTTCCCTGCTTTGGACTCCAGCTCGTACTGGAGTTCCAGCATGTCCAGCACTGCAGTGCTCAGCAGTAGAGTTACTTCATTCAAGGCACGATAGTCCACAGTCAATCTCCATTTCCCTTCTGACTTGCCTAGAAGCCAAATGGGGCTGTTGAAGCGTGAGTGGGCCTTACTGACCACCCCTTGGCTCTCCAGCTCGCGGATCACCTTGTGGATGGGGATCACAGCATCTCGATTTGTCTGATACTGCCGGCGGTGCACTGTCGAGGTGCCAATTGGCACTCGCTGCTCTTCTCCCTTCAGAAGCCCAAATTCAGAAGGATTCTTGGTCAGCCCAGGCAAGGTGTTCAATTGCTTAATGCCCTCTGTCTCCACAGCAGCTATTCCAAAGGCCCACCTGAGTCCCTTCAGGTCTTTGAAATACCCACTCTGGGGAAAATCTATGCCCAGAATACATGGGGCCCCTGGGCCAGTCACAATGGGATGTTTCTTCCACTGCTTTCCAATTAGGCTCACGTTGGCTTCAAGCAGTGTCAACTGCTGCAATCCCCCTGTCACTCCAGAAATAGAAACCGCTTCTGCCCCCATGTGTCTTGATGGAATCAAGGTGCACTGCACACCCGTGTCAACCAAGGCTTTGTATTTCTGTGGTTCTGATGTGCCAGGCCATCAGACCCACACTGTCTAAAAGACGTGATTTTCCCTGGCCTCTCCCTGGCTAGAGGTAGGGCCCCTCTAGTTCTGGTTATCATTTGAAACTTGAACTACTTCCCTTCTGGTGGAACTCCCTCTCTCAGCATTACCATCCTTCAATTCACGCACCCGTGCTGCCAGGACAGAAGTTGGTTCTCCATCCCACCTCCTCATGTCTTCCCCACAGTCACATAGAAAGAACCACAGCTCAGCTCTCTCTCCCTAGCTGTGGGACGTCTACTTCTGGTAACAGGGCCTCTGGCCTGCACTGATGAGATTTGGAGGAGGCCCTCTTTCAGCTCCTTCCTGAGTTTCTGATGAGTCTTGTCCATCCTATCTTCCATCTTCTGTATGGTCTCTGACAGACTCCTTTCCACAGCTGCGATTCCTGCTTGTGTTGGGCCATGCACAGTGTCTGCATATGCCTGGAGCCTCCTCACCATAGAACTCACTGTCTTGTTCCCGTCATTCCATGTCATCATTGCTAAAGCAGGGGCGTATTCTGGTGGCGCGTGTTGGGCAAGTTTCAGACGCATCACCAGTGTGCATTTTACCATGTCAGGGCTCCTAATTGCTCGGTCATCTGAGAATATGATCTCCATCACTCCCAGTTCTCTCAGGCATTGAATCCCTTGTTCCGTGGTTTTCCAGGGGTTTAGCTGCAGCTGGAGATCTCAGCACAGGTATCTCTCCTTCACACTTCTTAAGAGCCGTGTCCAGAGACTGAGAGCTTCAGGACCCCTTGTCATCCCTTGGTCAATACTTAAATCACGTGACAGGGATCCCAAATGCCTTGCTTCAGTGCCATCCAGAATAGTACCATTGCCTGCAGCGTCCCAGATTCGGACCATTCAACTTAATATAGTTTCATTAGGCTGTCAGGTGTAATCTTTCCTCAGGGTACAGTGACTCAGTGATGATTTCAGGTTCCAATTCCTCTGCTCGCTGTGAAGGTCCTGGCTGCCCATCATCATCCACTAGGCAAATGGATTTGGCTTTGTGTTTCTTTCTCTGGACAGGGGCAATTGTTATTGGTTTAGGCTCCCCATCTGCTTTAGCTTCAGCTGGAGTGATTGGGGTGTATTCTGGCTTATTCTCCTGCTCCTCTGGCTGTATCTGCTGCCCTACAGTATCTAACAGTGCGGTAAGCGTTAGCTAGGACCCAGCACATGGGATTGAGCTTTTTGTTTTCATCAGTGTTGTTACTGCAATTTTCCTTCAGGTACTTCCCCACCTCAGCTGGATTCTAAATTCGTTTGGGGGAAGTTCTAGGCTACTGGGTCAGAAAATTGCTTCAAGGTCTGGTCTATGTCCTCCCATACCCCACACCACTTAGGATTTTCCACAGCTGGGGCAGGTGTCTGGGCAACCCCTCTGGAAATCTCAGTCCTTATTTTAGACAAGCTGGAGACCACATAGAGAAACCTTGCTAGATAAAATAACAAGAAGGTGGTATCTTTAACATCCAGAGGAAACTGGACACTTTCAAAAGGTCACGTGCCAGATCTGAAGGGGAAGAAGGATATGAAGGGCTGGGAATTATCATCCCTTGCTTTTCCCCTAACAAACTGGGTGTAATTACTAATACATTCCTGAAGGAGACTACCAAGGCCAGAATGGAAAAACAACATAACATACACATTCTCAATGGTTTCCATTACTTCTGTCAAACTTTGAGAGATTGCTAACACCAGGCATATCAAAATGGCAGTCCTGATTCTTATTCCTGACTTATAAAAGGTGTAAGCCAGGGACCCGACTGCCCGTAGCTGTGGACATGTACTTATGGATAAGTTCCACAGAAAAATTATTAAATCAAACAGCATGGTCTTACTGCTGTATCTCAATACCAAAGTGATTCAAACAAAAATGTTGTTGTATTTTTTTCTACTTTCACGTGCCCCACAAGTTGGGTGCCAATTTATGTCTCAGTTTTGGAGACAAAACTTCAGGAGGAAACACTCCGGAATGAGTGTCTCTTCCGAAGGGAAAAAGGGCCTCTCCTTTTCTTCCACCAATAAGACAAGTGGGTCACAGCAAGTCAGAGTGGAAAAAAACCAAACTGTTTATTAACAACAAACAAAAACAGGGTAGAACACGGAAAAAAACCCCTCAAAATAAAACAAATGCCCGGAGAGAGAACAAACATGTAGGCTTGGACCAGCCAGGGCCACCCCACGGGCCCACTGGTGCCACCCTGCAGCTCCCGGACTGGTGAGGAGGGAAGGGAGGCAGTGAGGCAAGGGGAAGGAAAGGGAAAAAAGAACAAGAAAAAAAAACCCAACAGAACCTTTTCCCAGCTAGCTGGAACACAAAGGAAACCAAAAAGCAGCACAGCGCTCCCGGTGCACTCCCTCCCGAGCCCTGCCAGGACCTGGGAGCCGATGGGCTCAGCTGTTAAACTGCCCCGCACTCGGGTCCATCCTAAAGGCACAGCGTCCTTGGGCATTGAGCGGATGGTTAAGGAATAAAGCGGCTTCATAACATCACCCCAGGACACTAACACACCTGGAAAAGGGGAGGACAGGTGCTCTGCCATTGCGTTAATTTCAGCCTGGTACCTGTAAACTTTTGTGGAGCTACCTCAGTGAGAAATGCTACTGCTCCTCTCTCCATTGAGGCTGCTGGTTCAGGTTCGCAATCTCCAGCACTGTCATCTCTGTAAGTCATGCCAGCCTGCGTGTAGCATCATGTATTGCACCTGCTCTTCCAGGGAGACAGAGAGCACGAGCTTGGCTTCAGTGAGGACAAACCTGAGGCTCTCGTTGGCTCTTGAGAATGAATTTACCTTAACATGGATTTTCTGTCTCTTTCTTTGCGTTTTCTACTTCTCTTTTTATACCATTCTTACAAAATTCTCATAAATTCATATTTATATTATGGAAAAATTGTTACCAGGAAAAAACTACCCAGACTCAGTGCCAGTGATATCAAAGTCAAAAACATGTTTAAGAATCAGACAAAGTATTACGAGTGGGTACAAATTTTATATTGTATGGCACAAAAAGCCATGCTAAAGATATTGATCTTCAATTCTATCAATTTCAAAGTTTCAGCTTATGATTTACATGAGTAATTTACATAACAGTTGAAAAGAGAACAAAAATTATTAAGTTTTTTTTCTTTCTTTAAATGTGCGTATTTTTCTTGGTCTAAAACAACAACAAAAAGCTTTAGGAACTCAAGAAATAAAGAGCAAGAGATAAACTCTCCTCTTGTTTGCACCTGCCAAGCCACACAGAAGTCAGCAAGCTGGTATGGGTGTAAACCCAGAGAGAACGTCAATCTTTGCCTTTTCTGCTGTAGAGCTCACATGCGCTGCTTGAGAGGCAGACTGGGGATCTCAAGCCACAAAAGTCTGAATCCAGTTTTCTAGGTTTAGGTGCTTTGGCCTGTCCGACTGAGTTTGACAAGATCCTCAGAAGGTTTTGGAGTTCAGAGAAGGATTTTAATGGCTAAATATTAATTTTGAGCCTAAAGCAATTTTCTGCTTGTGTAAAATTTGGTTGTATCAATGTTTAGATAGACATTCCTGTTTGGTTGGCCTCTTCTAAAATTTGAGTTTGCTTGCCAGTTTTGGATCTGGTTACTAGATTGTCCCGGTTTGAGAATACAGACTACAGTATCATACAGTCACCCCAGGACATAGGTAGACTCCAGCTGCCCTCCAAAACACACAATCACTTGTCTCTGGTTTCTCAAAATCAAGTAGTTTATGTTTCTAACTGGAAAATCCTTCTTGTTCCAATGAGATGTGCATGCAAATGAAAGTCGGAGTTCACGCATGGCTACAGACATGATTTGTACTGCGCTTAGGTGGTTCATAGTACAGGTCTGTGATGGATTTGAAGAATGAAGGGAGCAATACTTAGATATTTGAGTCTGAAGCTCAAAAGATATGGAGATTTTAAGGCAAAATCCCTTCTATTTCTTCTTCTCTAAATGTTACCTTTTTCAGAAATCACAGGAGGAAAACAATTGGTAAACTTCACTACCTACAAATTCCCTTCTTTGACTGAAGAAGGTCTCAGGTGTTCAACCAGTCTCCTATGGTGCTTGGCCTCGAAAATGCATAGCAGTTGGAAGTCTTACATAGTGGTTTCTGGAAAGCTTTTCAATATGACATTTCAATTCCTTAAAGTCAAGGTAAGAGAACACTTAATGACTAATTCCTAAGTGATATTAATGCTGGGTGAAAACAGAAATGGAGGCAGACAAGTGGCTTTTGTTAAGTGTGTTGGTAGGAAGAACTGCCATATGCCTGTGTCCATACCCAGGGCTGGTTCCCAGGCAGACAGGACTCTCCTTATCTCAGAAAAATAACTATGTGATAAGTGGGGATGTGAGGTTCTGTTTGGTGGGACATAAGTGCTGTCTGAGAGACTTAATGGACTGGGTTGAACTGCTTGGCATGTACTATTCACTGCAGTCTAACTTGGAGTTTTGGCACCACAGTACAGTAGCAGCTTTTACACAGTGAACAAGAGAAAAAGTGTGTCTGAATTTTTCCATGAACAGTCAAAAGCCTTTGTGTTTGAAACTCACACAGAGATACTAATTCAGAAGAACTTTGGCATTGATTAAACAGGTCGCATCTGATGTATTATGCATAAATGAGCCTAAAAAGTGCTAGTCTTCACAAATAAAGCAAATAAAATGAGGTGATATACATTTCTTTCTGAAAACCAGCAGTCACTTGGACTCAAAGAGTAATTAATACAATTTTTAAAGATACACTATATAAGTCCATGAATATTTAAGGCTAGCATGAAATAATACCCTATATTGGTCTTGAACCACAATGAATAATATGATTATTTTTACTTTGCAAGAGGTCACAACAAATGTTTGAGATTTAAGCTGCCATAGCTACAAATTTAGCAGAAAGTAGGCATTTAATGATAGATTTCATTGCTGTGGTTTAGGTTTTATTTTGAATGTTTGTTTTGTCTTAAAAACACTAATGCTAAAATGTTGTCTCAAATCTTTATTTTCAAATTACTTATTATATCGCCATAAATTACAGGGTGCAGTAAAAGCCAGATTTAAAAGAAGGCATGCTTTACTTTCTCATGTTGCTAAAAATAGTGCAATGCTTATGAAACACAAATCATCATTAAAAAAGTTCTTTTTATACAACTGAAGTTGCTAGTGCTGAACTAGCGGCTTTCTTCCAAGTGGCACAATGGACTGCTCCAAATTTAGGTCTGTAATGGTAGAGGTTAACTTTAGGAAGTCCGAGTAAAACTGTAATCTATAATTCTACCACAATTACAATGTTTTCTCTCAAATGATAGTGAAGTCCCTGGGGTGAATGCTAGCAAATACCTTGTAAAGATGTTCTTCTGGCTTTTATTGTTTTGATGCTTTTGCAATTTCAGCACATGTTCCTAGATTTGTCAAGAGACCCAGGCTGTGCCCCAGGACTGTTCAGAGGCTCTGGGCTGCAGTCGGCTCTCAGCACTCAGCCAGACGCAAAGGGTGGAGCACGTAGTTGATAGCAAAGAGATGCATATGCCACGTTGACAAGATGATGGGTAAACAAAGCTTAAGGGACACTTGTTAAACTCAACATAGCCAAAAATGAATCCATTTCATGATATTTTTAGAAGGCTTCAGCCTAGGGAAAACATTCACCTGTGTGACCTGAGGAAAAGTCTAAAGAACTGGTTGCTATTTAGCCATCAAAAAAACCATATGTGCGTCTTTTTCAGATGCCCTCATCAGTTCTTCCCTTCCAGGCATATTTTTGGAAGACTCGCACATCTCCCTCTGTGAATCACAGTACCCTGCTGGCTTGTCAGACTGAGGTGGGACCAACACGCGTCAACCCTGAACCTAAATCCCATCTAATAGGTGTGACGTGAGGGCTGCTAGCAGCCAGTGCTCCTTTGCCAGGCCACTGAGGGAACTCTGCATTACTGTTGCTGCTTGTTCCCTCAGCTCATGGTACAGTCTCAGTAAGGGTGAACCTGAAGGATGTCGCCATTATAATGTTTCCTCTGCCTGGGAGTGAAAAGAGCTGGGTGCCCGCCAGCATTTAAACTAAAAAGCTCCAGTGTGAGCAGGATGACTGGAGAAGAAGGGGCATGCAGGTAGCAATCCAGCTGGGAAGCAGTGGGGCAGGGAGGGGCTGTCAGCCCTCGGGGTTTGGCCCAGACTGTACAAAGGTCCAGAATCGGGAGTGTTGCAGGTGGGTGTGTTGTTAGGGGAAGGCTCCCTGGGCAGCACGAGACAGTGACAGCTTGGCTGGGGAGAGCTGCAGAGGGACCAAACGTGGGGCCACCCGCTTGTGCTGGGCTGCAGAGGAACAGCTCCAGTGAAATGGGATTTCTGAGCAGGCATTTAATAACGAGTTCATGCAAGCATAACCAAAATAAATGAAAATGTAGTGGAAATCTTTCTTAGCTAACTTCACCGAAGCTTTTGGCCTAACGTGCTGCAGGCATTAGCGCAGCAAGTAGGTGGCCTGTGCTGCTGCCCATACTCTGTCAGGAAGACAAAGAATCTGGGAGAAGCATCAATCTGTTTCTCTTCACAGGGCTGTCTCTTCCCCCCTTTGTCAGTCAAAGGTGTCAATGTCTCTCCCCTCTATCCTCCCCCCTCCCTGAGTTGAGTAGTGTCAGTCATTCCTGTTTTTTTCTTTTTATTAATGATTTTGCAAGGCTATGTCATTACTGTGCTATACATTTTTATACAGATGGCACGACTGTGCATTTTAATGGCAAATCTGTTTCTCACATAACGCCTGAACTGCAAAAAGACTTTGACAGACTGGTTCAAGGAAAACAAACTGGTTTTAAATGTAGCAAAAACTAAAACAATGCCTTTTGGCTCTCCTAATCATCTGAACTCAAAGGATGATTTTATTTGTAAGTCAGAAATCTTAAGGAGTGGACCAAACTTGTGTGTTGAAAGAAAGCCAGAGGAAAAAGATAGAGGTTCATCATTCATGGGCTGCATGCTTTGTTTAGTGAGACACAGAGGATTCATCCCTGATCCTCAGTCTTACTGTGTTTGACCAGAACTGAATTTGGCCTGTAACTCTGGAGACTTCTGGACCCAGCAAGGTTTTGAATTTCAGGAAGAAGTGAGGTATTAAGTTTATAAATGTGGTAAGTAGAATGCAGGGCGGGGTAAAAACCCAGAAAGTGGAAAATATTTGTATGTTAAATACCACTAAAAACAAAGAGCAGAGTACATATTTGTCCATTTTTGAATAAGCCTGTTTCTTCTTTGATCATCTTCTTTGCATTTTGTGTTATTTTAAGCTTATATAAGTCCAAACAGTTCTCAGTGGTCCTATCATTGCTGTTCTCTGAAGTAACATGTAAGCTTCTGTTTATGTCTCTATCCATGTATCTTCTTTATTATCTTACCTTGCAGTTGCTATTTGGACATAGTTCACAGTAGCCTTGATAATTTTTTGGCTTCTGCACTGTGCTGTTGATTGTCTCTGTTTGCTCTGCTCCCATGGACTCATTTACATGAACTCGCTGAGCTCAGTAGAAAGGTGTGCTGGTATCTTACAGCTCTTGCATGTCTGAATTTTCACATCCTTGCTACCCTTATTTCCCAGCCTTGAAGGCCATGACAATTCATTGCTTTGACACTTCCATTCATGGTGAATAAAGCTCGGTGTCTCTTTTGGAAAGGATGACCAGGAGAAAGGGGAGGTGGAATTCATTCTTATTAGCATAGCAAATTCAAGTATTTTCTGAGGGCCCCAAATAGCAGAAAATTCTCTCATATCATTGGCTGTGTTCTTGTGTATGCTGACTACAGTGAAGTGTAAGAACAGTAATTTTCAGAAGTCTATGAATGTTAGCTTCAACAACATTTGAGGAGCTAGGAAAAATGAGGAAGAGATGGAAAACAGAGACAGACCTAGCTGCTACTATTGACATCTTACACTCTTGAGGCAACCTAAAGGTCCCTCTGTAGGTAAGAGGGATCACTCAGTCCAAATGGTGCTCTGAGATACAGAGTAAGAAAGACAATATAATGTACAAGTATTCCCCAAATTTTCAATAGAAATCAGGGTTTTCTGCTGTTGTCCTTCATCTGCTGGAGAGACACATCAGTGTTCAGATTTGGCTCCCAGAATGTTCTCCTTTTTTGTAGCCTGACTGTAAACACATCTGGGTTTTGGTAGGCCAGTGCTTCAACAACATTACAAAAATCAAGGATGGGGAAAAGTGCTTGGAGTATGTGTTCCCTTTTTATTCTTCCAGACTTAATGTTGAGCTAGCATCAGACTGAAATCACATGGTTGTTGACCACAGCTGCATTTTATATCCACTCCTGCAGCATGTGTAGGACTATAAACATAAATTATTGGAGAGTTGTTTCAAGAACAACAGTGTATATAATTAAAAAAGCATCATTTACAGCATTCTTTCATGACAAAGTGTTATGTCACTTTTGTTTCATCATAAATAAAAGGGGCGTTGGATAAATTCTTGGCATGATGAGAAAGCTGCCAAACATGAATGTGTCTTGAATTTATCACAAATAATTATTATTTTTATTCACCATGCTATATTTGCACGGTGCAAGTAACTTTTTCTCCCCACCCTAAAGCTGTGGCAGGTGAAAACCATTGCATTGAGACATCAAAATCCCAATTTTTAAAAATGGTATTCCGAATTTTTTTCCCCTGAAATATTTTTCCTTCATGAAGACAGACTTTTCCAGTACTTATGCCTGTCTTTTTGTAATTTGAGTGCTCTAGTTAACTCGGACAAGGTCGTAGGTAGATGTAGACACAGGTAAGCTTCTCAAACCCATCTTTAATGACACTTAGCGATAGCACTGCAAGATCATAAGAGTTTAGCAAGTATCTTGCTTTCTTTTGAAATTTTCACTCCTTATTCCATAGCTCTTATGAATGTACTTGTCCAGATGCTCACCCACATGAAGTTGTACTTGATGCAAAAAGATGAGCCGTTTGAGCTATGGCAGAACGCTAGTTAATGAATGCCTTCCTGGCAACAAGGAGGCATAACATCTCTTACAGAGTGAGATGCAGAGTGCCTGCAGGGGCAGGGGTCTACTGGATAACAGCCACTGATTCTGAGAGGGGCTGAGAGAAGGTGGTGAGAGAAACCGATCTGTGGTGGGTGTTTTAATGGGACTGTTGAGGACAAAAATAGTTTAGTGCAGGAACAGGAAAATTTGCAAAGGCCCTTGTCTTTATGGATCAAGCTAGTAAGACTCCAATCCATCCCCTACCTCTGCCCAGAAGAATTTATTTATTATCTATCCACTGTTTCTCCAGCAGGTAACCATTTACTCAGGGAAATGTCCCTGAGCACATAGATTGTGGTTATTTGATGATGTTTTCTACATACTTTATTGAGACTGTGGCTTGCTGGTTATTTCTCAGTGGAAGTGTAAGTACTTTTGCTTACTGGGGGACTGTCACAACTCATCTGCTATTGGAGATGAATATAAGATTTAACTCCAGTGATGAATTTCTTGGGTCAAATACCTGTGAAAGTGTCCAGGCCAAAGGGAATCATAGCAGGACTTACTGCAACTCTCTCTTGAGAACTGTCCATCAGTCTGTCTGAGCACCTACCCTGGGTGCAGCAGAGCTCCTTTCTGGACCAAATCTTGGATTTTCTCTTTGTAGAAACCAGATGTAGGGCACAGGGGAAATAATGGGTTCTCACTCTAGGGTGCAGGCAGGTGTGGTCATTTCTGCTCCCCACAAACACATCAGTCAGATCCTCCTGCTGAAGGGAAACCCCTGGAGGAGATTCACATTTTGGCCATGGAATTCATTCCTAGAGTAACACTTGTGGGATATCCTACTTCCCATGGCAAACAGCAGCAAAGCTGTTATTCACAAGATAAGATGTGTTTCCCCTTTTTATTAACAGTGCATTAGGAGAACTAATTAGCGTCACCTTAGAGATTTCCCTTCTGGGAATCCAGGCTATAAATATCCTCACTGCTCAGCAAGGAGCTCTGCAGAGTGGGACTGTAGAGGAGACGCTACAGCTGGTCAAACAATGCAGCCTTTATGTGGGTGTCTCTGTAAGATTAAGGGGAGCTATAAAGCCACTTCACTGAAAAGTGGTTGTAATTTTTCATCAAAACATTTCTAATTGAAAAAAATGGCTTTGATTTGCTGGAAAAAATTATGTGGCAAGCTTCTGCTTTGGTTTAATTTTTCTTTTTTCCTTCTGTTAGAAAACCAAAATAATTTCACTTTTATCAGCAGAAAAAAAGCAAAGGGATTAGAAGGATGTGGATAGGAAGAGAATAATGATCTTTGCACTGTCTAACTTCAGAAATGGACCCCTACATTTCCATTTGTTTAGTAAAGATATACATAAGAAACTGCAAACAAAAGGGGGGGGTGGGGGGAGGGAATGACTTTGGGGAGTTTCACAGTGACTGACTTCAAACATTTCTTATGAGGCTGAAGGAAAGCAGAGACTTTCCTCAAAGGATCTTTCCTCTGGTTTAGGCACTTTGTGTTTCCATCCAGTGGATCCCAGCCTTCCCCATTGCCTGAAGGTGCAGCCTGGGCAGACTAATTTCAATGTGGGCAGCACAAATACTGCCAAATGTTAATTTTGTTCACTTTGTGTGCCTGTGTATGACTGTTATTAAAACTTGAGGAATTTTTAACCAACTTAATGTCTAGTTGAATTAATAGAAATATGCTTAGAGATGAGTTTTGATCCTGACTGTTAATAAATGTTAAAATGAAAGAAATCAATTAAAAGCTGTGGTGGTCCTGAGGAGGTGACATCTATAAAATTATGACTGCCACTGGGAGGGTGGATATGCATTGCTTGTGCACTGGGTTTTATTTTTGTTTTAAGAGCTGAAGGGCATCATATGTAGGTGGTGGACAGTGTTTCCTCCCACGATGTGCAGCACCTCAGTGTGCTCCCTTCCCCTTCTGTGGTGCCATTGGCAGCTGCTTGGCTGCCTGTTTGGATGCTGAGCTGAGAGGCACTTTTGATGTGACTGTGGGTGGTGAGCAGCTTGTCTTCTGCTGCTCTGAGGTTAGGAAGTCAGGGACTTACGCAATTTCCCCCTTCTTTTTCTCCCCCTTCTTCCTCCTTCACTATTCACTAGTCCTTAGAGCAGTGGGTGTTGCTTTGCGTGCTCCATGGCTGCCCTGAGAGAGGTGAAGGTCCCCGATGGATAAACTTTCACTGACTTCCCCGGAGCCTCTGGTAAATTGCTGTCACCCAGGAAAGGATTGGCAAGGGGAAGAGGTATTGTCAATGGTGTGTATTTAGCTGCTCAGGCAGTCTGTGCTCAGGGAACACACTTGTGTGGTCAGCACAACTCCTCATAGCCAACAGAAAGCTCCGGTTTGTTGCTGTCTGGCATTGCTTGCAAGCAGAAACATACTTTGGTGGGAAGCCGAGGGCTTCAGATGACATGAAACCAAAAGCTGCTCAGCAGTTGAAATGCCAAATATTTCAGGGAACATCTTAGCTGGTACTAAGAGTGGCAGTGGCTGTCTTTTAGTGTCTCCAGAGCTTTGTATCTTTGCAGCTAATGAAAAATACACTATCTCCTTATTTTAGAATAATTAGTAGAGTTCTAGAAACCTTCCTCCATTATTTGCAGAAGCACAAACTTCTTAGGTCAGAATTGCAGAATCCAGAGAGAATAAATGACATTAACATTTTAGCAATTGTGTGACCCTCATGCATGCATGTTTGCTATTATTTCTAGGAGCTCCCTCATGATGAGCATGATATAAAAAATTTAACCACAAAGAAAAAAAAAGTGTTTCAAGAACCATTATGGATCTCACTAATCCCAGAAAAGCAAGGAAGTTCAGAATTCAGCTGATTCCATCAGTAGTGCTGGTTGTGCTGGTTTTCATTAGTGAAATCAGAAAGTTGGATGACGCGATTTGCCACCAGCTCTGTATCACTATGAACCTTTATGCTGGTGGTGGGTTTTAAAATCCTGGAAATGTAGGGCAGGAAGGACTTTGAGAGATTTTCTCATCTTCTGCAAGAACGTGGAATCAATCGTGTGTATTCCATCTCTGGCATGTGCTTGTCGAGGTTTTAACAAAATCTTCCAGAGAAGTGCAGCCTGCAGTTTTCCCCCTTCCAGTATTTCTTAATCTGTGGCCAGAAACCCAACCCGAGTCATGTTTAGACTCGAGGTGACTCATTTTTCTTGCTTGTTCTGTTAATTCCTGGGCCTTCAGTCTGGTTTTGAGCATGGTCAATTTTCCACATTAAAACACTGTGTCTCTGGTATGCAAGGGAGAGCCAAGTCCCCAGAGAAAAGAGGCAAGAATGCAGTAGCTGCCTGACTGAGCAAAAGTTGGAGATGTTGTCACTCACATCAGGCCAGAAATATTGTTTCTAGGCTGCACTTCAGGCAGAGAATGAAGTTTCATGTGTGACCCATTCATTTAGATGCTGATCCTTGTGCTTTGAAAGAGCTGGCAGGCTCCCTCCTGTTCTTCCCTTCAGCTGGTGCTGGCTGCTCCAGCCTGCAGAGCTGGGAAGTGGGGAGTAGCAGGGATCAGCTCTGCTCTGTGCAATTCCCTCCTGGGAGGGGGGACACCAAGAAAGGCCAGATGACATCAGGTTTGGCTAACATAAAATGAATTACTTTTCCTCTGTCTTCTACCACCTTCCTCTTGCTGCTAAATGAAACTTGAAACAAGCATAGAAAACCACTATACATTGCTGTGGTACTTCAGACCAAATATGAAAATGTTACACGTTTTACCTTCTTAGTGGAAAAAAGGAAGCAGTTGCTGGGGAGCCAAACAAATACTTCAGCATTGACAGTGTAGTCAGCTGACCACTGCATGCAAAAAATGAACCAAAAAATGGACTGTATTGGCCAAAACTGTGCTCATTCCCCTTTCTGAATTAGCTTCCCACAGAAATTCAAGTGGACCAAAAATTATTCATAGATGTTTCCAAGAATAATGAATAAAACCAAATTGTAAGCTGCTTGCAGGCATAGTCAGAAGGAGATCTAATTTTCCAGATTACTCAATGTGAATTATTAATTCTGCTTGACTAATGTTGAGCAGTCTCCTGGTGTTTAAGAGAAAAGACAGTTTGCTTTATCAGTCCATTACTGATACCATCCTGTACTTTTCATGTCACATTATATTTCACTTATTCTGACTTCCTGAATCAAACCTAGCACAAAGGGAGTGAGTAGAAATGCTCTGGCTTGGACAGCTCTGAGAGACATGAGCTATTTGATAACTTGACTGTTCCTGAGGGCTCTTCAGTCCACAAACGCACATGAACACGTCCCTTGTAGGGCAGTGGGATGTGTGAACTTGCATGAAAAAACCCCAACAAACAAACCACTTGTAGCTTACAATGAAACCAGCATAAAAAAAGATAGCCCCTGCCCCATGTTCCTCAGATAGAATTGTTTGTTGCCTTTTTGCTGTGTTCATCTCTAGCAAACTGTGCCAGAGGCTCAGTGCTCTGCTGCCTGTGGGTTGCCGGGTTTGTGTGGGTAGGGCACAGGTGGCTGCTGATGGGATGAGAAGGGACTGGGGCTCAGCTTGTCTGGAAGGAAAGCCTGTTGCACTTTCAAGGTCAAATCCTACATGTTGTATAATTTTGGAGTAATTTCTGTGATTTACCAGAGTTGCTTGGGATTTACTCTGGATTTACACCAGGATGAATTTCATCTGATGGATAAAATGGAGCTCAGAGCATCTATGCCACAATTGAACAAAATGTAAATACTTCAGTCCCTCAAGAATGCTCACCCCAAGTGATGATGGAAAAAGCAAAGAAGTTTTGCATTCTGGCAGGTAACTCTCAAGAGCTAGCAAGCTGAAGGAGGTGAGAAAAAATATCTGCACAGTCAACCAAGCCATTTTGAGTATTTTAGAACTGACCCATTTAAATGGTTTTTAAAAAAGGGTTGGAAAACTCAGATCTCACTTTCCCTGCAAAGCCAGGAGGCAGTAAGATGTGGTGGTGCCTGTGTGCTGTGGGAGCAGGCAGGACAAGTGGTGCTCAGCCAGCTGGAAGGTGAGCTGCAGTGAGGGGCGCTCCAGCTGCCAGGTCTCCAGAGCCTCACTTGAGTAACAGTTCAGTAAGGGTTTTCCAATCTTCTCTGATCTAGTTTGTGGCAGGGATGAGAAACACCACAAAAAAGAATATTTTAACAATCAACACTTGTCACAGAGAAACATTCTCCTTTGTATAGAATGACATATTCTAGCTGAAAGCAGCTTTTCCCTAACTTTCCCCCAGTTCCTACATGTTATGGCGTGTAGCTGCGTTTCTGTGGCTTGATCTGATTTCCCGCTAAAGAACTATGCTCAAAGTAAAGGGATAAATACAGGGAGGATGTATTTGTGTCACAGCTACAGATGGTACAATGGGACTGACTGTCCCTGGCCTCCAAGTCAGTACCAACAACTGAGTTATCACAAGATTTTGTTGGGTTTTATTTTTAAAGTAAAATAAAATAAAATATGCTTTTATCTCAAAAAGCTTTTTACTCATTTTCCTGTGCTCTGTCCTGCTTTTTGTTTTCAGGCTACTTGATGTATAGTTTGCAGTCACTTAATGATTTATAATGCATAACGCCAAAGACATCCTTCATGAATTGCCCTCAAAATTTCTATAACTGCTTATTTTAGATAGGAACCATACATATTGAAGTATGCAGCATCTCTCTTCTGTAAAATACACAGTCCTGTCCACTGCATTGTATTTTAGTCACCAGTTTTGGATATCCTTTATCAAAAGAGCCATTAATGAGACTTTCCGAGACTCTTTCCATGGGCACATAATATGCACTATGTCTTTAATTAGCACCTTCATTCCTCTCCCCCTTCCCCCTCTCCCAGGGAAAAGCCAAACCTTCTTCACTACCAAAATGGCCTGTCAAAACCTGACAACTGAAGTTCTGCCTTGTCAATATTAAATTGTCTGTACCACTATGTAAGCTGAATATTTGGGGCTGGTGCAAAATAACGCACCAGCTGCATTGTCTGTTTTCCTACTTTATTCCATTTCTGCTTAATTTTTTCAGGGCTACTGAAGGATTTCTGGACTCCCCTGAGTATTTGCTGTAGAAAACAGATCTTGTTTCCTTAGGGGCTATGTGGAGAATTGCTCTAAAAGAGTACTTGTGGATGCATATGGCAATTGACATGTGTATCCATTTCTATATGTGCTTTCCTGTGTGTATTAGTATATTCAGAAGCACTGAGAACTCTTCCGTCAAGGGGTACGTGAATTCAAGCATTGTTTTCCTTTCAGAAGTGGGATTTTACTGGGAATGCTGGCAGGCCCCTCACAACAGAAGGACGGGTGGGTGCAACTACTGTATGTATCTGTTGTCACATTGGATTTTGTGCAATAAAAATAAAACCCTTGGTCAGAAGTGTCATAAAAGTTTGATTGACTTTCCTCTTTAATTGCTTATCATCTTTGAAGAGACTTCTTGGCATTTAGAAACCAGTGAATCTGTTTCCCATTTCTTCAGGCTTTATAAATACACCCTGTTTATATTAAAATGATAGACAAATATACATAAAGCTGGAAAACATGACCACAAACTCTTCTCCTCTCTCTATGCATTTAAAAAACAAAACCCTAAAGACACTTTTATCGTTGCTAAACTTTTGCCCTTGGCTGGTAGGGCCTTCTTTATGTTTTAACAGATCCAGACATTCTTTTCATGTGGTCCTTGGATGTTCTATATTTTATATCTTTTGTGGCTTTATAAAAAGGGAAGAATGAGCTTGCTGCACAAACATATCTGATGGTAATTTTTTTTGTTGGTTTTTTTGCATGTCATAAGTATTGTGACGTTTCCATTTTAAAAAGAATCTTGTTTTTCCCTTCTCTGGGAAGTTGTGTTACAGGGTTTCAGTAAGCCAATGGAAACTGAATAGATTCTGAAGTATTTTGGAGGTGGATGCTGGGGACAGCCAGGCAAGTGCAGACACCTTCCTTTGCTTTTGCTGTCATCTCCCACCACTGGAAACGAGGCGTGTGCTGGCTGCAGCCTGGTGTGGGGAGAGCTGAGAGCTTCCTGGGGCCTTTGGCACTCGAATACCCAGAGACTATTGCCACAAAGGTTTCACTCCTTTCACTTGGGTTTTTCCCCTGCTGTGGCAAGCTTCTCGATGTAGGGCAGCATCATCCCCCAGATGCACTTGAAACCTGCAGAAGTTAAATTCTGGAGTCTGCTGCAGGAGCAGACAGGGAAAGGTCCCTTGTCTGCACTGTACTCCTGGCTCAAGGAGCAGGTAAATGAGGTGCCCTTAGGTTGTTCAAAACTGTGGAGTGTAACCCAAAACAGGAGAGAAAATGGAAATGAGGGACCAGTGAGGTGCTCTGTGGGGCACAAGGCTCTGGTGGGGCCTTTCACTGCTGAGGTGGATGGTAGGCAGGGAGAGGGGGTCATGAGGAAAAGGAGAGGTCAGTAACTGGATGAAGGGCCATTGACCTCACTGTACCTCTGGAGTGAGCAGAAGTCCCTGAAGCACAGAGGTGCTTGATCCTTGTGCAGGGAGATGCTCTCAACAGATTTAAAGATGCCCGAATGTGTCAGATCTATAGGGCAGTTTTGCACCAGAAAAGAAAATTTGGTTTAATACCAGTCTTCCATTCAGAAGAACAGAGCCCTCAAATGATTCACTGACTAAATACAACACCCAGATATTTCTAGAGTAATAAAACCCAAGTTAAAGAGAGATACAGTGCAGCTCAGCCATGAAAATATGTGGTAGTTGTACAACAGCCAAAGGAGAAAAAAGTTTATCAGAAAACATTTTCAGATGTTTGCTGTCTTCCTCTCCTACAAAGCATGACTTCAGCTCAGATCCGTGTCTGCACAGGGATGTGGCTGGTGTGAGCTTGGGCATGGGGCTGGAGGGAGCTTGGGTAGAGAAGCAAACTCCCTGATTTTCTTTTTGAGGTGCTGCATGCTTGTGTTCCAGATTCCAGGGCCTGAGTAATTAATGAAATTTCTTTTTCATGAAATGCTTTTAAACAATGGCAGAAGGTGCCTTCTTTTACTGAATTTAAAAATTCAAGCCTATTTAAACAGACAGCATAGTCAACCATATGCCCCAGGGGGCTAATTTTGATCTTTGTTATTTTCAGGGCTCCTGTGCATGTTTGCTAGCCTTGTGGTCCAAGCTGCAGCAGTTCTCATGGAGTGTTGGCTTCACTCTCTGTGTAGCTCCCTTTTCTTGCACAGCTTTATCCATGCTTTTCTCCACACAGCCGTACTGCTCTTGTAGACATGAAGGAAGTTGTTCTCGGTCAGGATTTTGTGCTGTGAATGACAAGCAGAGACATCTCTGTGACAAGCATCTTAGAACTTTGCAGAAACAGGAAAATATATTTGGAGAACAGGAATGCTTTTACTGTTAGGCTTCAGCAGTGAGATACTCAGGTGTTACTGGCTTGTGGGATTTAAAAGGTGTATTAGGAGAAGTCTTACCTACCACTTGATGGAGAAAAAGGAGAGATACACTAGACCAGGGGTAAATGTCCTCTCTGGGATATTTCTGCCCTAAATTATCCTTAAGTTTTAATGTAGGAAAAGGGTTTTCTGCTACGGGCTGACCCCAAGCCTTCTCTTTTCAAATATGTTTCCTCATTTTCCTACTTGAGCAAAACCACGTTATTCTGCTACCTGAAGTCTGCCTAGGTACCAGGGATTCCCTAGTGTAGGGATTTCATCCTGGAAAGGGCCTCTCATTGCTTTTATACAAGGCAGCCAGGTGCCTTCTTTAACCACCCAGCAGCACTCACTACCAAGGGCTTACGAGTAGCAGGCCCAGCTGTAGTTTAGAGGATAAGGGGCCTCAGGGCATCCCATGTGTGCCATTAAAGGGTCTGGTATGCAGAACCCAGGAGAAAGTCACACAAGTCCCCGTGTTCATAGTATGTGTGAAGCTAGGTGGGTCACTTAGAAGCAGAAGATAGATTTTGTGACTCTAGACTATTCTACCTCAGTATTTTTTTAACTCTAGAAAATTTAAGCTGCAAGAAATGTTGAAGCATATTTCTCTTCAGCCCAGGGAATCCTGCATGGACTAGGAGTATTGTAGAAGCAATTCACTCCTTCCACAGTTCCCTGTCCTAGTGAGAAGGGAAGCACAGAGGAAGTTCATTGATCTGGCAACATTAACTAGCCTTTTTATCCCACATTTTCTCTGGAAATTTGCTGTGTGTTGATGTGATATCAAAGGGTTTGGGTGTTTTTTTGATCTTTTGTTGGGGATTTTTTGGTGACATTTGCGTAGGTTGTGGTGAGCCCTTTTGTATCCCACAGGGAACTACGAGGAGCAGCCCTGGACTTTCTGACCACGAGGCTTGATTACTGTAATTTCCTTTTCACAGGGCACTCAGTGCAGCACCTCCCTAACTTGCAGTATGTTTGGACTGTAAATAACCCAACTGTTTACTAATGAGGGCAGGAGTAGCCAGCATTTTTTAACTATACTCCATCTTTGTGGCCTTACTTGTATTTGCCTCTGGCATGCTTTCCATTGACTTTCTTTGCTGATCTCTTGTTCAAGCCCTATAAGTTGTCAAATCCAATGATAAAACAAAGTAGGAAAGAATTTAAATCAATTTGTCATAGTGAAGACAGTAGGGGGAAAAAAAAATTGATGACAGAGTATTTTAGGTAGATTCTGTCAGCTCTCAGCCCTGTTACAGTCTCACAGATAACAACATGATACACATCCCAAGGTGGCACTTTCAGGACAATACAAGGAATCTCTAGGGAATATTAACCAAGGGACACCAAGTGGTTTTTGTCAATGAATAAATATTATGAGAAAAAAGATCGAGTCAGTTAGTTTATTAGGTAAAGCCACTTTAAAAAGAAATTTTGTTGGGGTTTTTTGGGTAGCTCTGTTTGACTCTGTATTAGTACACACTTTTGATTATTGTTCTTTTCTGCGCTGGAGCTACGAGAGCTCCTCTGTGGCCCAGCCTCAAACTTGGTTTTCACTCTAGTCAGACTATAACTTGTTTTAATAAGTTATTTGGCAGTGGTGGGGGTTCAGTCTGTTGGTATTCAATGGTGTTTTTAGAAAGATCGGAAAATCCCAAGAAAGAAGATACCTATCTTTGTTAAATGGCCTAGTCAAGAAGATCTTATTTGATTTGTTCTTTAAATCCAAAGCACTGAATGGAGACATTCAAAACCATTTAGCATTAGAGTAACACAGTGCTCATTGACATTCGTTAGCACTGAGTCTGACTGGTAACAGATCATGTTTTATATCCTAGGAAATTTGCTGTTAAAATTAGACATAAATAGAGGTGGGGTATAATTAGTTATTTCTTCCAGATGGACTAGACTGTGCTACTCAGCCAGATGATTCCAAGCAGTGCAGTGTACAGCTGCCCTCCCCCTCCCAATCCAAGCTGCCCTCTCAAAGAAGCTTCCCCAGGCACTGTCTCTGTATTGCCCTGGTCCTAGCACTGGGACCTTGCAAGGGCCTTCATATTCTTCCATCACCTGCACAATCCCACATGCACAATGATGAGATTATTTTTTGTTAGCCTCAAGGAAATTTTTTAAACCTCACTGTAAGTCTGCAAGAACACACTCTGCCTTCCCTGCTATACTTTTACTCCCAGTAGAATTGGTTCCAGAGCTTTAAATTCTATCCATTAACTAATTTTTATTTCCTAGGAATCACATGGCTCCAGGATAGCAAGTTTAAGAGAAACAGAGGGTATAGTTAAACCATGGATGAAGTTGAGGGCATTTCCAGCTCTGTGTCTGGTTTTTCTGCTTGTGGAGATGTTTCGGTGATTGGGCTGTGCTTAGATAAGGAGCAGGCAGAGGCTGTGTGCCCCACATACTGTGGGCAGCTCAAACTCATAGTTATGGCATTGCAACACAGCTAATGTCTGCCTGATAGGAAGCTCAGATGAATTTGTCATGGGAAATATGTCTGGGTTTTGTTTGGTCTTTTGAACCTTTGAAACACTGAAGCTGTGCTTGCTGCCACGGATGCTGCTATAACTCACATTCAGGTCACTGTCTCAGCTCTTTCACTGCCTCTGATCTTTTGTATTTCTTTGTAAAAGAGACAGGAAGTGTTGGCAGGACTCTTGAACCCTGTTAACAAGCCTCAAATAGAATTAATTTTACCTGTGAATTAAAATACCTGTATTTATCACCTGGATCTCACTGGGGATATTTTTATTTTTACAGTTATTTTAGAAAAAAAAAATCCCATTGTGAATATAGTTAATAAATATGAAAATAAAAACTCTACTCAGCAAACAAAGGTTCATCTATGAATTTCTTGAGTCCTAGTTTTTATTAGCAGTGCTAGAGGTATTTTAAAGTGTTTATTTAATCCAGCTATTCAGTAGTCTCTAGAGTCCAGGCTTCTGCTTTAGTGCTGAATCAATGCTTGGTCAAGCCTTAAACTTTATGGCTTTTGGCACAGTGTTGAAACAGAAGCTTTGATGCTTGAGACTGCTGCCTGCACAGAGCAAATATAAATTTTGATCAGTAACAGTAAGTGTTCGCCATTTAAAATGCCAGTGGGCAGCCTCTAACCATCCCCCTGCCTGGAGCTGCCAGGCTGTGTGGTGGGCACAGCACAGTTAAAGGCTGCAGTGCTTTCCTGGGTGCTGCCCCAGCCCACATCCACTGTGTCGAAATAGCATTGTTGTCTGATGGCAGTCTGGGATGAAATTACTATTTCTAAATTCCTACTGGGCAGTTAATTTTGGTCTTGCAGAGGCTGAGGGTCTACAAAGCCTCTCTCCTCTCCATAAGCTACGGGTCAAGGTCAGGTGTGAGGGACTTTGTGCTGCGACCTGAGAGCCAAAGCTGTAACTTCTAATATTGTCATTCAAGTGTGCTTCAAGTCTGTAAGGCTTTGTCTCCTACAGTCTGGGCTGATTCTAACATGTACCCAGATCTCATTTGGATAATGTATGTAGATGAGTCTCTGATACAGAGAAAAGCCAACATTTATCTTTTCAGAGCTCCATGGCTAAGACACATTTTTCACTTGGTGATCTTGGTGCATTCTTCAAGGTAACATATAGTGGACAAAAGCTTAATAACAAAGACTCACTTCCGTCTCCCTGGCATGGCTCTCTGGGATACAGCCTGTGTGTGTGCCAGCTGTCCTGCCCCTGCCCTGAGCCAGCACGACTGCGCAAAACAGCAGTGCCACGTGCCAAGGAAAAGCAGGTTGTGGACACCCACCCTCCAGAGCACTCAGGAACCATGTGATCCTCTCTCCCTACAACCTCAGCTTCCCTGTCTCCCAGGCTGTGGCAAATGAGGAAGCATGGCCCCATGCAGTATCCTACAGTGGGGGGTCCTTCACGCCTAGCATGCAGTGGTGGCTCTGATTCCTAAATTCCTATTTCAGCTTCCTTATACTGCCAATTCTTCCTTGTTTTTTTGGCTTGTATCTTCATCCCTTCCACTGGAGATGTGATTGCGACCTGGGCTGTAAGTCCTGCATTGCCAATGCTGGTTAACAGCATATGATGGAGTAATACTGTTTCAATAATTTACTCATGACCCAAAGAATTCTGTTAATTTCTTCCCTTATGTATTTTTATGTGATGTGTAAAGTTTATGGTGAAATTTGGTGCTGCAGAGATTTCACTGACATACAAGCACATTATATCTCCATCATGTGTTTCATCTCTATCTGATAATTCTTATTAATTTTTGAGCATAATTTGGAGCACACAAGGGGCCTGTCTGGGTCCCTCTTATTCGAGGCCTGCTTGTCTCCCACCTCCTGGTGCTTCGTGCTGTGGCTTCTCACCATAGCAGAGCCTTTGCTGGGGGAGCTGGCATCGCTTTCTCGGTAATACCAAAATGACAAGGGTCACACTAATGTTAGCCTGTGGCACTGCACGGAGTTTTTTGCAGAATCACAGTCTGTGTCACTGCTTTGGCCAGTCATTTCCATCAGGGGCCAAAAAGGCTGTCAAGTTGGAGGGCAGAGATGGCCCCTGCTAGTTAGCAAGGACTGAATGCTGCTGTGCTGAGCAAATGCCTTCCTTTGTGGTGGTATTTAACAGACAATCACTGAGAACTTTATTAGCATGCTTGACAGACACTGTGAAGTCTCAAAATAGACCACACAGGGAAAGGACACAGTGCTATTTCACTGGACTGGGACACCAGCTCCTTCAGCACATCCCACAGAGCAGAACTGGGACAGGGAGCAAGGACGCAAACAGGACGGGGAATTGTCAGAGGAGCTTATCCTAATGTTGCAAATTAAATTGCGGTCTTCTCCTGATACGTTTCCAAGACTACATTTAAGAAAAAGAAAACAAAAAGTAAAATATCTGTTCTGGGAGCACTTAACAACCCCAAGAATTCATGGCCTGTCTGTAAGCCTTTAATGGGATGTTGAGGGAGAAGAGGGGCTCCTTTCTCCTCCTGGAGCAAAGGGAACTCAGGAGCCTCTTGCTTTTCCTCAGCTGCACTGGCTCTCTGCAGAGACATTGACAGATTTGGTGCTCTCCTTCCCCCGCTCCATCGTGTCTGTGCTGGCAGTGCTTAAGGGTGGGGACTCACCTGAGTGGCAGCACAAGCAAGCCCTGATCTTAGCGGGCACCACTCGGTACGACTACGACACCAACAGGTCATGGTACCTGGAAATGCTCTCTGTTATTTGATTCATGAAGCTACCCTCTGCTCCTCCTTGTAGTGGAAGAAGTCAGAGAGCCAAATAATCTGCTACAGCAGCACGTCACAGATGGATCAAGGAAACTTGGACCCTGAAGGCCTTGGCTATCTCCAGGTGCTCCCACTTGCTGGCAGATGGAGCACCTTTCTTCTCGAGTGCTGGCTGCTGTGAGAGGAGTTCCAGGTTTGCATCTCCCAGAGTATGGCTGCCTCAGCAAAGGAGGAGGATCGACACATCACACTCAGAGCAGCAGAGGTGGCTGCCCCACGGTGTGCCCACGTCCACATCTCGGGCAGCTGGCTAGGGATGAGTTCAGCTTTTGTGCTGGCAGGAGGCTGGACAGGGGCATAGGTGAGCTCCCTCCCTCTCTCCCTCCTCCCCTTACCTCTGCAGGTCCCTGGAGCTTGATGTGATCTCTCTGCCTCCTGCCGCAGGAGGAGGGGCAGATCATAGCACCCAACACTTCCAAAGCTTTGTCAGATTTTTAAACAAAGGGAAGTAATTGCCATCTTGGTGAAAACTTGCATCTGACCTGCTTTCAGTGGAGATAACCCTTCATTTTTATCATGTCTTGTTGTCTAAATTAGGAAACTTTAATAATAGATGCAATTTGTTGTAAGGCTTATATGATAATGGTGGAAACTGACATAAAATGAAGAATTTATAATGCTGGATTAGTCTTATGAAACAGTAGTGTACCTTCATAAAGAGTCCAAAGAGCAATTATTATATATGTTTGACTGGCACTGTAAAGTCGTTAGTTCAATCATCATTGACCAATTACTGCTTTATTGTATTTTCTTTTTATTTTTATGGTCAGAGAATGGCATTTTTCCCACAATCAGTCCTTGAGCACAAAGACAATAACAATTAAAAGAAATATTTTAAATCTGGATTTTATCTGCACAGAGGGACCCATCCGTCAGTATAAAGATCAGTTTCGTGTGCAGCTGTATTTCAATTCAATAGCCCCCAAATAGTCAGTTTTCCAGAATCAGAAGTTTTCATTTTAAACGTTCTTCAAAAAATGAGTAGTTTGTGTTTCACAAACTTGCTTAAAATATTAGAGTTCCTTATGACCTTACACTTGTTTAAACACTGCATGTTTACAAAGAGGTGTGCGTGATAAGGTTGCATATGACACTGATTAGAGTCCAGATAAGAACGATTATTGTGGTCATTAGGGACAGACTTGGGCAGTATCCAATATTATCAGCCAAAAGAAATAGAGAAATGTAATACTGTGTGAAAATGCTTATTTATCCTGACAGAGTACTGACCCGCAAATAGGGGTTTGGTCTGTAATTAAGCCAAACGTATTCCTTACAGCAGCGCAGTAATTGTACCTGTCCTGAGCTGTGGCTGCCTGCTCCAAAACTCAGGAGTGTGGGAGCAGACTGGCCTGTGCTTAGGGGTGAGGTGCTTTGGTGACAGGCTGGGGGATGACCTTGACTTCAGCATGGTTGCATTGAGGACATGGTTTTGGATCGCTTTCAGAGCCAGGCCTACTGTGTGAAAACCAGCTTTTGACATCTAACACAGCGTGTGTTCCCTTAATTGTGCCTGTGTGCTGTGTTGCCACCCGGGCACCCTGGGATGCACCCTGGCTGAGGCTGCCTGGGTTCAGGGAGTGGCCATGGGCAGCCCCTCACTGTGGCTTTCCCTTGGGTGGCCAGGTGGCCCAGGAATCTCCAGGGACAGCCTGGCTGTCTGCACATGACTATAAGGTGCTTAGCTCAAGAGAGACTTGGTGCTGCTTGGTGTCCCTAAAGGAAAATAAACCCAAGCCCAGAATTTCTCTGCCTCTTCCTCCCCTGCAGAGCTCCTAGCACTGCCCAGAGGGGAGACAGCTCCTGCCCTGTGCTCATGCTCAGCCCTTCCCTTCTCCCAGGAGAGCTGCTTCCCTGGGCAGGGGCTGGCTCCCTTGGACATGCTGCTCTCCCTTCACCCTGTGAGGAGGAGCAGCACACAGCACCACAGAACCCTCAGGTAAGAACATGTGGCCTCATGTACACAGCTCAGTCTTGTGCTGTCCAGTGGGACCTGTCAGGTGTGTTCTGAGTGGCAGCAGGTAAAACACCAACTCTTTTTCAAAGCCCTTCCCAGTCCAGTGTGGAGTGGAGGATTGCGTGGAGGTTGCCTCATGGCTGCTGCAGGTTTCCACAGGCTCAGCATTATCAGAGCTTCTGGGAATGGATTTGCAAGGAGTGAGCCCATCCCCTTTTGCTGGTGTGATGCAGGCAGGGGTGGCTCTCCTGGGTGAGGTCCTGAGCAGGCTGCAGCTCCGGGACAAGGCTGTGACCAGGCCTCTGCATCAGCTGAGCACAGCTGTTCACTATTTGGGAGACACTAGTAAACCTGCCTTGTCCACCCTTGTCCTCCTCTGGAATATATTTCTATTTTGGGCTTGAGGTTAGCTCTTGAATCAGGAGAAGCTTTTGAAAGTATATAGAAAGCCCTGTCAGGGTGAGAGGCAGGAAGAGGGAGCAAGTTACAGAAATGGAAAAAGGGCTACTGAAAAATAGAGCGTCATACAAAGGAAGTTCCTTCTTTTTGTTTATTTCAGTTTCACCGTGGAAGCCATTCTTTTTCCCTGCCTGATTATACATCCAAAAATTTAATTTCTTTCCCAATTGGACAAAGTATCTACAAGTCCCTCAGCACTACAGTTAACTATAATTAAATGGTAAGAAAATCAGATTAACGGAAGAGGTCAGCCAGATCTCCAGACAAAATGGGTTTTTTTTCTCCTGTTTAGAGATGTACCAGGCAGGCTTACAACCAAAGCCATAGGTGATTTACCTTGAGGTCATCGAGCAAGTTCCTCAGTCCTCATGGTCCAGTTTTGAAATAATTTGGTTTACTTAAATGTGGAAGCAATGAGATAAACCCCCTAGCTAAAAAAAGCCTGCAGAAAGCTGGTATTGTGTGTTCCCAGCTGATTTCAGCTGAGTTCCTGTGCATAACCTCTGCAGAGTCTCTGGCTACAGAGCCTGAAGTAAGGAGAGCATTGGGGATGAAATGCCTATCATGGCTCATTCAGTGAGAGCCCCTATCACAAAGACTGACAAGGCTTATGGTGGGTGAGGAATTTCTCCTTGGCTCCAGTCCTGCTGCATCAAGCCTGGGAAGTTTGACAAGCTACACCCATCTCCTTCCCACTCCTGTCCCAGTGATTTTATCCACGAGGTTAATTTTACTAAGTCAGACCCCTCCTTTCCCTCCCCCTCACTTTATTTTCTTAAGAGACTTAATCAAAGGTAATTTGAGTTCCCATTGCTCTATCAATGCTTGTATTTAAAAGGAGCTTATCTGATTTCCATCACCAATTATGGGCTCCCATTTCTTGTTTATATCCATCTCAAATTTGACCAGGTCCCTGTTTGATTTTGATAGGAAGTCAGGGCTTCATACAAAGCTAAGGAGACTCTGAAGCACATTTGTTTGGGTAAAATAATATCTTGAGAATTACTTCACTTGTACTGCATGAGAAGGGGGTGGAATAGGGTGGTCCCTGCCACTTCTGTTGAAAAATATATTCTGAAGCCAGCATAGTAAATATATCCCTGAGCCAACACAGTGGGAGGGAAATCCCAGTGCCCAGGAATATTGCTATTAAGGAGACTTGAGGTCAGAGGTTAATGTAACAGGAGTTGGTCTAGCCAGAAAGGTCAGGAAAGGTTGGCCTTGTAAGTACAGAGCTGTTTGATGACTTAACTATTTTGGGCAAGAAAAACATCTCTGCCCATGTTGTTGGGAGATATCTGGCAAAATCTGAGGTCTGTTAGGGAAGTGGCTGCTAAAAACTGATGGGGCAAATTTATGCACAAAATGAGCTATCCCTGGACCATTAATGCTTTTTCAGCTTTGATGCAGCAGCTTTTAACCTGCTCCAGTGTCTTGCTGTGCTTGGTTTTAAAAATTAATTTATTTGAGGCATATGAATCCTTAGGATACCACTGCAGCTCACTCAGAGCTTTGGTAGCACACATCAAAGTACATGATGCCGTTTCCCAGACGAATTCATCTAGCACACTCCTGGAAGAGACTGAAACCTTGGAGCCATTCCCAGCACTGGCAGAGGGTTAGCAGAGGATCATACATTCAGGAGACAGTTGCCACTACATGGAGAGCTTTGCTGTTTGGACAAGCAGGTGGATATTTTTATTTGCTTGGAGGAGAGAGGTTGTTTGTTTTTTTTGTTTTTTAGAATTTTGCAGAGCATGAGCTCTGTAAAACCCCAAAAGTAGTCAGGCTCTTCTAATATTTACTACAGAGTAGCTTGGCGAGGTTAGCGTGAGCCTCCTTCCCCTTTGGGTTAACTTCCCAGGCCACCATGATGCCAGCTGGGGTGTTAGGGTGGACTGTTTTGCATCCTGTCCCTGCTTGCCAGGACCTGGGGAACCCTGTGGTTTGGGCTGCCTGTCCCACAGCTGGGCACACAAACTAGACCTGAACTCAGTAGTGACCACACCAGCACAACTTCTGGATGGGCTGGAGCAAGGACAGAGTGAGTTTATGCCTGCAACAAAAGACAGTCAGGAATTCTGCGCCATAAAATGCATCTTTTCCTGGGAGACAATGAATATCAGGATGTTTATTCCTCTTTCCAAAGTAATGGATATTTCTCAAGTACACAAGAAACCCCACTGTGTGGGGGAGAGGGAGGCAGGGCACCTGAAACCTCAGCACTTTGTGTAGCAGTCAGTCGGAAAAGCCACCTACTGTGCTTCCTTGCTGTCTGCCGAAAGCAGGATCCCCCTGGGATAACATGTGCAGGGGCAGCTCGTGAGCTGAGGGAAAGTACTGTAGTTTGGATCCCATATGGACTCAGGGAGATAAATTAGTACTCGTTAAGTCTTTTTGCTGGGCCTTCTGTCCCTGAAGGGAGTGATGGAGTAAAGCATAATGTGCTTTGGGAAAGGTGCGTATTTGCTGTGTAATGAGGAGCTCAATTGCCTGCAGGAGGAGTCAGGAGCATGTGGAACCAGGAATTCTTCAGGAAACTTGCAGTAGTGTATTCCAGCTGCATGCATTTGTGTCACTGTGCAGAGCATCACTGCCAGAGACCCTGCACTGGGATTAACTGGTGATAAGTGCAATTATGAGGCATTTTAAAATGTCAGTCACATGGAACCAACACTCACAAACAAAGTATTCTTCGTCTGTCAGGCTGTATCTTAGTGGCTCTTTGCTGTCTCTTTGGGCTGGTTGAGTATTTCTTGCTCAAAAAAAAAAAAAAAAAAAAAAAGTGGTCTGTCTTCAGACTGCAGTGATTTATTTTCTTGTGCAGAGAACCCTGAACTGAGTAAAAACTAGTGAAAAAGGAAGTTCATCCCAGCCAACTATGCAAGCTCATGATGGTGTAAGCACTGAAATATTTCAGAGGCAAGTTCCTCTTAAAATGGGTGATATGCATGTTTTGACACTTCTGTTATTTCTCTTTTGGGGGTAATGTCATGCCTCTTTCTCCAAGGACATCAGCTTGGAGGTATGTCTAATTGTTTTGACTGGTATAAAATGTGGAAGAGCTGCCCTGGAAAGCCATTCTGCCCATGCCTTGATGTGGAAGCTTGTACAACTCACAAAAGTTTAATATTAATCGCAATAACTGGTTACAGACTTTTAATTCCCGTTGGCACCTGTCTCTCATTACGAAAGAGAAGCCCCTTGGCTGGAGCTTTCCAACCCTCTAGTATTGCTGATTGCTTCTCTACAGTAATACATACTTTCCTGATGGAGTGGCCACATCACACGTAAGGCAAGGTTAGCATTGTTCCACATTTTCCTCTCCCTTCCTACGAGCTGCACGTTGGCCTTGTTCCATTCTCCCTACTATTGAAAATCTCAAGCATACTTGATTTACTTTGTGCACCGCCCATGTTGGTTGTGCCCTGCCTTTCCTGCAGCAGCCTGTGGGCTTCAGCTCTGCAATAAAGGCTCTGTACAGCACACAGCAGGATCATCGGACAGGTATTGGCAGGGCAGTGCATCAGTGCCAAGCCAATTAAACCATTAAATGTGATACACTAAGCCTGACTGCAACTGGCTGTCTGAGGTCCTCACCAAATATGCTCCAGAGAAGGGGGATATGAACAGAATGTGCAGAAGGGGGCCCTGCAGGAGGAGCTGGGAAGCTTTGACATCCATGCTTTTGAGTAATTACATCGGTTTGGACCGTAATGCAGAAAAGATTTTTTTAGTGCTCACATTAAGAAACGACTCAAATTCTTTACGATGTGAGATTAAATTATTTCATCCCAGATAAAACTTAAGACCAGCAAAAATCCTAATGCTTGATTGCTCTGGAGGTAGTATTTCAAGACTTGATTCATTCTGTTTTAAAATACCTCAAGTTTACAATGATAAATCTACGAAGCACTAAAAATCCTACTCAATCAACTCTGGTTCTTGGAATGGCATCTGCCTTTGAGCTATAAAAATAACAGATGATTTTTTGATAGCTTATCAGTTAACAGACTGCTTAGTTAGGATAGCACATTTTTATGCTAATCTTAGGACTGTGATGAGGGAGAGAGAGAAAGAAAATCTATAGTATTATTTTGTATCTACTTTAAGTTCAGCCTAGCTTTTGGAAAAGATCTGTCCTCTTCTAGGAATTGCCAGCCACACGGGGGTTTCAACACTTATCTGAATGGAGGTGGAATTGATTTAAACATGTTAAAATGGTAGTATACGTGGCTGTTTAATGGTGTCTCTTGTGCACCACAGAGCAGACACAGGAGGCAAGGAAAACAGGTTCTGAGTGCTTCCTGGCATGGCTGCAGAAGCAAATCCATCAGCCCAGAACAGGCAGCATCGCTGTCTCGCTGAGGTTACAGGTGCCTTTATCTCTGAGAGCTGGTGAGGCAGAGGGCAGAGGCAGAGATTTTCCAAACCCATGATCCTGCTCCCTGCCCTTGGCCCTGCTCCTCTGTGTGTCCTCTGAGAGAGGTGGGAGGAGACAGTCTGTGCTGGTGGGACACTTTTGGAAGGTAGCAGAATGGATGAGAACTGGGGAAGCACCTGGGCTTTTCTGTCCAAATATCAGATGTGCATGCTGTGGTCTTGTTGGAAGGTTGCAATGGAGAAATGGTTCCTTCCATTTATCTAATTTCTTGATTCCCTAAGGCTGTGATTAGTTTGACAAAAATAAATATTGCCACAAATTTGAGGCTGATTTGGCATTTTGCTGGCATGAGTCAGAATTGATGGTGTCTCAGTGGCCAGGCAATGATAAAAATTGAATCCTCTTTTTGTTCGCTCTGACCAATTCTCATATTCTTTTAGCAGAAATGGTACTCACTTGGCTTGGCATCCACTACCAGTTGCTTTGGGAAATGAAGTGACAACCTAGATGGACCTTGATTTGACCTACAGTTTCACTTTTGCATTCTTGTGTCTTTGATCTTTCATTTGAATATATTCTTTTTCTAATTTCTGTGATATAAAAAGATAAGCAAAAAAATTTTTTTTAAATAATAAATTGAATAAATTGAATCTACCTGAATTGAATCAGACCTGAATTTCCTTGAATTTAAGGTGGGCAGGCATAAGGTAACAGTGATTTGAATCTGATGCTCCTTAATGACATTTGTTTCCTACCCAATTCTATATCTTCGTAATGGAGAAGACTATTTTAACTGAAAATTAGCATGAGCATTAAAACATGTCTCATCCAGTCAGTTTCCCTTATGTCTGTTCTCTGCTATGCTGACCATGACTTCTCTCTCTTTTGTCTCATGAAGAATTACTTCAGATGTGTATAAAAGTGTCTCATGAAGTATGAGAGCTGCCCATGGAGGTAAAGCTTGTTCCTTTTCTCTGATAAACATGCCAACAGGAGTCAGTCTCCTTGATCTCTCTGACAGGGACAAGTAACAAGCTAAGACTAAATGAGGAGGCATGTGAAATCTTTGTCTGCATTTGTTTCAGCTGGGAATTTGTATTTTAGAGCTGGGGTAAATCAAAGTGGCACTCAGCTCTTGACTGGCCAGTAGCAACAGTGTTTTCTCAATCAAGTTGTCCTGACAGATCCAGAGAGGAATTTTGTCATCCATTTATCAGAAGTGGGTCCTTTTGTTCTAGATATGATCTAAAGTCAAAATGTAAGAGATACCGGGAAATAAAAACTGAAACCTGAAGATATGAAAGGCTATTAATTAATACATGTAGACAACAAAATTAGGGATAGTTTTCCCCTTTAGGGTCAAAGCCAAAGAAACATACTTGGTTTCCCAATCTTGAGTGAATGCAGGAAGGAGAAAAGAATGAGACTGGCTGCTGCCTTCCTTACAGTTTGGAGTCTTCTTCAGGCTCACATTTTCCTTTCCGATATTCCACTTGGCTCCAAGCATTGGAAGGAGGAGGGATGGTGTCTGTCTTGGTCTGCTGCAGATCTTTGTCCTCAGGAAATTGTCCAAGGTGCATTTGTAGAGGAGCAAGCCAACCCCTTCCTCTGTCCAAGTAGGCTGGGGTTTGTACACACATTTTCTGAAGCGTAGAATGACTGGAATCTGTGCTTTCATGGGGTTGCCTCTTTTAAACATGCACATTTCTTTACAGCAAAGATTTCTTTACTTCAACTTTTGTTGAAGACTACCTTACCCAGAGAGCATCTTTATCAGTTACACAAACTTGTTAAAAAAAGTCAGTGTAACTAAAATCAGCCAATAGTTCTGTGCTCCCACACCCCCCCAAATTCTGGGTAGGAGCATTAAAAGAAAATAGGCTATGACTCTACTCTTTGGTTAAGTCAAAAGCCTGAAGAGATGAGTCTTTCAGTCACCTTCATCTTCATCCAGACATACTTACCAGATAAAAATATTATTAAAGATAATTATTAAAGATAGGAGTGAGAAAGTTAAATTACTTTTTCTTTGTATCAATCAATGTTCTGGTGAATTTGGAGCTCATGGTTGGACAAGGCAGGTAAAAGGTTTCCTTCAGTAGTCCAGTCACCATGCTGGCTAACTCGCTAGTGGATTTCCACGCAGACTAATCCAGGATCTCAGGTCTTGATGCAGCACTACAATGGCAGATTACTTTTCTCCCTGCTTCCACAGTAAGGTGCTCCATTACTTATACGCACACACAGAAATTTACTTAGCCCCTCTCCCAACAAGAGGACTTCAAGAAGGGTAAAATTTTTAAAAAGCCTGCTCTTTAAAAGTTTTTGCTGAATGGCGTGTGAAAAAGAGTAATAGAAAATTTTTTTTACAACTTCGGACTCTGAAGTTGCTCAAGTGGATAGAAGCTGAAGACAAAGGGAAGTGTTTGTTTTTATTCATGAAAGGAAGATAGTCAGGTTTCAAAATGCCTGCAATACAGTGAGTATGTTTAGCAGAGACAAGTGCTCATTAAAATGAGTTTACTACAAGAGTTGCAGAACTTTGTAGAGATTTCATGAAATCTAGTGCTGAAAATTTATGATAGCAGATAACAAGGCTTTGATTAGGCTGATGGGAATGAAATTACTTGGAGAGATTGGATTAAGATTAAATGGAAACTAGCAGTACCTGCTAGAGACAATTGAGATAAATATTATGATTCGGGGCTTGTGGTGACTTTTTCACATGTAGCTTGTTGGTTACTTGAGGTAGGTGAGCAAAACACATGCTAATTTAACTTGCTTTCACAAGGTTTCCAGGCATGGTTACAGCTAAACATTTTACAATTGCTGCGTGTCATTCGGATTTATAATTTCCTTCTTTCTAATGTTTCTTCAGCGTATTTTCCCCCTCTGGACTGTGTGATACTGTGCAAAAGAGGCTGCGGGGGTTTGGGTTTTGTGCATGTGTGAGAGAGAGGGGAGAGAGAGGGAAGAGAGAAGTGTAACAGTGACTGATTTGGGTCCTATTTCTGCCACGCACAAGCTCCAATGCTCCGATGCTTACTCGCAGTCCCGCTGCAGGCGTGGGCTGAGGCACTGCCTGGGGTTGTGATCTCCACAGAGCTCAGCTTTTCTACCCAGGTCCTTTAATTGAGTGCAAATTCTCTGTGTAGGTGAGAGTGGTGTGGGAATTAGATCAGCTTAAAGGAGGCTACAGATGACTGCCGACAAGGAGACAGGAACTCTTCTCTTCATTCTGTACTGGGTACATAAGAAATAACAGGGAAAGACGAGCAGTCCAACCCCTATCACCCATCCTGGGATTTTCCAAGCTCCCTCGGCCAAACTGGTTTGATGGTGTTTACAAGATTGAACAGAAAATCCAGTTTGGATGCCTAACTCCCTTGCCTTCTCCTTGTTTAGGACACACCTCTCGGGAGAGGCAACCTTCCCATTTATGCAAAGAAAATGTGAATACGTGGGCCAGGGCCCAAAGATGGGTATTTGTTTTGGAATGAATGGATTTTAGAGTTTTTTTCTATTAAAACTTTTCCATCTTCTGTGGCTTAAGTCTTAATTATGTCAGTCAGGTTAATGTAAAATGTGCAAGACTTAAATTATTGAAGCAGCATCCTTAGTCTTGCTTGCCTGGAAAGGGATACATTCTCAGTGGTACGGGACACATAGAGTGGATGTTTCCATGTTTCCCATGCTGAAAGTATCCTCTTAATACATATAATATTTACTTTCACCTCAAATACATATCAGGGATGATGGCAAAGTTATTACTGGGTGGCCAGTCATTCTCCCCTCTCTTGTTCCAATGAATATTGAAGCATTTGGTAGAACGCAGAGCAAGTTCAAAAGGATTGAGTGCCAGCATTTTGTCTGGAATACCTGTATTTTCTTAGTTAAGAAACATTCCCTTGGGTGTTTTTTCACCTTGGCATAGGCAGATGGCCTTCCCTTAGACATAGCTCATTTTCACAGCAATCCATGAATCATGTACCTTAGAAAAAAGAAAAATGAAATGTTTTGGGGGGCTTTTTTTTCATCACAGTAAATGAAGCTTAAGAAAAGTACTTCCACATCAATGTGAATCTTTTTCACTTCTTTTTTTCAATGTTGTAAGTCAAGCCACAGAGCTGATAAATGTGTTATTTATGTGGTGCTATTCAAAGCCTTGTGATTTGGGGCCAGGCTGTGGCCGTGGTATTTAGCCTGGATGTCAAGGTGTGGATCACACCAAGGTGATTGCCAACTGCTCTGCTCTGAGACATTTTGAGAGCAACGACATTTCACTCTGCAGAAAGGCAAGAAAACAAGCCATTCCCCTCTTCCCCTGCTGCAACAATTTTTATTTTACACCACCAAGAGATGACATAAAATTTGATGAATTTCATCCTCTTTTTTTTTTATACCCACTTGAACTACTATATAAATATTAATAGCTAAACACATTGCAAACAGGTGGGACCCGTTCTGCCTCTGGAGAGCTGCCACCACTAAGTGATATCTCAGATGGGGTGACAGAACTTTCCCATGTGGGCGCTGTCTCTCCCTGCCAGCCCCTCGGACACGCCTGGAGCTGAGAGCTCTTTGTTTTTTTTGGGCTTTCTTCTTTTTATGGTATCGCTATAACAGTTTTTCTTGGTCTTTTAACAGCTCATTCAGAAGGAGAAGGACAGGGAATTAAAAGACATTTTTTTCATTATCTGTTCTAGTTAGTGGGGTGTTTCAAAGGGGGTTTGTTCCCGATGACAACATTCCCTGTTGTGTGTTTGTGTCTGAGGGCAGTGTCTCTAAAACAGTAATAAAGAAGTGTTTATCTGTGAAATGTTCGGTAAATTTGGCTTCCTACCACCTCGCCTGTTCCTCTAACCGGCTTTGCAGGTACTGTTCAGGGAGTGGCTGAGAGGATCTACCCTGTGTGTGCTACTGGACAAGCAATGGCCATATCTGTGATTTGTCCCTGCAGCTGGGCTGGATTTTGGGCAGCAAAGGGAAAAGGCTGGTTACAAGAAGCTGCAGGTCTGGAAGGAAGAACGAGAGGTGGTTGGGGCCAGCATGCACAGGGGAATGCCTGAATTACCCAGTTACTCTTACTTATTCTATGCTTATTTCCTCCATCCTGTCCTGATTATAGCATTCATCCCTTCTCCACTATAAAATCTTAAAAGAGCAGTAATGCTTAGAGTTCATTTGTCACAGGCTGTGTTGGGGGTAAGTTGGCTGCGGGGCCATCTCCAGCCTGATGGAGCTGTTGGAGCAATTGCTGCTGCCTTCCCAGGGCATGTGGAGCTTCTTCGTTTTCCCTGAGGAAGTGGTGGCCTTTCTTCTGAGCAAAATCGTGGATGGAGTTCAACAGGGTCATTTGGGTTTTGGTTTTCCTGCTCAAAATTAAGTTTCCACAGAAGCTGTCAGCACGTTTTGTCTTTCAAACAATTACAAATCCAAAAAAAAATTTATTTTAAAACTAATTTTTCCCTATTTTTTTTTTTAACAAAAAAGATATTATTCTGTTCATACCATTTACTTACTTCTTTCCTGTTAGAACTAGAGAGATGTAATGTAGCCCCAGCCAAATTTGGGAGTCTGTGAATCTGTGACTTGTAGGCTATATTGTACTCAGAATAGTTTTCAGTGACATATTTCAATAATTTTTAATTTCTGTTTTTGCAATAATTCAGAACAGAAGAGAAGGTTATTTCAGTTGATGGTATTTTGTTTGGGTTTTTTCCTTCCTCCAAAAAGCCTGCACAAAAATTAAAGATTCAAATTTTCCCCAGGGGCAAGAACAGAAATATTAGTGATGTGCCACTTGCTTGGTGGCACCGTGGAGGAAACGGTACAGGCATGAATCAGGGACTGCTGGCAGAGTCACTTTCCAATATGTGCAAATAAAAATGCAGACCACATATTACATCTGGGGTCTGAAGATTTACCAGGCTGCCATAAGGCCATAAGTTTGATTGTTTGCAGTTTTTGGGTTTTTTGAATGATCTAAACAGGCTGCATGAAATGCTGCCTCCATTTTTTTATTAATACATCTTTAAAACTGCTTCTTGCTGGGGAGACTCCAGCATTCCTATTTAATGTTCTGATTAATGAGCATAAACAATGTTTTTAAGATATTTTTTACCTGTGTATAATCAAGCCATCTAGTCACCAGTAACTGCAAATGTCACAGATTTCAATGGTCTCTTTGGGACTTTTAATCTGTTTGCTTTTATAAAGGAGGTGATTTTATTTTTACATTAAGGAAGCATTAACATCATTAAATGGGCTCCCACTTTATGATAACTGCAAATGTCACATTGATCCAGAAAGATAAGAAAATGTGCTCGTCTTTGGAACAATATCCAAGGCAAGAGCAGGCAACCCACACTATTTGCATTAAAAAACAAATTGTATAAATGCAGAAGATTGATGTGCCATCTGTTCATGTCCTTCACTTTTCTGGCTCTTCTGTGTTGAGATATTTTTATGGAATAGTTACGTTTATTATTTTGAAAATGACTCACAGGTTAAAAAAGTTTACGATGGGCAATATAAGTTGAAGATATTCATTTACAGTATCTCAGGTATAAAAACTGGCATTAAAATTAACTTCCATGCCCACAAACAAACTACAGTATTCTGCAATCTGTATTACCTAGATCCTAGGAGAAAAAGACTTTACTAGAAGCACTAGCAATTTATTATGAGAATCCAAAATACTTAATTTTTCCATTGTACTTCTCAAGCAATGCAAAGGCCTTCGGAAAGGTATAGTGTCTAGAAAAAGCTACTGACTGGGCTTTGTAACAAGAAGGTAAATATGTGGTAGAACTTGTTTAAGGTCAGGCTGTGTGTTCCCATGAAACCCTGGCGTTAGCTGAGGGGGATGCAGTGAGCAGAGTGCTGAACTGTCAGAATGTTTGTCAGAATGCGAAGCCCAAATCCCAGGCAACAGCTACTGCGAGCTCCAGAAAGATACCACGAGGAAAACCTGTCTTCCTCACCATGATCCCTCACTATTACTTTTGTGCCCCCCCTGCTTGCCACGCCAAGCCTCCTGCTGCCTGGAGTAGTGCCTATTAAGGCGGTCCTCTGCAGGACCAGTTTTTTGTTTTGTACCAAGCTCCATTTGAAAACTATCCTTGTCCCTGAGTCCTCTGGAACTGAGGACACGATGGTGGAAGGGTAGGGGAAGGCAGAAGCGTTGCTGTGATGCCCAGAGGCTGGGAGCTGGCATATGTGGCACAGCTCATGGGATGAAGGACATGGAAGATCCCAAGGATGAGTGAAGGAGGGAAGGAGAGAACCCAGCTGCAGGGGCTGTTGAAAGCATCAAATCTGCTTATCTCCTGAGAATGGGGCCCATACAAATGTTCAGAACAGCAGACAAGAAATGGTGGCTGGGAGAAGGGGGCTGATATTCGTCATGCAGGGTCAGAGAAACCACCAAGCCCATGAGGCCCTTCAAATGTAAACCACAACACCCAGAACATTCCCATTTGGAGATATGCAATAGGCTGGATTTAATCTCCTCTCTCCTAATATTCCTCCTGCTAAAAATGGCATTGCTCAGAGCCTTCATGAATGACGAGGTCTCATTAGTCAACAGAATTTTCTGATCCCTCTCTGAACCCATTTAAGTTCCACAGCATCCCACAGTGAGTAGCTCCTAGGTTAGCTATACTTTGTGTGCAGACCTTGCTCCTGCTTTGCCTGCTTGGACCCTGCTGCCCAGTTGGCTTGGCTGGTACTTTTCCCATCTTCAGTTCTTGGTTTGGAAGAAACACTGAGCCATCAGTTTCCTTGAATGATTTGTCTTCTCCATGTTTCCATAGGTTTATCAGTTTCTGATAATCCCTTAGTCATTACTGGGAGCAGACCTTGTATCAGAAAAATATGTTGTGAGTTAAAAGTTGAATGTTTTAAACCCAAGTGAAAATATTGTGTTGGCATGGGTGGTGTGCTTGATAGCTCCAACTGAAATGAAGATACTGTCCTACAGCCTGTGTTCAGTGGAACATGGAGCTCCATGATTTTCTGAGAGTCATGGGGGATGAAATTAGGAAGAACAAATCCATTTTTGATTGGCATAAATCAGTAGTACACAAGCCTGCATCTTCTCTACTGAACTTGTTTTAGTATTGGCCAATTGAAATACTTGAAAATCATTTCAGTACAATTTCAAGACATACTAAAAGTATCTCAGCCCAGAGGTGTGCTGCCAAAACCTAGCAAAGCAGGAAGCGGGTGCTTGGGCAAAAGAAGTGATTAAATGTGCCCAGAAATAAAGTGAAGAGCCAATGACTCATACTCAGCATGGTTTTATAACCTGTATGCAGAGCCTGACTCATCATGCCACCTAATCATACCCATGGGACAGGACTTTGGTGACTGTAAAGTGCTTCCCATCTTTTCAAGGTGTCTGCCCTACCCTTTAAGCCAAACAGGTTTGCCACTGCCTCGGGAAATGCTGCATTTTCACATAGCAGTCAAGTCTCACAGATGCCACACTGCCTGGGATTTCAGCAGAATACGATTGAGGTGATTCGAGGTTTTGCCTGTTTGTGTTTAACAGTGTAACTTCTGTCATGTCACCATACACGGCACCATGACTGGAGTCAGGGTGGCATTAGGTGAGTCACACCTAAATGAGTTCTGTATATGTACTGTGGTTCCATAATGGATCTTAAAGTCCTTATCAATGAGTCTGGTAAGTCAGTCTGCCTCACAAAAATCAGCTACAGAAATTCAAGAGGAGGTGAAAGAAACCACACTATTTCAAAACAAAGAGGATTTAATTTTGCTGTTGGAATACCTTTTACCTTCTTCAAACCTTTTCTAGGAATGCTTGTCTAAAAACTTGAGGTTTTTAACTGTGTATTGAACAAGGGAATATACAGCACACATGGCACCTAGAAATGACATCTTCTTTTTAAGTAGATAAGCCATGTCCTTAAAATTTTACATTTTATCTTTTGTTAAAGAAGCTCACCTTTAAATTGGAGAAGACAGAAGTCCATCTTTCTCTTCAGGGAATCTGATGTTTCTGCTCTCAAGTGTACTGTCAGGGTCATAAAATTATTTCTCAGTGAACAACCTTTTCAAATAACTTGGATGCTGAACAAGCTCACCTCGAAAAAGACCCAGCATTTACGTTTCACTTTGAGAGGGAGGCCAGCTTTGATGGAGTCTGCATGTCTAAGACTTTTCAAACAATCTTTATCACACTGTTCCAGCTAACTATGTGTACAAAGTGAATCCTACCCTACAGATCAGTATGCTGTACAGCTAAAAAGAAAATAACATTTAAAAAGCTCCAGATGTTAGAGCTGATGAAAAGAAAGAGAACAGCTCAGCACTGTAACACCAATCTTCACTCATCATCTTCTGTGCTCCCTCTCTCTGGGCTTGTTTCTGTCTTTCACTCAAGACTTACACTGTAAATAGACCAAAGCAAGGACAAGCTGCTGTGATATTTCCGGGTGCAGACACCAGCAAACTGACTTGGGTCTTGACTTGCAGCCGAAGCTCCTAGAGCTGCTACTGCAGTTTAAACAAGGGCTATTAATTCCAGGTGTTCCAAAAGTAGTTCTGGAACGTCATGATAAAATGGGGAGTATCCTATTAAGGAGAAGTTTACTGCTTTTGCACGCCTTCAGTTACTTGGACCTTTCCTGTTTTGATGGAATGGATTACTTGATTTTCATCTGAGCCTTCTGTAAAGCTGGGAGTCACCGGTGCCAGCACAACCGAAAGGCATGTATTTATTATGGGATGAAAGCAGTGACTCAGGTTCTGTGCAAGTTCATCCTGGTTTGAGAGGCACACTATCAATGTAGCAGAGTAGAACTGCCCACAGTCAACACCATTCAGGCTGCAACTGCCATGAGTAGCTGCAGGAGAAACCTCATACCTTCTGATGTGCTCAAGGCATTCAGAGACCTACCTGCTCTTTGGTTTCAGTGGGACTAAAACACCTGATTCTCTTTAAATTGTTTTGCAGATCCTGAATGACAAAAAACACACCAGGAAATTACAGAAAATTGACAGAAGCCCAGATAAACAACTGAATCTACTGACCATTTTGTAGGCTATTCCCTGCATCCTTGTGGTTGACTGTGCATCTTGCCAGATGTCAGGTAGAAAGCCCATGATGAATTGCAGATAGTTTTTTCCAAAGACTGTCAGTGTAATTTTCACACTTCTTTAGGAGTTTGGGGGGGAAAGAAATATCTACTTTTGTGCTTGTGGCAGTAGGACAACAGCCCGTTGTTTGGTAATTTGGGAGCCTGGTTTCATGTGAGGCTGAGTTCCCAGGTTAGTTTGGTCAGCTCTCCCTTTTCTTCTCCACCTTGGCTTCAGTGCCTGGAGAAAGGCTGTGTGCTTAGACTGAGCAGAGCTGTGAAATGCTTAGCCTTTTATATCCCTCTGACTGCTGTTGTTATTACAGCTTGTAGCTCAGTTGTGTATGCTTTGTTTCCTTTCCAAAACCTGCTTGAAAGCAATCCTTAGAATGTCCCTGGCAGCAGCACCACGGCTGCATGGAATTGCATCCAAGCATTTGTTGGTGTGTATGCCCTTCCACACACGTACTCCTCAATTCTGTCATGGGTGTGACAGCAGAGCTCAGGCCTAGGCAGGGAGGACTCGGGCATCGCTGCTTTGTGTGGGTAAAAAGATGCAGACAGAGGGAGAGAGATTTATATCTCTGTGAGAATGGCTTGAGTTGCCACTCAGCAGCTTGGGTGGATGACCTTCGCACCAGGGAAGAGTCTGGTCTACAGTGACTGCATTTTACTCCTGCTCATAGAAAAACCACATAATGTTTTAGCTGCATTTTGTCACAAAAATAGGTTACAAAAAGAAAGAGGCCACTAAACTAGCTGCCTCAAAGAGGGGGAAAGGGGAGAAATTCAGCACTGGTTTATGTATTTGTCTGTGGAAAACCTCTAGAGCTTTGCTTTTTGAGATCACCAGGGTGTGGTGGCACAGTTTTTTTTTGTAATGGAAACCATTATTTATGTGACACTTAGACCACAATGCTCATTTCACTCATTAACTCAGCAACATTAAGACTGCTCTCCAGACAATGGGCGTTAGACATTCAGCGTATTGTTATTTCCATGCCTATGCCATTTATGCAGTGGAAGATGTTTGCATATTACATTTGTCACAGACAACTATGGGGTATCAGATGTAGTGGTATTATTTTAAAATAGAACTGTAAAATGCAACTAAATATGCTCAGCTACAGATAGCTTTGGATTTTCTAAACTGAAAATTCCCATAATCTTACAAGAATGTGGTGCAATGTGATGTTAATGGCTCAGGGGACTGGTGAAGGGAAACAAGGTTTTCTTAACTCTTGATAAATAACAGAAATCAAACCCAGCTTGATCATGTCTATTATTCTCAGATTTACTCATATTTTGGTTTGGTTTGGTTGTGGTTTGTCTAGATGAATATATGATCCAGTTTATCAAATAAAAAGGTGACTCATTCTGATTTAAAAAAAAAAAAAAAGAAATCAGAGATAAATCT
Source organism: Corvus kubaryi (assembly GCF_017639235.1). Taxonomy (NCBI): domain Eukaryota; kingdom Metazoa; phylum Chordata; class Aves; order Passeriformes; family Corvidae; genus Corvus; species Corvus kubaryi. The sequence continues at coordinate 27,703,271 of NW_024581135.1, forward strand.
GAAAAACAAACATTTTTTAGGTACTAACACAAAATGAGGGCTTCCTCACCCCTCTTGTTGGAATGAATGCTCCTAAATGAATCCTCCCCAGTGGAAGCCTTTCTGCCCTCCAGGATGAAGTAGCAGTGCTGGAAGTCAAGTCGGCACTCATTTACACCTTGGGTGCGTTTGCAAAAGGTTTACTGCACCTTTGGCTTGAGAAGGGAGCACTGTGAACCTGTACAGGGAGCATTGTAAACCTGGGAATAGCTCAGAGGGAACCTGGAGGGATGGGAAGTGGCGGGTGAGTACCCCAGGTTGCCTTACAGCATCACAGCAGAACCCAAGCTGGTTCAGCCCCAGGGCCATATTGTGCTTCAAGGGAGTAGATTCTGAGAAATTGCATGTTTTAATGAAGGGGATGGTGAATGTTAAAAAAAGTCTGAGGAGGAGCAGTGGAAGGGTATGTAAAAATCCTCAAGTCTGGAAATACAGCAGGTAATGCTAAAAGACAGTACGGTTGAGGTAAAATATACAGCAATTTTGTTCTGCTATGTAAAATAAGCTTTTGATTTATGGAGTGTCAAAAATGTAGATTTCTACGCCTTTCACGATGAATTTTTTTGGCAAATTTTTGGATGAAAATTATTATGGGAAAAATGTTCAGAATATAATTATGGCTTTGCTGGAGAATTGAGGGCTCTTTAAAGATGTTTTCTGCTTGTATCTGCCACTGCTGCTGTCAGAGTGCCTTGCTGAACTACTGGGTGGCCTCAGCTGTTCTGTATATTTTACCCCCACCCCCTCTCCAGGGAGTAAAAGCACAGTTTGGCCCAATACTTGCTAGAAATGAATTTATTCCACTGCAGACTCCATGCAGTACATGCTGAGATAATTAAATAAGGACTGGAAACTGTTGTAATAAAATATCATGATTTGAAATAGGGATAATCATCTTTGTTTTATAGTGGGACAGCACCTATGGGGTCCTGGCCCATAATGCCAATAAAAATGGTAATACAGAACATCCTTCATGGGTCTTTGCTTCTTTTGGGAGGCAAAGTCCAGCACAAAGCATTTCGAATGCTAGTTATTTGAATGAAAGTATTTTTTATTTCTAGCTTCTGCAATTAGAACAGTGAAATTTGAGTGGGAGCATTATTTTACCAGAGGAAAGCTTAGCCTACAATTTAGTTTCAATCTATTTGGTTAGAAGAGTTGAACAACAAGACTTTGGGGGCATCCACTGGTTAACAACCTCACAGTGAACTGTTTGTAGTGCATCTATTTTTTTAGCACTTGGCACCCCTCTCGTAAATGTACTATGGACCCCCTCCAGGACTTGCTGTTGCCTTCTCTGCTTTGAACCCTAAGGGAGCAGGAACCTCACCCTGTTTATGAAACTGATGTCAGGCTCACCTGATGGCCCCGTTCCAGTCATTCCCTCCAGGGACCTGTGGTTGGTATCAGTGTATCTCTGAGCACCAGATGAATCCCTTCTCTTCAAATCTAATCTTTCTTACTGTTTGAGTATTGCATGGCCTCCATTATTAACAACATTCCATTTCAATTAACCATTTCTCCTTTGTCAGAAATTTATCAGTAGTTTTCACAGAGGCCAGAGATGAATTAATATGAGCCCTAAATGTATTAAAGTTTGCATGCTTAGCTCTTCCTGGAGGCTATTGTGAAGGTCAGTCCCAGACTGAGCAGGAACACATCAGTATTGCCTCTGTGAGGTGTGGGTGTGGGCAATGGATGTAATTGAATCTACGTGAAATGTCTGGAAAGCTCTTATGTCCAGCAAGCCACTCATTCTTATCTTGTCACAGTATCTAACAATTAAAGATATTAATTAACACTTCCCTGGGCACTACATAAGGTCTGCATTATGGTGTGCATCTACTGCATGGGTTTCTAAAGGAAAAGACATCAGTGCCAGGATGCTCCTTGGTGACCTGTTGAGAGGGGACCTAGTCTTCATTCTTTGTCAGCCAGTGGGCTTTTTTGCTTTACACAGCCACTACAGATACAGATCAGACCCTGAGCTGGTAAAAATCTGCATGTTGTGACTCCAGTGGACCCATTCCACGCTGCACAGGCCGGGGAGCCGGGCCTGTGCCCTCTCTGGCCGCTCCGAGCTAACGCTGCTGGCTCTCTTCAGCACTATGTTCTCCACCTGCCATTAGTGGTTCTATAATTAAGCTTCTGCCATCGTTCGCTGCCCTTTTCTACACATACACCCTCCTACATCTTTTGGAGGAATGTTCCCTTAGCAAAACAGTTTGCATGTCAATTGCTGATACAACATTGTGTTCTCGATGCCATGAGGTTATATTAGCACTTATATTTGTGTTCACAAGGGTTGCTTGCATACATAAAGCTTGTGAGTGTTTCAGGGCCATAGTATGCAGTGTTACTGGGCAATAATCTTATGATGTAACCATAAACCTCGATTGTCTGTTTAATATCTCAGATGTTTCAATTTGCATTTCGTTAAAACTTGGCAAAAGGTTATCAGCTCAGATCCAAAATTCTCACAAAAATTGTTCTAATATGTAAAGTAAGTTTTGATTTATGGAGTGACAAAAATGTAAATTTCTAAGCATTTCAGTTTATTTTTTTGCCAAACTTTAGACTAAAATGACTTTTTTTTTTTAAAGTGAAATGATTCTGGATGTAGTTATTTTCATGATTGTGGAGTAAAAGCAGTTGAAGATGTTAATTTAACTGCATTTACAAATAACTCTGGTAAAGAGCATTGCTTCCTATGAAATGAATAAGACGTCTCTACTGAGCTTATTAAGAGTTAGATGTATAGACAGAATATGGTATTATTTTTTGCTGGGAACCTGAGTATAAAATAAACTTTAAGTACATTTAATATTACCAAAATATATATTGCTCTTGATCTCCTCATGAACGCTGTTTACTCATTCCAGAGCTGTTCTGCATTATAAAATATGACATATTATTGTTGGGTAACACTTGTTGTAAAAGAGCACACTATAAATATGGAATATTTCAAAGGAGACTTGGTTTGCAATAGGAATACCTTTGACCATTGAAGAAAATACTCATTTCATGCTGTATTTACTGCTGGAATATCACTGAAAGTATGACACACTTCCAGTGTATATACATAGATAGATTTTGTAGAAGAAATGTCTAACAGCAGATTGCCTTTGATGGTATAAAATTTTAACAGTGGGATAGTCTCAGATTTGTAGTAGTAGTTTGGAGAAGGAAAGAGTATCAGCTCACATAAAAACTCCTCAATTTGAATTCAGTTATCATATCTTCCTTTAAGATACACAGAAACATGATATTTCTTTCATAAATCCCTACTTTGTTGTTGTTTTATACAAAAACAGGCAATGGGGTCTCTTGTGTTTAATCATTTTAATTAAAAGTGTGAATTTTGCCAGTTGGATCAGCTGGTCTATCATTTTCTGTGGAAGGATTTCTGCTGTGAAATTGGTTTTAAATCTGGTTACCTTTTAATATTTGAAATCCCAGAAAAGTGTTTGGATTCAAAGAGAAAAATATGACTTATTAACCTTGCTTTTAATATTGGAATGTTGTTATTTAAATTTGATATTTTCCAACAAGTCTTCTAAAATACTTGTTGGGTGGGGTGCAAGGAATTCAGAGTACTTGTAGGAACAACTTCTCTAGATAAAGCTTGAAATATCTCATGCAAGAAATGTCAGCATTTCCAAATTCTTTTTCCCCAGTGAAACAAATTTAAAAAAAAAAAAAAAAAACAGAAAAGGAACATTTTCACACAGCAGGGAAAGGATTCTGAGGAGTTTTGAATGGGAAATGTCAAAACAGAAAGTGTAACTGTTTCAGTTTTCAATTTCTTTACATTTTGATTCAAGATGAGATTTTTCATTTTGATTATCTCTATCACAGAATGAAAGGCCTTTGTCAAAACTGCCATTTTCACATGAAAAAGTTTCAAGTTCTAAAAATCACCTTTTTCCGGTGAGAAATCTTGTTGACTGAGGCAGCTGGACTGTGATGCTGAACTGCAACCAACAGCTGTCCAGAACTCACGTGTGGGTTTTAGGGAGGCTCTGCTGGTCGTCCCCACTGGCTCTGCTCCTCAGCTGGGGCAGCCTCCCAAAGGAGGTTCAGTCTGAGCCTGGTGAGTAGAAAGGACCATCTGGCTTTGGATGGGTGTCAGGCAATGTCAGGTGGCAATGTGGCCCCGCAGCACTTTGAAGGAGGTGCAGGAAAGGAGAGGGAGTGTGGCACGGGAAGGGATGTGTCCCCAAGACATGGCCTTCATCAGCCCACCCATGGGCAGGCAAGAATTGATGTGCCAAATGTGCTCCATCCCATGTCCACAAACCATCTCACTGAGAGGCACCCGGGACTGAAGGCTCCACGATGCAGTTGATCAGAGAGTTTCTCGCAGGCTTGTACGTCTGAAACGTCAGGCACTGTGCTGACGCTTTTGGGTTTGACGCTTTCATGCGCTTCAGCCATGGAGCAGTCAGGGATGAAGGACAAATCTGTGGTTCCTCCCTCGCTCCCTCTGTCCCTTGCCTGCCTGCACCTGCATGGACAGCAGGGCTGTCTCCTCACTATGTCCTCTGGCACTTCTGCCACAGCCAGGGCTGGCAGAGAAGGCTGCTGTCACTGCACAGTCCCCCGCCAGCTGTGCCCACGAGAAGGGGTACCAGCCCTCTGTGTGGGGACAGCTGTGCCGTGCTTCTCTGGGGATGGGTGCTCTGGTGGTGACAGCAGGACACCTTAGATTGCTTTCACCAGAAAGACTTGTTCCTTCAAATCTTTTAAATTGTGTGCATGCATGCAATGCATCTCCCCAAAAGGGTGATGACATGTCGTGAGGAAACCAATTCCCTTGCTGTGAACAAGAACAGGATAGGGTCTTGTAAACCGTAAGGACACAGAAGGTGCTACAGTAAATAGGTATGTAGGCTCTCAAACCTTTAGTTATTCATGCGTCTGATGCCTCATTGATCGCATCAGGATGAGTGACACGATTTTAGTAAAATGTGAGTGAAATTTTCAGAATCCTGTGTGAAAGTGTATCCACTTTTGGTGGTGGAAGCCACAGCTGGAATGTTTTTTCATGCAAGAGAAAAAAGACAGCTTAACCTCTCTTAATCTCAAGCTCTGTTCAATATTCCCCTCCACATAAATGGACCCCATTTAATTTTTCATTTGCAGTCCTGATAATGCATGTACTGTATGTACTTTGTCACTGTGATCTGCTTAGGAAAGAAGTATATATTTAAATAGATATATTTTATATTTATGTATATTATTTAAATGTGTATACACATATTTAAAAGTAAAAAGATGCTGGTGTTTTAATTGCCTTTAGTTGCAGCAGAGAGAAACAAAGCTTTGATTTTTAAATGCTTGTAAACCTTGCTTTCAGATCTCACAATAAAGTTTATCTTTCCACGTGAATCCCTGGGTCTGAATTGCTAATTTTGCAGAACTTTCATCCTGGAAAAGTTTGGATGCGTTCAGCACATCTCAGGAGTGTTCACCTGAGCTGTACTTCTATGTGGTTTTGAATATACTTAGGAAGTCTCAGTCTAAACAACACCATCATCATTCAGCCCCAAACCTTTTCTTATTAACAGTCTGTGAGCCTTAACTCCACTTTAATGCATTGATTACTCTTGATAATGCTTCTGCTTAACAATGCTCCTTTCCAAGCTTGTAACTCCTGAGTAGACATCTTTGTGTAATACTCAGCCATGCCTTTATCAGTCCTCCATGCATGTGGCACACCAAATTGTCCTTTGCATTAGCATAAACAAAAGAAATGCAGTTTAAGAAACATTAGTATGTTTTCCCTATATTTGTGTTAATTACAAGTACACCATACCCAAGTACCGATATAACTTTACTGTATAGGAGCCTTCAAGTAAAACAGTATTTATTGTGAAAGATGATTGCAGTTTCAATAACAACTCCTTCTTATTACTTAAAAAACATATATTTAGCCAGATACCATGAACACTAAATTTAGTTCACTTGGCAGCACTTTAACCAACACTTTTATAATCTTTGTACTTAAAATCCCAAATAAGCCATAATTCACTGGCCATGCTGAGTAGTGACTGTATGCATCCTATGTTTTAGAATAAAAGTATAAAATTACAGAGATATGATCAATTATTTTAAAAAATGTAAATGTAGTGAAATGGTGTAGAAGAGAACCGCACTGGTCTTCATTACTCTGAAAACAGAAATTGCTGGGAAGCAGGAATAAAGGCAATCTGAAAAGAAAGGGTTCCTGGGGAGAAATGGCTTTTCTACAAATGGCACTGACTGAATTCAAGAGAAAGGGGATAACAAGGCATTGGCTAATAACAAGCCAAGGGTGTTTCATACCCTTTCATCTCTAAAATTACAAATGAAAAGTAACTGTACTCTGTCTGATCACAGGATTATTCACAGGAACCCATGTTCCTGAGAGTAGTGTATGTTGAGTGAAACTCCCTCAGTGTTGTGAGTGGCCACCTCTTCAGAATCACCCAGGGAAACAATTGGGATCCACCCGCATGAGAGACCTTCTTTTACCTTCATCTCAAATGTTCTTCTACACTCAAGAGTTGGAGGAGTTTGGGAAAACATGTGGCACTCTTCTGTTGAAATACAACCTTGAAGTTTTGGGGTTTTTCCTTTTTGAAGAAAAGTGCCTTTGAAGTAGTTCTTTGAATTATTGTATTAAAAAAAAGGGGGAGGGAGGATTTTACACACTGTGCTTACAGGGGCCCTTGGATTCAAGTGGGAGGTGGGACAGGTTGTCTGTGTGCTGGCAGCGACCCTCTCATGCTGCTGGCCAAGGGCTGGTGAGAAGGGAGCAGAGGGAGTCCTTTCAAAGCATCTCCTCTGAGTTGCCCTGATGATGCAGTTCTCTCTGGAGCAGAACAGGGAAGGGTCTTACCTCCACCAAGGAGGGATTAATTCCCTCAGTTAATAATTTAATTAGGGATAAAGTCTCCCATTGAGCATTTAATCTGGATTTATATATCCTGAGAGCAGAGAGTGGATGAGTGAAACTTTTCAACTTAACCTTGCAACAAATTTAAGTAATTAGTTTCAGAAATGTGGCCATGTGGAAAAAACCAAAGCCTTCCTCTAAAATAGAAATACTTAACACTGGCCAAATAATAATAACCTGATAAACACAGGGCTTTATAAAAATGTAACATTTTAAAATGTTGGTTTACTTGGTGAGAATTAGGAACAGCATGAACAATTATAGATGATATTTTGAAGATTGGCTATAGAAATGAGCTAATATTTCACTATTTGGGGGTTTGATGTGGATCTTTTTCCCCAGATTTCTTTAAAAATTGCTCCAAAGGGACTGGAGACCTCTTGCGGGAAGTGACCACTAAAGACAAAAGCATTTTGGATGCAGTGCCCCAGGCATGGTCTTCAAATACATTTCCCTTTAGCTTGAAGTTGCTTTTTTCTTTTTTCTGTGTTGTTTCAGTTCTTCCGTTGGATTATTTGTCAAGAATATGGGATTGTCTGGTAATATTGTTTTGTGCATTTTTTACCAGATTCAAAGGCAGTGGAAACTGTTGGTTGTCCTCAACCAAATTGGTTGAAGCAGTAAAGGCCTCAGGGATTATTAATTTCCAGCAAGTTTTTGCAATATAAGTGGTTGTTTAGAGCAGCAAGGCTCTGCGAGTTTTGACAGACGGAAAGGATGTGGCATGAACACGCCTGTTAGCAGCTCTAGAAGGTGAGTGTGCCTGGAGATGTTGTGCTGTATGGCCCAGGTACCTGCAGCCCCTGGCTGTCAGCTCACGGGCCCCAGCCCCATGAGCTCAGGCTTTGTTATTTCCAGTGCTACTGGAAAAGTGTGGGAATCTTACCCATGCTGTACGCTTGCTGTCACTTGCTGCCAAGAGCGCCAGTCCTACTGTCCATCCCAGTACTGCCTTCCCAGTCCCAGTCACTGTGACAGCACCAGTATGCACACTGGGAAGCAGCTGAGTGACTCACTCTGTCAAAACCAATTTTTTTTGGCCAGGTGAGTCTGCAGCTTGGTGAGATTCTTGATCCAGCCCCTGAGACAGTTGTGTCAGTGTTGATGCAGATCTAAGGGATGAGCAGGATCCTCTACCAGGATCCCTTTTGATACCCTTTTGGTATCTTCAGCAGATCAGGAGACCAAATGCTGGGGCTTCCAGTGAGTTATCTGTGTGTTGTATGGTTGCCTTGTTTTTCTTTCTTGCTCCCATTTCAGGTAAACCATTATGAGTTATCAGGAAAGTCACTCTGCATCTTTGTTGCAAGCCTTTTGGGTGAACAGCAGCAGCTTTGCACTTGTGAATTTTCTTCTGTTCCTCCTAACCATATTCTAATTTGGAGTTTTTTCATCTTTCTGTTTAACAGGAAAGATGCCTGCTCTAAAAATATAGAATATGGCTCCAGATCTCTGTTCTGAGAACAGCTGGTCACGTTCAAAATGAATGCCTAAAGAAAATAGCAAATTTGAAAAGAAATGTGAGTTTCTGAATTCTGGCAAGTGAAAGGTTGGCCTGAGGTAAGCCAGCCAATTCCTGGATGACTCCAGCGCCAGTGTGAGTGCCAGCACTTTTGCCTTCTCTCTTTCACTGCAGAGCTGGTGCTAAGGTTTCAGTTTCACGTAAACTGTTCCCCAAATGGTTAGTTCTGGAAATAACAGCCCAGTTCCAATGATGACACAGGTGACATTTTCAAAATCAAAAACTGGGACAGTTCTGTAGTGACATTTTTAGGGTCTCAAAATATCCCTGCAAAAGACGAACGTATGCTTAAAAAAACATGCTGATGTCACTACTGCCAGTGTCTGCTTCAACAGCGATACATACATACTTCCCTGAGTACAAGGTTTTTTCCAGTTGCTTTAATTTGAAGTAAATTGTGTCATGAAACACCAAAAGTGCTGCTAACATTCATTCTGGTCTTGTCTGAATCGTGAGGCTGAACCAATTTAACTTAAATTAGTTCAGTAAACCAGCGGGACAAGTATGCAGCATCTCTTGGATTGTGTAAACTCATTTTCCTTTAGCCCATCCGTTTGATCGCTACGTGCTCACTGGCCACAGCTCGGGTTTGAAATGTCACGGAAGTGTTTGCATACAAGGATGGCTGGATATGGAATCCCTGGGCTGTACAAGCCACCATGGATGTGCAAAGGTTGGCATGGAGAGGGAGCTGTACAGGGGCTGCGCTCGGTGGGCTGCCCTGCCCACCCCAGCTCCTGCTGCGAGCTGCACTCAGGGCTTTGCTCTCCGCAAACTGGGAGAAATATCTTGCCCATGTGTTTGGCACCCAGGAAGAAATCAAACATTTTTTCAGTTTATATTGGAAGTGGAAAAACTTGTGCAGCTTGGGTGCTAAAAGAAACTCCTGGGCTTCTGAGACGACCTATGGGGCCAGGACAGTCTTGCTTTAAGAAATGTCAGTGTTTGTTTTGTTTTAACTATTAGAAAGTAAAATAGTTTTTCCCAGAGAGTCACAAGTCCCGCTAATTAGAAGTGGGACTAATTTTCACCGAAGTACAGTAAATCCTGGGTGTTCTGCTAGGTACCCACTGTTTAGGACAACATGTTGGAGATATCTCTGCTAATGGGCCAGGGTGTGAGCAGACGAGGAGGTGTCCGTGCTGCTCAGCAGTGCACTGGGAGGAGCTGCAGGGCTCCCAGGCATCTGCAAGGGTACTAAACTCTTTTGTCCAGACCCCTCAGCTTAAGGAGAGCTGCTTAAAGCCCTTCACGATGTTAAGTGTACACACCAAAAGGTGACAGGTACACAGAAGTAAATTGTAGGCATCTTAAATGTACTGGCTCTACCCCTTGTTACAAAATGGCTTTTCTGCTGATGGGTATTTCCTACAGTGTTTGTCAAACAGTAGGTTCATGGCTTAGTCAGGGACAAAGTTATTAAGGACATAAAACGCCATCTGGATGATGCTAATAAACATAAAACCTAACCTTCAGATGCACTGCAGCAGTGACCAGACTGCACCAGACCAGATTACACTTTGTGTTAAAATCTGAGCCCTGTACTAACCCTCATGGCTGCCCAACCTCATATATTTCACTCTGAAAACCTAAAACGTGGTTATTCCAGTGAGACCACCAAGTGACCTATCCCTGACATCTTACTGGAACACTGTCTTAAAAGGACTGATTTCCTAGTAGAGTTTCTTTTTCAGTTTCTAAACAGTTGGTGGTTGCTTTTAAACTTTTATTTAGGATTTGTTTCTCAGTTTAGTTGGCAGTTCATGTGGCAAGGAAAAAAAATTTTAAACCCTTTTGCAAGCTGAAAACACCCAAACCTATCCTATAAATGCATTTTGTACTTGTTTATATAAGAAAATGCTGGGATTTTCCATTCAAAATCTATTCTGTGCTCTAGGAATAACCTAGCTATCACTTTACTCCCATAATTTCTTGCAGAGTATATCACTGTTAGGGAGAGAGAAGGGTATGCAGGCCTAACCCTAATCTATTTAGCATTAAAGGATGGTTTTCCTCTGCAGGAAGGTTTTGGGTTTTTTTTCTATGACGGGACACTGTTAAATGAATTTGTGCTTATCACTAGCACTTGCTATTGAAAGTTGGTATTTGCTAACAAATGTCACACAGGCATTGTGATTTATTGTTCTAAATACAACTGCTGTGCAGACAGCAGGTGAGCAGTGCTAGCAAAGGGCAGCTCTTCTGGCTGCCCCCAGCCGTGCTGACCTCTACAAGGCTCCAAGGCAAGGTCCAGCATCGCCTTTGATGAGCAGTGCCGTGCTCTACGAGAGAGCACTGAAACCTGTGACTCAGCTTGCAGTCAGGATCTCACCCCTGTGGCTGCAGTGTAAATAAATATCTGCCTCTTTACCCGCCCAGGCTGAACTGAGCAGACCTCTAGACAAATGTAACTTCATGTGTTATTCAGTGCTATGAGACTGTGAGGAAGATGCACACATTAAGGTGTCCAAATCTGATGCCAGATCTAGTCAGATGCTTCCCAAATGAGCATGCACATGTGCGAGAATTGAAAATGTTACACTTAAAAAGGACAGAAAGTAAAGTTTGCTGTCTAATCAGAGGCTTCTCCATGCTGTCAGGCTGATTTGCAGCTTTGTGTATGGTGTGTTAAAATAGACAGGACAATTGTACCTGTAAGTCTGGTCTAACCTTCCACTTCCAGCACAACCCAGCAGCAGAGTGGTTAAACAGCCTTGCCACTGTCACTTGGTACTTGTCAAACAGTGTTATTTCTGGAAAAAAATAAATCACGAAACACTACAGCCCTGCTGTGCACATTGCCCTGCGAACAGCAGCAAAGGCTTGACCACTTGGCAACATCAGTACACGCCCACAGGCTGAGCAGTAACTGTGGCATGGGCAAACTGCAGCTATAGGCACAAGTGTTATCTTTTTCTCCCTTCTCTATATAGGCTCAGTATTAGAAAAATGTTTTCTACAGGAATAAATGGTATTTCCACTGTGCCTGTGTGAGGATTGTAGGAATAGTTCTGGGAGCAAGAGTGTGAGTAGCTGACTCTCACTTTGTGAAATTGCGTTGATGTTAATTGTTCCTCTGCACTTTTACACCTCTGTTGTGACCATCATTTAATGCTTACTGTAGATAATCCTTTTGTTATGAAAGTTTAAAAGTATCCCCTCTGTTCCCCTCAGAGAATTCAGCTTTTGGAGGTCTCCTCTCTCTGTCTCTTTGCTAATTATGCTTGCTGCTACTGACCACCCCTCATCTCCACAAAGCAGATGAGCACAGATGAAGCTCTCGTGAAGTCCTGATCATTTTTTTGGGGCCTCACAAAAAAGCACGGGAAGGACTTGCTGCCCCAGCAGTGTCCAGTCTCAAGGGAAAGAAAGAGTGGGAGAGTTTTAAGCAAGTGTGGTAAGGGAAAGTTGGTGGTTTAGTGCAGGGGACAGGTTTCCACCTGCACAAGTGTTCTTGCCTCACCTCCACCACCCGGTGTTGATGGGCAACTTGGTGCCATGCAGAAGTTTGGAATGGGCTTCCCATCCCAGTGCAGTGACCCATGTGTGGAGAGAGAGCATTTAGTTTCTCCTCTCCAGACCCCCCTTTCTCTGTCTCACATACTCTGCATTTGGGATATGGGGTTTTTTGCTTATTTCTGGTCAGAGACATGAGATGTAAATAAAGTGGAAACGCTCAGTCAGTAGCATGTTCTCAACTAAATCAATATCCACTCATGAACCTTTAATACTAGTAAGACATTTGGTAAAAATCTTAATTTGTCTGAAGCTGTTGTGGGGGTATGACACTCGAATGAAAGTAGCATTTCTGGTTTTCATCCGATATACACTTTAGCTCAGATATTATGTTCCTTTTCAAGGATATATTGCCTCTAGTTGTCTCCATGTGTAGTGGATTTAGCTTCAGGTGGAAGAAAGTAGCAATTTTTGCAAACAAAAAAATTCATCCTTATGAAAATTGGTTGTAATTTAATAATTCATAGAGTAATATTCAGAACAAGAAACATCAGAATAAAACTTAACTAAATATTCACAGTTTGGGAATATCCATGTTTACTTGCTAATGCTTTTTGCAAAATAGGAGCCCAAATATAGGAAATCTGTGCTATTATTCATTACAATTAAATGGGCTTTGGTTCTCAGAGACTCCCGCTAAAATCTGCACTCTGGTGAACAAGTCTGTACTAGATTATTTAGTGTCTGCTATTAATAAATATTTCATTGTGCTGATGGAAAATATTCCTTTTGCTTTGTGATACAAGCCCCTTTTTTTTTTTTTTTCTTTGCATCCGGAAGGAAATTTAAGGCCCTTTCTTTTTTTTTCTTTTTTTATTTTCCTGGATTAGGACTTTCATGCACAGGCAGCTGCTGATTTGATTTAGAAGCTTATGTTCAGGTTAGTTGGCTGGATGTAATTGTGATGATGTAGTAGGCTGGGAAAGGCAAATGGAAGAAGTTATAAGGAGCCCAAATCATCCTTGAGAAACTGTCCCCTCCTTCAGTGATACTGAGACCCCTCTGAACTTAGTCAAGGCTCCTGATGCTAAACTAGGATTTCAAATAGAGAGAGGCCTTTTCAGCCAATGGTCTATTTAAGGCCAATGGAAAACAAGTGAGCTTTCCAAAAACCATTTTTCAATTGAAATATTCTTTTGCCAGAGATGCCATGAGTAATCAGTTCCTGCCACCAGAATGGGACTCTATTGCGTATCAGAAAATTGAGCTGAAGGAGGAAAACTAGCCAAAGCATCTTTGAGTTTCACCATACAGCCCTAGAAAACCAAGGACATTTCTAACAAAAACATCTTCTTCCGCCCTTATTTTATCAAAACACCCATAGCAAGATAAAGAAGCAGGAGTGGAGACGCTGGGAAAGAAGGGTCAGGTGGTGGGTTTCCTGACCAGGTCAGTTTCCTTGGCTATAGGACCAGAAGATCCTCTAGCCCATAGGACACTTTCCCTTTTCCTGGTTGATGAATTCAGTGTTCCGCAGCAATCCTAGGGACCCTGGGATTTGTTCTGTGTCACAAGCATCAATGCATATCCTGAGGTATTTGTGCATGCTCTTTTCTGGTCTGATAGCCTCGCAGGAAGGCTCCTCTGAGCCCCCTCCCTTGATATCTTTAAATAGGGGCTGTGCACTGGCTAGCATTAATTTAACGTGGGATTCAGATTCACCCCTGGATGATAGCCCAACACTCATCAAAATTGTCAAAAACTCTTCACCTCAATAAGAACAAGAGCAAGCCCACTTCAGTGGCTGAGATTCCCACCCTCTCTGCCTGCCCTCAAAGTCATCAATTCTGTTGAGTTTGGGACTTTAAAATAAGATCAGTGGTAGCCAAAGGAGCAACTTCAAGGTAGCAGTGCCCAGGCAGTACAAGTTCCGCCCTTCCTGTACCTGCCTCGAGGTTTGGATGTGAGTTGGGTCCTGTAAGGCCCATGTCTGGGCAGATCCAACAGAAGATACAGAAGAGGAAAGCATGGATGCAGGAAAACAAAATGCCTCCCCTGCTTCTCGCAGCAGAGCTAACTAAAGCAGCACTGCCTTTTGCTTCTTGCTCTGCTCTCTGCTTCGGGCTTTGTTGCTTCTTTAGTGTTAAAGTGTCCAGCACATGGTGTGTGTTTCTGGCAGAAATCTGGGGGGGGTGAGGGGGCTATGGGCACTTCAGTTATTTCAGTACAAGGTTCTGTGGAAAAGACAGCAAAGTTCACACAGTCTCTTGCTTTTTAGGCAGTAGTGTAATGTTTCTTTCCTGACATCCAAGCCTAATAGTCGTTTAGGAATCCAAAACATAAAGATTGACAGTTTTCTAATTCTTCCGTTACTCCAGATGATTGATTCCATTTTCTAACTGAAGAAGTTGGCTTTTAGTGTTGAATGAACCATGTTCCAATGTCCTTTCATTATTTATGTTCATTAATGAACAACCCCCCTCCTGCCCTACCACCTCCCATTTGCCCATAATGTAGTGGCCATTATGTCCCTATACCAAAATCACACAGCCTTAACTGTTTTTAATAATCTGCGTGTGGTCTGTCTGGCTGTTCTGTCTGTCTGGCACAAGTTTCCAAGGCTATTAAAAAGGAAAAATAGCATTGGCTCCTGTCAATGAGACTGGGGAAGATTTTCAAGGTCAAATCCTGCAGCAAACTGCTTTCTTTCACAAATGTGAGAGACTTGTAAGAACCCCATTCACGTGATAAATATTTATGATTTGGGAGGAGGAATTCAAGAGTAAGTGAAATCTTCTGACATTGACTATCGTGGGAATTTGGGGGGAAGAAGGATAGGAACAAAATTAAGGGGAAAACCTTCAGCAATTTTAATCATTTCAATTGCATTTTCTCAGCAATTTACTTTTCACTTGGGAAAAATCCTTTTCCATTGGAAATAGTGAATGGGAGGGGAACTTTCTTCCTTTCCAGTCCAAGTTCTTTATATTTAGCCTGTAAATCCTGAAGTGGAACTCTCTCAGTGCAAAATACTATTGCGGTAATGGATTTGTTGGCATCCCTCAAAGCTGAGGGACTACATGAATTTGCCAACGTATGGATCTGCTTTCCTTCATTCCAGGTTTCTCAGCTGACTTGTAATTACATTGCATGGAAGGCATATATGTTTTCTTGGGGTAAACTGAGATTTTGACCCAGGGGAGGAGTAAATTCTTATTCCTTTTTCTTTTCTTCATGTGGAAGCCTAAGGAGATGGACTCTCCTTTAGACTTAGACGTTTCTTCGCCAAGAGCGTTCTATCTTGGTTAAGGGATGAAGTGCGTTGAGTAAATATCCCTTACCCATTATCAGAGAATTTAAAATCTGAGTATCCTAGAGGAGACTGGCCAGCTTTTCTCATTAGAAACTGGATGTTTCTAGGAAAGTCTGGAATCACAAGTCAGCATGATTCCTGTGCCATCTGATTTATCTGTGGGATTCTGATTTTTTTCCCATCAAAACAATTTCAGCTTTTTTTTAGTGGGTCCTTGTGTGACTTGCACTTTTCCTTAAGAAATGAAATTCAATTAAATTTTAAAATCTGACTATTCAGAAGCTTTGAGTAGAAAACACTGTCCCCCTAACAGAGACATTCCTTTGGGTACGCTGAGGCATCCACTCAGTCATGTCGGACAGAGACAGGGAAATTTCATATTCCCAAATAGTAGTGTTTTCCTTCTACCTCAGTTTGAGTTTCTGCTCTATTTGTGCATAATCTAAAGATACTTCTGCATAATCTAAAGATACTTCTGCATGGAATTAGATTGTTAGTTCAGCTACATCCTCTAAGATGCACCTTTGTCTCTGGGTTTTAGCAATTATAATAGTAGGCACAGGTATTTGCATTCCTCTGGCAGGTGAAACTTTCTTTGAGCTGATGAGGGAAACAAAAGAAAAAAAAAAGTACTTTATACACAGACGAAAATACTTTCAAATAATTTTGTATGTAAAAGAAAAAAAAAAAAACACACAACAAAATCACCCTGTTACTCCAAGAAACTTAGCCAGAAATTTATATATTAAATCCCAGAAACATCAGTTCTAGCATGTCATGTAAAAGGAAAACGTTTTTGCACAGTTTGAGTAGTCCATCACCATAATCATCATGTTTCTGTGCCAAGTCCAGGGGAAACCAGGGGATAGAGCATGCAGGACATGATGTATGGCAGCAGCACAGATTGCCTTCCTCTGTTCATCTCAGACCTCCATGCCAACATCTAGCCCCTCCTTTCTTTCACCTCCCTCCTCAGACCACGTTAATTTTATTACTTTTTAAATTAACTTATTATTATTATTTTGTTCTCAATCTTGCCGCCTCCCTGGCCTCCTCATACTGCCCTCGTGCCAAGGGTTTTGGCCACGGTCTCTGGCACCTGGAGGACCTGCAAGTTCTTCCAGAGACCTGAGAGCAGGGCCAAACACACAGGAAAATCTCCACGACTACAGAGCTCTTGCATTCAGCCTTACCCCTCTAGTTTTGTAATATTTTCATGTAAAACCAAAACTTTCCTGACAGTGCCCTCAAAAGATGGAAAATCTTTCATGCAGAACATCCAGAAGGTTCCTCTGAGCATGGTGTGTGACACTTAGGAGCCCCAGAGTACCACTGCTGATGACTTTCATCCTGGGGAAAATACCAAACACAGGTTAGTTTTGTCTACACTGCATAAAAAAATTCAAGTCGCCAAAAATCAAAAGGAAAAATTATGTCTTCTACTTAATTTATTTAATAATTGGTAAACAAACCAACTGCTTTCTTGAGAATAATGGCTTAAATTCTGAGATTCTTAGAAAAAAGAATTTGAAATGGGACCTGCAGTCTATGTTAGAGACAAAGTTACAGTCCCTCCTTCTTGACAATGACTGTGAGAGAGCTTGATAAGCCTTTGTGTGTTTCTCCTGAATGGATAAGAGGTGTTTTATAACTTACAAATAATGTTTGGCAACACTAAGGTAAATGCATTTCAACTTTGTGTGGAGAGATATATGCAGTGATAAGGTCAGTGATGTTATTTTAAATTAACACTTATTAAATATCACTATTTACTTGATTGGTGCTTGGTCTGCATATCTTTGGTAGAGGAAAAAGAGTAAGCACCTGCCAAGGATAGGTAAATGATAAGTGAGTCAAAGAGTAGAGGAGGGAGTAGTGGGCTGGTGCTGATGCACTGCCCCATCACTGCTCCACGATGAGAGGGGCTGGCTTCACATGTGCTGCCTGCTCCTGGCTTCTTCAAGCCTGCAAGGGGAGGCGATGTGCAGCACAGCGTTTCCTCTCTGCACCATTAGTTTCTCAAGAAATACGACAAGAAGCAGTTTTCAGATTGTGATAACTAATCATTTATCAGGAATTTATTTTTTAACTATTTAAATGTTTTAGAGATTTTGCTTCTTTTGAGCTTGAGGAAATGCAAATTTGTAGATGGCAAAGTTTTCACAATGCTTCTCATTTTCAAACAATTTAGTATATCTAGGGTAAATCACAGATATAAAATCAATGTGTTGCATTTGCTCTTGAAATGGCTCTTTTTCTCAACCTCTTGTTTGTTTTCAGAAAAAAATCAAATAACTTTACCAGAAGTAGGTTAATATTCCTACAAACGGCATGTTCTGTGTCTGGCTGGATGTTTGCTCTGCTGGATGACGGTCAGGATGTGGGTGGAATGGATCCCTGCTCTCACCAGGGGCCACAGGCTTTTCAGGGCCAGGGGTCAGCTGGCATCAACCCCAAGAGCTGTGCACTTCAGGACTTTCCCTGTGGAAATGCCTCTGGTTGTGTGCACAAGGCCCAAACGCCAAGCCGGGGTAAAGGAACAGGAAAGGAACTGCATCGCAGAGCATAGACCTGACTGCTTTATGTCATTGTATTGATAGAGACCTGCCAGCAGCTTCCTTCTGTTCCCAGCACCTTCACAGCTTTGCTCCCATTTCCTCAGGGCATGTCCTGCCGTTGGCAGGGGGGACGGTGGCACATCCCATCTGTGTCTGGCAGAGCTCACGTTGGAACCACAGAATATTGCAATGAGGGCTTTGGTTTTCAGTGCATAGACGCCAGAGCATGCACCCAGGGAATTTAGCATGAACTCACTGTTTATTCGGAGATAGAAGAAAAAAGACACTTTCAGTCCCACTCTCAAAATAATTTTCTTTTACTCTCTTTCTGCTTGATGTAAGTCCTGGAGATGAAGCCTTCAACCTGTGAGCAAGCTCTGCTCTCGGGTCAGCAGTGCATGAAGATGGTACAGCCCCACCACAGCCCAGCTATCCTGGTCTCACCTGCCTGGTCCATGGTTAGTAAAGTTCTGCCCTTGGCTTTGTGTAGTTCACCATTCCCATAGTTTGGATGGTCGTTTGCATGCAAGATGATTAACCTGACACTGCTGATGGCTGCCTGACACCAAGCAGAACAAACAGAGGAGTTTACAGTCCTTGGGCTGCCCCCAGGTTCACAGTTTGCAGAAGTTAAAAACTCTCACGTTGAATATAATTTGTTCCCATTGAGTTGTATATGACACTGAAATAAAAGTAACCATTTCCTCTGCAGGAGGCTCTGCTAATAATTGAGCTCTGTGCCAGGACGCTTAAGGAAGAGCAGATACTGAGCCGAATTCTAAACAAAAGTGTAACGGAACGCGAATCTGTGTTTTCTGTCTAATTTTCTTAGATGTTAAGGCCTATTTATGATCTCCCTCATGCCTCAGAAACCTCTCTGAAATCAACACATATGTGCTGTCATGCAACCTGGTTAAATTTAGCAGGGGATGAATTTTCATTTAGGACAACTGTTTGCTCAAAGCTGATATTGTTTCAGTTTCAGGAGGAGCTCTGGGTTTAGTTGTTAATAATCTGCCGCCTGGAGAGCTGCGTGATCACGCAGATAATGTGTTCTGCAGCTACTTTGTATGCACTGGCATTGAGGGTTGCTGCTGCCCCATAGCCCCGGTACTGGGGTCCAGATCCTCCGCTGGGGTGTCCAGACTGACCCTCCCCAGCACCAACTTGGCTCTGCCAGTTTGCAGGCGCTCGGGGTATGATTCTGCTTGCAAATGGCACCAGCAAGTTAAACAAAGAAGTTCCCAATCTTACCTTGAAGTAACCAAAATGGGGGATATAAGACAGCCAAGATAGATGCAGGAGCAGGGGGTTTTTTTCCCTAACCGTGGAGTGACTCCCTGTTTTCTAGGGAACAAGAGAAGCTACGTGTCCCCACTTAAAAAGTCCGCAAGGTAAAGCAGCCTTAAATCTGCCTTCTCTGCGTGTGCATGAGAAGGTTCAACAGGAGCTGCAGCAAGTGCTGCTGAGCACAGGGACACGATGCTCTCACCTCTAGCACTGCTGCTGCAGCCCTGGACCCGTCCTCTGAGCCGACAGCTTTTCCTTGCTGCAAACTCCTCTGCTGCATGAGTTAAGAAAGAGGACTAATGAGAAAGTCAAAGGGGCAGACTTTCACCAGACTTGGTGAAAGAGAGAGCAGCCTCGCTCCACCCAATGGTGCTGTGCTGGTATATGGACCTAGGAAACCAGTCTGTTATCTTCCTGATTTTGTACAAGACAGTATGGATGGATCTCACAGCTTTCATTTTTGTTGGAAAACAGTACTTAATAAGCTGATTCTTGGGTGGCCAACCCTAACAGCACTACTGTTTAATGAACATTACTGTTTCAGTGTATGTGGATGTGTACACACAGCAGACTGCATATAAATAGTTGGTAACAGCTGGAATTTAATTTAACAAATGATCATAGAAAATGTAGGGCTGACTAGTAAGGTGAATTATTGGCTTTTTCATCACTGAGATTATGAGCCACATGCAATCCAGATCAGAGAATAAAAAACCCTCTTTTTTATTAAATGCAAGGAGTCTTCCAGGAAATTTGAGTATAAGCGGGTCAGTTCTGTTTCATGGTTGCCGAGGAGAGGCTGTGGGAGGTCTGGGGTCTGTTGCCAGCTGCTGGTGGAACATTAGGGACCTGTGACAATGGACTAACATAGTTTGGACCCTACCTTTAAGGATGCTGTCCCGGTACTCTGTACTAGAAGCCAGAATATGAAATTATCTTCTTGAGCAAATTCCCTCACATGAACTTACATAGCAGCATCTCCAGTAAACTGTGGGGCTAGGGACAGGGGGAGTGCTGTGAGGTTTTTGGGGTTTGGTTGGGTTTTTTTTCAACCTAACGTATCAACAGACTCCTAACCAAGGGGATTGGTTTTTGTGAGTTTGAGATTAAACAGAGATGGCAGTTTGCACATACTAAGGAATTTTTTAAAATAAGGGCATTTTCATTGTTTGCCATCATTGCTTTCCCCTAAGAGAGGATGGTGTTACTGTATGTGAGAACGACTTGGTCTGGAGATCTTGCATCTGTTTTATCTACTGGCTCTTGCTGTGAACTAATGGGTTTGAATGAAGATTTTAAGCTGTATGTTTACTGTTGGAGCTGTTCTGTTTGAAGTGTTAGGAGTCTAAAATCTTCATTGGGTGCTTTAAATCTTATGTACCTAAACCCTGCAAGGAAGTTATTTTTGTTGGCTATTTCTCAAGTACCAGCAATGTGGCTTGGTGACGTGTGAAATGCTAATATCAGGAAACTTTCCTTCTCAAGTAATTTACATTAGAGAATGAACAGATTCAGTGAGACAGGGTGAAGTGCCCAGGCCCCTGTCATGAAATCAACAGGAGATGTTTTCCTCCTCCTTAACCCAGGGTGGATTTTTTTGTTTCATATCAAGGCGTTTTGGAGGAAGTGATCTTCCTAAACACTGGGCTTGTGCAGAGCGCTGTGTGTATTTTAATATCTCTGTGGTGGGAAGGGAAAGGAGCTAAGAGGCAGGAGAGAGCCTGGCTGGGTGCAGTCTGGGCGCTCAGTGGGCTGAAGCCTCGGTCGCCCCTGCTCCGTGATGCCCTTGGTGCTGCGTGGGTGCTGAGCGGGTGCTGAGCACCGCCCTGCAGTGAGGCAGTGTTTGCACTCACTGCAGTGGCGTCTGCAGCTACTCACGGCACAGATGACAGGTTAGATCTGCTTCAAGTGTCCCAGAAGTCCCTGGACTTGTCATTTCTCCAAGTTTAAAGATATACCCAAGGATTCTAAAAATATTGCATCTTCCCACAAAAAAGTAATAAATTGAAAACTGCTAGCGTTCGCTAAGGGCACTCACCCTGACCATGCCTAAAAGCCAGGGAGTGTCCACTTAAGAGAGTACATATTCTTCCTATTTTAACCCACACAAATCGCACTTAAAAATTCCCCTGACAGACACTGTCTCTATAAATAAGTCCCCGTCACCTCCCCCGGGTACAATAACACAGTATACTAGAGGTGTCAAACATACGGCCCATAGGCCAGATCAGCCCACATATGTACTCAGAACTGACAGAATCTAATCTTTCATCTGAAGAAAGCGAAGTCTCTAGACCTCGGAGTTTAGGGGGGAAAAAAAAAAGGTAAAAAAAAAGGGCTTTGGCAAGGAGTTGGAACCAAGGAGTTCAGTAACATCTGCTTGAATCCATGGGCAGCCAGACACAGGGATGGAGGACAGGAATCGGTTGTTGACTTCATTGGGATGTCAGTGATTTAGAAGGCTGATCAAGCCTCACGTTTTTTCTTTGTCTGAGAGACCATGGTTCAATTTAACACCCTGAAGAAAACATTAATGTTCATTTATGGCTAGTTAACCACTTGTTAGATATCTTTTGCCTACACAGTTATTGAAAAGAATTTTCCTCCATGACATTTATTCCTCCTTTTCCTTTTGTGCTGCAATAGTTCTGTAGCCACCATCATGGTCTGCTTGATGCTTAATTTCTCTGGGCTAAACCACCCAAGATCCTTGTGATCCATGCCTCCTTGGTCATCCTAATAGTATTTCTCTCTACCTGTTTCATCTTTCCTAAACGTGTGGTGATGAAGGTCTGCCTGGTGGAGTCTCCTGACCTCCAACAGGTCTGTTACTGCTACCTTACATTTGTGGGGATTAGTTTGCCTTACCTGCCACAGCAGATGCCTTTTTCACAAGGCCAAGTCGTGTTAATTACTTGCATTTGTCCTATGATCAGCCAGTACTTCTCATCCACTGCCATTCCCAGACAATGAGCTCCCAGAGCACGGCAGCGATGCTGCTCTGACTCCTTACAGCTTGTGGCTGGGCACGTATGCTATTGAATCCCACCCATTTCTATACTCCAGTCAGCCAGCTCTTCCAGTTCTCTTGTTCCAGAAATATCCCTCCTATGTACTCTTTTTCTCTACATTTGTTGTCTTGATCCAACCATCAAAACCATTATGAACATGTTAAAAAAAGACATTTAGGGGGTTTTATGTCAGGTTTTTAAATGCAGGGGATTTGACTCATTTCATTTTGTAACAAACAAAACAATAGCAAAAAAGGGAATTGCTTTATCTTGCAAAATTATTTTGTGTTTGTTTCCATTTTGACCTGGAAAATACAGTGTGGATATTACTTTGAGAAAGTTCAGTGATTCCCCAAGTGTGCCAGCCACGTTGAGTGAAATCCTTTTATCTGGAGTCCAGAACAACACTGAGATGTGCACTGCCCCAAAACTTCATCTGGAGTGGTATCAGTACCAAGTATCCAGAGCAGTAAGATCTGCTCCTTGCCACAGTCAAGGAGGTGGTCACAGGACACGGTCATGGGAAGTTTGGGCAGGTGTAAGTCATGTTGTTATCTAAAGAACACAGTTGACCTCTGGTGACTTGGGACTTTACCTATAAAGTTGTAGAAGCACAAAGATGTCTCCTCCTACTTGAGATATTTGTGAGAATATGGGGATTTATAATTTTTTCTTGATCAGGTCTCAAAGCCAGTTAAAGGATCTCCTGCCTTCTTCTTTTCATGTATAAGATTGTCTTAGCTGCTCAGGGCTCTCAGTTCCTTATTCAGTAGTGAGGGAGTCACACCGTGCTCCATCAACTATTTTGAGGGGCTTTTATGGCATTTAAGCACTACTTCTGTTTATGTAAGCACTACATTCCCAGGCATGGCCATTTAGTGTACATATAATATTTTCAGCCATAAACCAGGAGAATCCTATTGAGGTGAAACTGGAAACTATCACACCCACATGGAAAACACCACCATAAAGTATCGACAGGAAAGAGAAGGTTGAGACTCTTGCTGTTCATTCTCATTTAGCAGACAGAGACATTCAGCACTGACTCACTGAAAACTTTACTAGGGGAAAAATCATCAAGATAGATCTATTTTCAACCACAATACCCAAGTTGTTTTTCATTTTTTCAGTCAGGTTATTTCTGTAATGAGACTTTCGCACGAGGCGTAGAGCGCAAGCCAATATACCGTATTCATCAGGCCTGGGAAAACCAAAATGACTTTATTTTTGACCCTTGAAAGTTTCTGATATCTCCATTTGGTTTGGATTTTCTCAATCTTCAACATGATGCTGTAGCTGAGTAGAGCATATGGTCCTAATAGATATTCAGTCCAGATGTTAGTTGTCTAATATGTATCCTGAACAGCTGTGCCGAGCAGCATATAAGAAAAGCTGGTGGAGCAGTTAAATAAGGAACATGCACATTCCAGTATTCTCACCAGTTTACGAAAGTTAAAAGTTCCAGATTGCAATACCTCCGGTTCTGTCACTTTGAATTTCTGGGAAATGTTAAGAGCATGAAGCTTTGGTGTACACGCTGAGAGCAGGCGGGGAACAGCCCCACCTGAAAGCCAAGCAGAAATGTGGGGCTGGGAGCTGTGGTGCCTCCTGTCTTGTGAGGGCAGCGAGCATGGATTGCCCTCTGCTCTATGCTGCGTGGGAGAAGTGCCCAGATGTTTGTGGTCTCCTGGTGCAGTTGAAGGTTGGATAGCAGTTTGCTGTCCAGACAGCCTCGGAAAGGGGGCTAGTCCTAGAGAAAACTTCACGCTTAATGAAGGAGGGGAAAATCGTCTCCTGCACCTTTTGAACCCAGGGACTTGTCTCTGCTAAGCTTGAGCAGCATCTATGAATGGTAGAGGTTTTAACTCTGGCAAACGAGATGAAACTGGTGATGGACAAAGAGCATTAATCCTGCTGCCAAGAGAAGGGCTGCTCCCCAAGTGGCAGCCTGAATGCCCCCCACCAGTGGGAAGAGCTTCAGTCAGAGCTTGCCTACTGCTCAGCACAAGAAAATCCCACCACAAATTACAAAGCCAAGGAAGCCTTCATGTTTTCCCTGCTGCTCGGAGAGCTATTTATATTTTAATGTTCAACATAGCATGTAAGCTGAGAACAGACCTGCTTTTCTTCTCCCATACCATGTCTTCTTCTTGCTGAGGTGATGCTGGGACTTCTGGGGAGTCCCACGCTGCTGGTTCTGGCGTAAGAGGAACTTGTGCGCAGAGCTTGTGCACAGCTGAATACAGCCAAACTGGTTCACAGCAACTTGAAGTAGTCTGAGATATCTGGCATGTCCTTCGTTCCCTTTTCTTTGGCTAGAGCTGAGGGAGGATAAATCTGTGTAATATGTAATTATTCTTTGGCTCTCTCAGTTAGATCCTAATTCGAGAATAGGGGCAGGACCAAATCCATTGGGTCCCTTTAAAAAAAAGGATCAAAACCTCTCCTTCTCTCCTTGTCCTTTCAGTTCTTGAGGAAGATTCACTCCCTGTAACAACCCCCCATAAACTGTGACCAGATGAGGGTCCTGACCTTACTGCCTGGGTCCTCTCACGTCAAGCCTCATTCTGGTTCTCCTGGAAGTAAGACCCCCTGTCAGTTGATAAAGCAAATTGCTTTATAGTTTTAACCTGTGAGTGCAACTTACTCAGCAAGGAAATTAGCAGCTTCAAACATATGCACAGGTATACACAGACCCTCTTATTACTCAAGGAAACCTGAAAGTAGTTTCAGAACTACAAGTTTATTGACTGGGAAGTCAATAAAAAAGATTAGCTTTTAAGATTAACAGTAAAACTTGATTGCTGCTTTCAGCAGCTAACCTAATAATTTCAGGAACAGAGAGTCTGTGAGTGGTAGATCACATACAAAAACTTGGTGAACATCTTTGAAAAGGATTGTTTTTTACACATGGATGGAAATAATTTAAGTCACATAAAGCATCCTAGATATGCTCTACTATGTGTGGGTTTTGTCCTTGTCAAATAGAGAAAAGAAGACTTTGACCTTTTTAGGAACAAAAGGAGAGGGTTTTCTTTATGAGAAGTAGTCTTTAGTGATTAAGGACAAGTCTCTCACAGTGTTAATTCACAGGGTCTCTGCTTATTAATGTTCAATTGTTGATTAAAAGCATTGTCTGTGATTAATGCCTGTCACTGATGTTTGCATGTGATGATGATATTTCATCAGAAAATAATACTGTTAATAAGTTGCAGCCCTGAGAAATAAGCAGAAGGGGAAGTGCCGCACAGAGGCTGTCGATCACACATGGGCTGTTGGGTGCTAAGCTGGACTCCTGAATATCATCCCTGAGCTTGCTCACAAAGGCTTTGCCTGCTCTGCAGATAGGCAGGTTTCTGCTTTTGGATTAGCCTGGGGAGGTGATGGAAGAGATGCAAGAAGGAACAGGAAAATAAAGCTGACTGGGTCCCAATAGCAGTCCTCTGGTGGTAGGACTTCTGGGGCGAACACTGTGGTTACTTGACCTGAAATACACATGAGCAGGTCTGAATTCCTTCTCAGTGGCCTTTAGGAGAATGTATTTGACTTTTCCCCAAGGTTTTCACCATTCTGTCTCAACACCTTTGAAAGACTTTTTAAGATACGTGATAGTTTGAGGAAGTGCTGTCCCTGAACATGCTTGTGTTTCAACCTGTAGCATAGCTGTGCATTTTTCCTGCACTGTCTAAACAGCTTGACTGTGGGGCCCTGAATGCTGAAGGGAATTTGCACTTCTCAGCTCCCTCAGCCTCAAGCAAAATCGTGGGTTTGAGGTGAAGTTCTCCAAAAACCTCCCATAAGAATAATGCAAAAGACAGCTGGAATTCTCTTGTCTGAGGTGGCTGCTTCTTGGCTGGATGAGATGCAAAAAATGTCTACTTTACCAGCTGTCAGAGGAGTTAAAGGCATAAAGTGCATACTCAGCAAAACAGAGTTGTCTTCAACGATAGGATTGTATTTGTATCTAGAGTTTTCTTCAACAAGTCAACAAGTTATCGCAGGAAAGGTGTTTAAAAGAAAAAAGAAAGGCAAATAGAAAGGAAATTGTAACTGGGTAGAATTATTCCAGTTGCTAATAGCGTAATAGCTCTATGTATGTACTGTATTTTACTATTAGTTCATTACTCAGTGTTGTACCTGAAACAAATCCTGACTTCAAAAGAGCAAAGTAATTTCAGGGACCTGGGTTTAGCTTCCAGGCTTAAGTTTGTGCCAGGACTAATCCCTGGCAGTTCAAAGAGGGTCAAAGTTGCTCCCTTTTAAGTCTAAGCACTAGTACTGGTCCTATGTGGAACACAAAGCTGACCAGAAACTTGTAAAAGTCATGTTTTCTTCCCAAAGGAGGTTTGAACCCCACATAGTGTCTACAGGAAGAAGCAGATCCCTCCTGTTAGCTCTGGAATCTACTTTTATGCCTCTTCTTGAGTTTTGCAGACAAATAATTTTGCAAGAGGATCCTCCATAACAGCTGAAAGCCTAAGGGGAACCAAGGGGATGAGAGGACAGGAGATAAGTATGATGGGAGAGGGAGCATTTCTTGCATTTTATGAAGATCATCTCTACTGTGAATTTTAAGTAGCCTTGCACAGGGAGCTGTTGACAGCGCTGAAAGCAAAGTAAGCAGTATGAGTGGAACAGGACCTCTGTTCGTTTGAAGAACCTCCTCATCCACCTGCACAGATGCTCTGTGGAATTCCATTTACATCACTAGGAATCAGTCCTCTCTGAGGGCAGTTTAATATTTAAAGTTCTTGTCTACCTGAAAATAGACCTTGAAAGGTCCAGTGCAAGGTAGGTCTCTCCCACGGTGAAAAAGGATCCTTAGAAAACAATACTGAAAGTGTAGCACTTTTTCAGTCAGTTCCCAGTCCAGGTTCCCCAGCCAAGGCACTCTCACGTCTCTGGCTCAGATTTGTCCAGCAATAGATTACTGTATTAGCTCCAGGATTTGAGTGTTTAGATAGTCTTCAAATATTGCAAGTTCTCTGAAATCAAGCTGTTCATTCCAGGATGAAATAGCCTATACCTTTGGGAAGTGTTATGCCATGTTTCCACACAGGAAAATAAATCTTTTTTGCCTCCTGCTAATCAAGTTGCTGATGTAGTACCCTGCACTGAGCTGTGGCCAGTTCTGAGCCACCATAGATGGACTCCACTAAAGTTTTTTGCCTTCATTTTTAAAGATTTGTTGGAAGAAGAAGGAAAATTGTTTAAATTAACTTTCACTTTTGCTTTTCCAGAACTTACCACTGAAATTCCAATGGAAGGTACTTTCGTGAGTTATAAGTATTAAACACTCACTTTTCACTGGGTGTCAAGTGGAGGTTTCCATCCTCACATTGACAGATCATTCTCAATACAAACAGAGCCCTGCTTTTCTGGGCAACCTGCATCAAAAGAACCAGGACACAATCAGCCTCATGTCATTAGAAGTCTTGCCCTGTTTAGAAATTCTCGGTGTGCTATGCTTTGCTTTGCATTCACCCTTTCAGTGTCTCTGCTTTCTTTGATTTGACCTGCCTCATTTATGGTGTTCCAGATTCAGTCAGATCTCAATTTTATTGGCAAGAAGGTGCTCCTTGGAGGCTTCATCTGCAGCTCAATTCAGTCAGTAAAAGTGCCCTTGTTGGCTCCAGCAGATGCTGGATGAGATCTTGAGCGTCTTTTGCTCCATTATCTTTGGCGTCTACTGCATAGGGTGCACAGCTTGCAAGCATTCCAGAGCTTCTGAATTTACCCAGCATCTGCATTCCAGATAACCAAGTGCATACTTCGTAAAAAAAATAAAATAAAAATGGTGCCTATAAACTGTCCTGGAAGTTTACATTACATCAAAGTTCAGATGAATGCATAACTGTTTCATTCTGCTTCCAATCTTTCATGCACAGTTCTAGGTTATCCTTTCTGTTTTAGGAAAATCTTTAAATATGATTTGGGGTGTCATAAAACAACCTAGCTGACTGTGACAGAGATAGTGCCCTTTCTGAAAAAATCATAGTGTCTATTTAGATATTAGGCTTCAGCTTGTTAGTCAAAAATATGTTACACAGAGCATTTTTTGTGTGTGTGTGGGGGGGAAATACAATACAGATTTTGAAGTTTAAAAAAGTCTGGCAAATTACAAATTAGGATAATAATTCATGGGAGTAATAAAATATCAGACTTTTATTGCACTATTGAGAAGGGCGTTAAAAAGCATCTGGGAACTTGAGGTTTGGAAAGATGGGCTTTGAAAGACTTGGTGGGTTAAATATTAATGTAGAAAATATGGCATCTGTACATGCCTGGAAATATGCTAATAGGGCTTGATTCAGTGAAGGATTAAGCATTCCTTTGGGGTGCAGAGTGCCTCCAGGAGCTCCTGCTGACAAAGGGAGCTGAGGGACCTCAATATCTCCTAAAAGCCTGTGGTGCCTGAGAGAGCTGTGCTTGTAAGGATAATGCCAAGGGCTTTTGCTGTCAGCTAGGCCAGCCAAGGGGGGCATGGCAAAGTGAGAGTCACCCACAGAGAGGAGATAGGAGATGCCCCAGCACAGCATTTTCCCAGGCCAGCCTGGGCCCCAGGGTGCCAGGAGCAAGCAGCAGAGCCACCCCACACATCACTGGCTGGCATGGAGCTATGGGACATGGGAAGCTGGGTGTGAGGAGGGAAACAAAGGCTCTGCATCTCCCAGTACCTGTAGTCCAGTACCCTCTGGCTGCCAGGCTGAAGGCAATTCCCTGCCAGTTATCTGTGTTAAGCTGCAGGAACACTGGCCAGAAATGCTGCTGTGCCCCAGTGTGGTGGGAATGGGAGATGTCTTCTTCTGGGGCCAGCAGGGCTGGAGAAAGAGATCCTCACGTTTTTCCCATTTCTTCTAACTCTGGGTAGCAGCTGCAGTTACCCTTCCATAAAGTCTTCTTCTCTTTTCACCTTAATTTTAGTTTTATTTTTCAGTCTGTTGTTTGTTTAGATGCAGTGGTCTCGGGAGAACCGAAGTCCTCACTCATCAGCCTTTTATTGTTTGTGCTGAGGAAACCAGCCCTTGTTAGCAGTGGAAACCTCCAGAGGCTTGTGCTTTTCCTGCTGTTTTTCAACACAGAGAACCAGCCTGCGTGACTTACTGTCCTTTTGAAGACACTGTCAGTGTGAGGGAGACTGGTGAACTGGGACAAGCCACTTTTCTGCTTCAGACACCACTTCCTACATGCAGTGGGCCGCCACAGCTTTCCACCTTGCTCCAGCAGCTGGTTGCTCACCACTGGGTGAGGACTGCACTCTGCTCTTGAAACATCTTGATTTTATTTACATTACTATTGTTAATACCCTTCTCTCTCTCTCTCCCCCCCTCCTTCCCCCCCACCTACACGGTTTTTAGGTTGCTGTAGGAGTTACTGTGCCATGTGCTCCCCATTGTCTATGTGCGGCAGCAGAGCTGTGGTGGTGCTCAGGGGTGGTGGATCCTCAGGCTCCACTGGTCACCAAGGAGCTGGGAAAGCAGTGCTGTCTCTCAGCCATCCAGGGGTGCCAGCACTGTTGGGGCAAGGTGCTGGGAGAGCTTTGGTGGTGCCATGGGCCTTATTTAGCACTTGTCACGGAGTGGAGCTGTGAGGGGTCTGTACACTGCCTTTCCTGAGACAGAACAAATACATCTCAGCTTTCTGGCATTGATTTTTGACAAAGGATTTGAGAAGCTGCAGCTGTGCTGGCTTTCTTGTTCCCTCCCCCACTTTATTACAATGCATGTTGTTCTGAAATACTCAATTCAGCTATAAACAATCTACTCTATCAACAACATGCTTTTGCACTTTTTGAAATGGTGCTTTGAGGCAGATAAATGAAAGTAAGTATGGCAGCTTGCCAGTAAAAATCCTGCAAACTGTATCATCACAGGGGCACTGACTAAGACAGCACATTACTTTATTTACTGTGGAAACTGAAAATCCATTTCTGCCCATACAATAGCTGTTTATTTCGTCTTTGCTTCATGTTTGTTCTAATCTTTCTTGACACTTCTAGATAGTAATGGTTCACAAGCTGTTCAGATCAGTGCTTGCAGGGCTCCATCAGCCAGCACTTCCTTCTGGTTTTAGAAGTCCAGCACCCTCTTTGCTGATGTGTACCCACTGGCCTACAGTAAGGGAGCCTGCCCAGGTCCTGGACACATGCAAAGTACTAAGGACGTCCTACAACTCCCTGAATCCTTCCCCTGGGCTAAACTAGCATACTCATCTCTACCAGCCAAGGTGTACAGGGAAGCTTGTACTGCAAATGCATTACAGTGGGCTGACCCAGACAAAGGATTTCCTCAGGATTTGTGTTTTTCTTTCTGAATGTTCAGTCTGTCAGATGTTTACATTGCCAGCTATCTAAATGATGTCATGCATCCCATACTAGAAAAAATTATTCTGAGATGCAGAAAGATGAGGTGACAGGGTGGCCAGAGCAGTCCTGCTAAGACCTGCTGGATTCAGATTAGCCTTGGTGATTTCTTAATCTGAGCAATGTGTCCTCTGACAGCGTGACGGCCCATTCCCCAGCTCTTGCTTGGGTAGAGCAGCTCCTCCGGCACTCATCACAATGGCTTGGAGACAGGAGAAAACCAGGCTGGGG
This sequence comes from Corvus kubaryi, assembly GCF_017639235.1. Lineage (NCBI taxonomy): Eukaryota > Metazoa > Chordata > Aves > Passeriformes > Corvidae > Corvus > Corvus kubaryi. The sequence goes on from NW_024581135.1 coordinate 27,733,993, forward strand.
AAGAATGTTGAAACAATTTCAGAAACCTCTGGAGAGAAAATGAGTAATATTTTGTTTTCCTGAATGGTTTCACTGAAATTTAGGGAAAATAATTGCAGTTGAAAGATCTCAGTTTTTGTTGTTCTGTTCTTTCTTTTCTATTTGTTTTCACACGCTTCCTTTTGAATATGTTCCCTCCTTTTCATCTCCAGCCTCTCCTATGTTAACCTGTATCCCATACCCCGCCACAGAAATGTGCAGGGACAGCAGAAGGGAAAGAACAAATATAATAAAGAAAAGATACAAAGCATTTCAGATTTCCTTTTCCAGATCCAGAGAAAACAAGGTTTTATTAACTTTCAGGTCTTAATGAGGGCATTCTGTGACCAAAAATCAGCTGAAAAATATTCTAAGGAACTATGAGTTGACTTATATTTGGTTACCTAGCTACTTCTGGGGAATTCCATTTCATCCTTTTTACATAGCCAAAGATCTACCATATTCATTTTGCTCTGGGGATTTCTCCCCCCTGCATATCCATTATAGCCCATCATGCTGAATGATCAGGAAACTCATGCAGAGCCTTTTGATGTTGTGTGTTTGGCCATCTTTCATAAGCTTATCCAGAGTACAGTCTTTTCCTATGTCCTCTTCTTGTCTTTGAGGGTGTTTGTTGAAGTGTAATGGAGCTTCATGCATTAATATGTTCTTCTCACTGATCCTGTGTACTCTACAGTCCTGGTTACTCAAGAAAAAGCACTTGTATGAAAAGAGACGCATAAGAGGTCAAATAGCAGCCAAAGCATCTCTGTATCCTGAAGCAGGGGAAACACAGAACTTTGTGATACCTGGAGATTCTGCTGAATAAACAAAACAAACCGCTTTTAAAGCTACTGTCTTAGGCCCAGAGACAGAACCCTTTGACGCTTAGGGTAGAGCTGAGAATCACCAGCAGAGAGGCTGGTAACAGTCCTGTTGTGCCCCTGGGGCAGTGCTAATGAGCATTTGGCTGTGGGAAGGCAGAAAAGCTGTGTATGGCATGAGACAAGGTTGCTGGGCTGGAGGCAGGACAGCCTCTAGCAGAAGAGGGATGGCTGAGGACGAGTTAATAAGAATTACACTGTTTGGAGACAGGTGTCCCTTTAAAGCTGTGGATTTGGCCCTGCCTTTACATGTTTCTTCTAAGTTCCAAGCAAAAAAGGCTAACACAATTTTCTGTTTGAGAATAACCTGAAAGCTGAACATGCAGGATTGATGAGGGTTTTCAAATGGTTCCAGGCAGATAGGTAGGTGTTGTTCTTCATTCTGCCAAATTCAGAATATACCCGAGTGCCTGCATTTCTGTCTGGTTTATTTTACCTTGAATCTATTCCAAATAAACTGGAACTGACAATTACACACACGCATTGTACATTTGAGACCCACAGGTGTACTTGCAAAATAGCCTAGGGGACTGAAATACGCATCTTTGATTCATTTTAGTGGTAAAATGTCCAAATCCCTTACTCAGCCTTGCAGTGCTCACCTGTAAGTATCAGCCATACCCCATATTGGTGGCCCTTCATATTTTTATCTGCAGATAAACACAGTATTAGCCCTTGGAACTCTGTACTGCTTAAAGCCCAGGGTAGACAGGATTGTTGCTGTAAGACTTGTCCTAATAGCCCAGGGCCTAGTCATTACATGAGTTTATTTCTCAAATGTCTGGTAATATTTGACCACTGCAGAGCTGGAGTAAAGCTGTTGTGCACACACAACTGTTGTGACAGCAAATGGAAAATAATGACATGAAAGTGTCTCGGTGAGTGCAGCTTGTTTCAATCCAGGACACTTAGTGCAGTGGTCTAGGTGGCATGGTGGTGTTTCATCAGATTGGACTCAATGATCTTGGAGGTCTTTTCCAACCTTAATGATTCTATGATTCTATGCCAGGCAAAGAGCAGCTTGCAAGAAGTCATCTTTGGAGCAGTTCCTGTCTAGACGAAGTTCATGTTGCTCTGGCATAGGAACGATTGTTTGCCACCTGTGTGATGCACAAGTGTGTTCAGAGCTGGAAGGAAGCAGACAGGAGGGGCTAGGAAAAAATCTTTAAGGAAATCCCACCAAAAATGCCCCAGGCGAGGAATGCCTTTGATTTTTTTTTTACTGAAAAGCAAATGTTTTAGAAGATGTTTCTTCTGGCCTCATATATCGAACATGACCACATTTTATCCTGTCAAGTACTGACAGGATTTCCAGCTCTTTAGAGAGGCTCAGAGAATTTCCACAGCAATGTGATCCTTAAAGAGACAAAAAAATAGCAAAAAAACCTGTGGACATTGTGAGATGTCAGTGTGAGCAGCAAATCAATGTCACCTCTGCCCTTGTGGAGTATTCTATTTCCCTTTGGATCAGAGCTGGTGAACAGCTACTGCCCTCTTTCTGTATTCAAATATGCAGCAAACCACTGTTAGATATTCCCACAATGAAATGTCTGATTGAGTATTTTGTTTGCTTTCCATTTTCCTATTGCTTGTTTCTTGTCCGGAATGTCCCATGCCTTATTAAGCAGAATTAGCTCTGCCAAACTACTTATCCTCTGTCTCTCAGTTCCTGCACACTGTGTTTTTGCATAGCATGTGTTGGTATGGCCATCCCAATGCAGGTGGAAGGGCCCTCTCAGAGCTCCCTTCAACCCTTTGCCCCCCAGGAGGGATTCAAGCCCTCAATGGTGCCAGTTCTGCCCTGAAACCTGTCCGTGCTGATTACTGAGGGTAGTGAGGCCTCGGTGTGGACAGGGAGGAGAGGCAGAGCAGTCCTACACACTGTGTGCTCCATGGAAACCTCCCTCTGCTCAGCCAGCCCAGGAGAAGTCCAGAGGGTACTCCTGCCCTGCCCTGAGCTCACAGCTCTCCCCTCCAGCACCGCCACCTTCACATGTCCTGGGGGAAGCGCTCACACTCCTGAGCAGTCCCTGTCAGCCAGGAGGTGCCTGCTCACTCCACCTGCTTGTAAGGTGAGACCTTACCCCTGTAAAGAAGAGGCACTTGGCCTTACAGGTGTGTCCAAGGCTTGGGACCACAGCTGCAGGTTTACCACATAGACAAGCTCTTAGGAGAGGTATCACCCACAAATGGGGTGACAGGAGGGGTGTGCTCTGGGTGCCCTTGGACCCAAAGGAGGTCATCTGATGTCCCTTCAAGGGAATAATGGTTCTAGTTAATAGAGATCAGGGATGCGGGAAGACGTTTTCTTGGGAAAGCTGGCCCCTATTCCTCCAAATAGTGATTGCTCCCTCATCCTGCAGTGGGAATTTGCTTCTAAACAGCAACAACAAAAAAAGTTGGATTTTCCATGCAACAGATACCAGATGTAACTGCTGGGGGAGAAAGCAGGTGGAGAGATTAGACATGCCTGGTGCTGACAGATAGCATGTTTGTGCCTAATATGTTGGAGAAATTGTTCAGGAACAATTCAGCCATGTGAAATACGTCCCTTGTAGTATTGCCAAGGTCAGAAAAACCTAAGGAGACCCACTGAGTAAGCGCTGGTTCTGCAAGGAAAAGCCATCTAGAGGCAGTGTGGTCATGTTGCCGAGGCAATTTTCCATCAGGGTCCCGTAGGGGCAAAGAGAGGAGCTCCTGCTGCTTTTCTCTGTTCTTTCTGGTCTCAATGAAAAGTCCTGTATCAAGGTCCAAACCTGTTCAAGCCCACTTGGCTGTTGGCTCTTTAATCACTTTCAGCTGAATCTAAAAAACCATACTGATCCAGAGAGATTCATGAAGCCCGTTGAGTCTCCTCCGGGTCCTCTTTCCATGCTGTCTTCTTTTCCTTTTGCTCTGTTCTGAAATTAATGAGGTTTAATAACCTGTTTCCTTCTCATTCAGGCCAGCTTGGGGAAGAGAGGGAACATGGCTCTTCCTACCTGTGAACATGTCCCTGCCTGGAAAGTCCCTCTGCAAACACATAAGAGATGTGTGAGCCATTTGGGGCAATCCTGGGGTGTACCAGGTGCAGAGGAAACAGCAGGTGCTTTTATAGAAAAATGACAGACAGGCAGGAATATATCTCCTCTGGAGTCCTCTCTTTCACATCCCTAGAGATCTAATGTAAAAGACCAGTCCTGTATCTGCTTGGAGATTTAGGCTGAAGGGAAGTAATAGCCAGATGCTCTTTCCAGGAAACTAAGAAGTGCCATGTGTTAGATCCCTGTCATGGTCTGGCTAAGTGTGCTGTGCACAGCCAGCCAGCAGGCCTTAGGTCTGTAAGCAGGGAGGAATGGAAGAGGCAAATAGTTTTGGGTTGGTGCAGACAATTTTCACAGTCAGCTTGGCACTCCACCACTCTCTTGGTAGCATCCAACGAGATATTTGCAGGGAAAGGCAGCTCTGGAGATTGTCTGGGCCTATGTGAAAGAGGGGGGAAAAAAAGATGAACTAGCAAAAAGTTAATTAAAACTCTTCTGATTATGAGGTGGAATTTAATACTTTAAAAAATGCAGTGTGACACAGTGCAGCACTGCAGCTGAATTAATCATGAATGAGGATAGTAATTTTTAATTTTTGTGTGCATGAGAAAAACACTCAACAGATTTGACAATTAGAGCAGGGTAACAGCATTGCATGGCACAATGTGAAGTAGTTTTTCCCAGTGGTTTTTGAGAGGGAGCTAAACAGATGTGCTCAAATATTTACAAGTGCACAATATTCACATGCTTTTCAAATGCTGACCCTGCTGATTCGCAAAAGTCTGCTTCAATCTGGAGACCAGCTACTGTGGTGACACGGGCTATTTATCATAGGTAACACAGCGGCACTGCCGCCAGCTCCCCCTGTACGTGTGTGCACAGTTATCTCCTACTCTTCTGACACTGATACACAACCTCAGCAACTCACCTGCATCACCAATTTGTCCCAACACAGTCCTGGCAGCAAACTGGGCCCTGCTGGCTCAGCCCCAGTTTGTGGGGTAGGAGTGGTTCCTGTGCTGCACCACGCCAAAGAGAAACAGGTTTGATTTCCGCCACAGCCATAAAAGTCAGGCTAGTTCAGTTGAAGTGTCATGAGGGCAAAGCACTCCTGTAAGAGTCTAATATTACATGTTTATTCTGTGTAATTCAACAGGGTTAGCCATCAATTATCTGCATCAAAGTGACCACCCAGAGGCCCAGTGTATTTGGCCTCATCTGTCACTTAGCTGTCCCCTGTCATTCTTCAGTTAAGAGCTGAGAATGCCAGCTAACATTGTCCATATCACCAGCAGTGCAGGGTGTTTCATTGCCTTGTTTTCTTCAAAAGGAGCCCAAAGAAAAGTCAGGCTTGTTCAGCACAAGCTGTAGTTGGGGAGGATTCAGGTAAGCCAGATGGCGGTGTCAGTGATGAATGGCACAGATACTGTAGGGCTATGCCTGGATATCCTAACTGGGAAAGCTGAGCTGCACTGTACCTCACTGAAATATTGACTATTGCAGCAATTGCTTTACACTGTTCAATTGGCTGTGTAATTACTTTCGCAAATTAAACAAAAACAATGGTGAAAATATGTAAAATGTCACCTGGTCTGAACTGTGGTTCAGATCCCCAGTGAAAATGAGTTTGGCAGTGTCCCCTCACTTCTAATCTGCTCGATTTCAGCCTGAACGCCTCTCTGCTCTCAAGCCCAGGTTGGTGTTGCAGGTTAGGCTTTAGATGTGGTGTGGGTGCTGCTGTGTGAGAAGCCCTGCCTGTCTGGCTCAAACCAGGATAATTAGTGCCCCATTTTTTCCAAGCCATCCCACCCGTTCCATGCTTTGTATACTTTTTGGGTTGTTGTGCCTGCTGTCCTGGGTTTCTTCACTTTGAAGGGCAAACATGCAGTGATGCACTTTTCAGCTCACTTTCTTTTCCTTTAGCATTTAGCCCTGCAAATGTGATAACCGCTTGCTCCATGAAGACAGAAGAGGGAATGAGGAGGGGACAGATCATCCGCTTGCAGGTTTACAGGTCAACAGGTCCCATCCATACTGACTTCTCTTCAATAAACTCAATGTCACAGCAGGAAGTCAGACAAGCTGAACAACCTGCCCAGCTCTTTCTCTCTGTGGTCCCCTATGCTCCTCAGACAGCAGTTAGGGGGGATTAACCAGCTGGGGCTCTCCTCATTCCAAGTGGTTTCAGGCAATCTGGCACACCCACCTTTCTTTTCACTGCACTCTTGGTAGGGCTGCACTTCATTCTAATTTCCTTCTCTCCTTTTCCCATCTGAATGGGTTACTGATGCAGCAGCCTGTGTTTAGCTGCTGCACTTGAAGAAATGGACCAAGAGACACTGCCATGGACCTGTAGACAGTAACTGCAGCTGCTGTGATGCATCTCATGTGTTTTCAGGAACAGAGGTTAATTCACCCATTCTTGAGTGGGGAGACGGGTGAACTCTACTCTTGAGTCCCCGTGGAAAATATTATTCTCACATTGCCTTCACCAGTGGGTGTGAAGAGCTCTACCCAGTGTTATCTACTGCCTGGTCCTAGACTCACTGTATGGCTTGGTTTTCTCTTCTTCTAGCAATTTAGAGAGCTTTTATAAGGTGCCAGATGAAAGATGGCTCTGTTTCAGCCACACTCTTAAAAGCCAATATGCCTTAAATGCCAGTTACTGTGTATCTTGGTTTTGGAGACAAAACTTCAGGAAGAAACACTCTGGAATGAGTGTCTCCTCTGAAGGGAAAAAGGCCTCCCCTTTTCCTCCACCAATAAGACAAGTGGGTCACAGCAAGTGAGAGTGGAAAAAACAAACCGTTTATTAACACACAAACAAAAGAGGGTAGAACAGGATAAAAGAAACCCCTCAAAATACAACAAATTCCCGGAGAGGGAGCAAACACCCAGGCTCGGACCAGCCAGGGCCACCCTGTGGGCCCGCCGGGGCCACCCAGACGGGTGAGGAGGGAAGGGAGACAGTGAGGCAAGGGGAAGGAAAGGGAAAAAAGAACAAGAAAAAAAAAACCCAACAGAACCTTTTCCCAGCTAGCTGGAACACAAAGGAAACCAAAAAGCAGCACAGCGCTCCCGGTGCACTCCCTCCCGAGCCCTGCCAGGACCTGGGAGCCGATGGGCTCAGCTGTTAAACTGCCCCGCACTCGGGTCCATCCTAAAGGCACAGCGTCCTTGGGCATTGAGCGGATGGTTAAGGAATAAAGCGGCTTCATAACATCACCCCAGGACACTGTGTATCCTGAAAAGAATGGGCAGTTGTGAGTTAGCTGTCTTGGTTTTGGTTGACAGTGCTTCATGCAGAAAATGAGATCTCTGTGTTCATCCTGAGGAGCAGACTAACCCAGATACCTATAATACAGAATTCACTCTGGGTGAAACAGGGAAGTTTACATCCCAGTGAGAATCTGGATTGCCACAGCTGGATTCACCATCAGGCAGTCACAGAGAAACAGTGTGTTCTGTCAGGCAGGCTGGAGGAGTCCATGCTTCTCATCAGGTAGATGTAGTAGTGCCTTTTGTTACTTTTTAATAGTTTACAAAATTATGATAAGCTCTGCAAGGCCATTTAAAATGGATAATCTTCAAGTGGTATTAAGGATTAAAATGGGTCTGCCTTGTATGCCTTAATGGGCCCCTCACAGACTGTTCAACATTATCAAAAGGTGATTTTAAGAGTTTGTAATAAATATGTTCCTTTGGGGAAGATTAGAAAACAGGGTGGGATTTGCCATCCTTCTGCTACCTCCAAATTGCTGTGCTTTAACTGAATCAATTACAGTGGGTCTGCCTTGAACTCCAGAGTTCCAGTTCACTTCTGATCTATTGCTCAGTAAAGAGGTTTGTCCCTAGGGGGAAACGTTTGCTCCAAGAGCCGGGGCTATTTAGTATTTGATTATCAGCCTAGGAGAAATTAGTCAAATAAGGCTCCAGCTTTGTGAACACTTACATGCATGTTTAACCTTCCATTCCTGAGGAGTCCTTTAGATTTCAAAGCGCAATAAAATAAAGTGTGTCTGCAGAAATCTTATGGGGACCAGGGACTATGAGAGTTATTTATTCACGAACAAGAAATGAATGACTTCATTCAGAGCATTTTCCTTGTGCAAGCTGTGCTTATCCTCTTCTAGTGTCCAACCTCATCTTTGTTGCAAACCCAGCCTTTGTCCACATCACTTTCAAAGGCTGAGCCTGAAATAGCAGGGAGATTTGAGTGTATGAGTTAAACTGGATAAAATTATAGAAATTACCCTCCCTAAGCATTAATTTGTCATTTCACACTTTCCTGTGTTGACAAAGTTCATGTCCTTGGGCAACCAAGTTGTCAGAGTGGTACAAAACCCACAATAATAATTCTTCCCTGTCAACCTTCTGAGGTTTCTCTTTATATATCAGTTCCACTGTACATCAGTTAAAGGATTTAAGTACAATTATGAAACTTGCCTATTTCATAAAATGTTGAAGGTTGAACAATTTATTGTGGAACCCACCAGAAAACTTCTCATAGTACCTACTGTCAGTGTCTTCAGCAATGTGCTTCCTGCTATTTTTGTCTGCCTAAAATGAACACGCTGGAATTTATTAATTTGTTGAAATCGGTACATTTAGGAGGTTTAGGAAGACAAAGTGGTTTCTTACAGTTTTACCAAGTCTATCTGATGTTTGTTGGTTTTCCAGCAGGCTTTTACTCTCTTGGCTCCCCAGCCCTCTAAGATTTGTGCTTTGAAGTCAGCATTCCCAGAGCTTTCATACTGACTTACTTCCCATTCTTCTTCTTGCTGAGATACTGAGAACCCATTAAAACTGAGATGGTCCATATTTTCATGGACCTCAAGTGTGATTTGGAGGCCTCAGTTCAGGCAGAGAATTTTCAAAAATCGCAATACTGTTTGTATATCACCAAAGGGTTCTGTATAAATGCGAACTTCCCACAGTGATGTGTATGTGAACCCAGAGAACTCCTTATTTAGCTCCAGCCATCTTTTTTGGCTGACAGGTTATTAAGTTGTTGTCACCCAAACAGATCTTGTGCACAGGATATTAATTTTCTTAATTTGCTTAATCATATGATTGCAAAATATCAACATGTAATACAAGAGTAAAAAAGCATTAATACAGTACTTTGTATTAATTTGTATTAATATATGATAATATGAGAAATACATGATGATATATGATCAATATGATGATATGAGAAATTGTCATCTATGTATCTAACTCACACTGAATTCAACCAAAATACATCGTAAATAAAGGTTAGGGGCTTGAAAATGTCTTGAATTGGTCTGGTAATGGTTAATTTCAAGGAATAACTGAGGGGAGGCCAAAGCAGGGATTCCTGGGGCTGGAAACCTGCTAACCCCATGCCATGGTCGGTTGTTGTTGCCAGTTCACATGACAAGAGGAGCACATAAGCAGGCTGGGAAGCACCCCTGTTCTAAGTATGGCTGCATTTGCGCTTTTTATTGTGACTGCCTCCAAGTATGTAGTTCCAGTTTAACTCAGCCTAACAATACACACTTCCCAAATTTCAGATTGTAGATTTTGAGTTGGTGATTAGTGCTTACACTCTGATTCTGGGGTTTAAACTCTGTCTCAAGAAATTGAAGTGGGCAAGTATTCCTATTGCCTTCTGCATTTCACACCCTTAATCCTATTTTTAGGCATCCTGGTGAATCAGACCTACTAAGGAAAATGCTAAAGCAGATATTTCTCTTGGAGCACACGAATAATCCTACACCAATATTTGAAGGCCGGGACTTTTTAGATATAAGAATTTGCTGGAAAACTCCAGTGAGGTATGTACTGCTTTTACTTTTACCCTACAGGACAGTGGTATTCACATATTTTTGCCTGAAAGACCATGCTGGGTGACTGAAAGCATGTGTGGAATCTGGAACATTTATGGTGCAAACATCATTTCAGCATTCTCCTACGCAAGAGATGATGAAACTTCCTAAGATGACAGCCTATGTAAATATGTGTTATCCATCAGCTAGGCAAACAGATGAGGGACTGCTGTTTTTAGAAGCTCCAGATGATGGCCATGATCCTGTAATGTGATTATTGTGAGCAGAGACCTACATCTGCAATCCAATTCTTGTTCTGCAGATCCACTGAATATAAAAAAGAATATCCAGAATATAAAAAAGACTACCGTCCATAAATTCCAATGTCATCTTCTCTATTCTTAATAATGCTTAAATTAAATGCTTAAACTCTTCTTCAGCATTCCTGATTAGAGAAATTAATTTGCAGTTTGTTCTGAAAGCATATCAGCAAATGGGCATCAATGCAGATAGCCATTTATTGCTCCAGTAGTGAGGTTAAACAGCTTGTGCTTTTAACTGCATGGTACAAAATATATAAAGCTATTTGCTTGAGTTATTAATCCAGGATGACCTGATATAATGTGATAGTAAAAGTTCTTTTCCCAAAGAAGAAAAATACGTGCTCTGCTCAGTACCTCCTGCTGACTCTCTGCTCCAAGTGAATAAACATACAGCTGAATTCTCCCAGCCAGGCATGATCCAGGAACAAACTGTCAGCACATCTTTGTGTCGGCTAATGTAAATTTTAACTCAGAGAAGTGGCCCACCATTAGTTCTGCAGTCAAAATGCTTGCTCTATCTTGTCAAGAATCATGTTCCACAGAACATGCCACAAGCCTAGAAAAATCACCTGGTTTAAATCTCTAAAGAATGAAGCCCATGGTTTGCACTGATATACTGAAGGATCACATGCAAGACTGGTGTTTCAGGACTCAGCCACTATAGATGAAATGGAAGCAAAAAAGAAAAGTCTTGTATGAATTAGACAATAAATATTCTTAAAGACAACTTACAAAGACTAATGTCTACAGAAGTGATCTGAATTAGAAGATCTTAGCTCATCTGAAATAATCTGTTCCTCAGAACATAGCAACACATTCCCTCAGCCTGCAGATGCTAAACTGTCCAGCAGGTCACCCTAGGAAAATTGCGTACCTAATTTGAGTATTTGTCCTGTTCTTCTGTGACCCAGTATATCTCTCTGTCTTTTTCTCTACTCAGGAAGAACATAAAACACGGTTAAACTTATCTCAACAGCTCAATTCATGCTGCATATAGAGAACATTAGCTCTTGACTGTAAAATGCATACTTGGATTTGAATAAGTCAGCTTTGTCTTGGTATGGTAATAAGGAAAAAGAGGGTTAAGAAAAGATGCAGGCATATACCTAAAGCTAAGAGAAGTTGGGTAATAGGTATCAATATATGAAAAGTCTTTCACAGGACTCAACTTGAACAGAACAGTGTAAAAATCAAGGAACCTCATGGTTAATCATTGTAATGGAATACTGATAGTTGCCATTGGCTGAGAAAGAATTCAGACATTTCGGACCCCTTGATGCACTTTGATCCTTTGGATGTCAAGCTCTGAAGCAGTGCTGGGTTTGGCAAACTGATGACAAAAAACCGTTCTTATTTGAATGCTACTTTAGCTACTAGCCTTTCATTCAAGATAGGGTTTTGTTATTTTCTTAGAAAAACACTAAACAAGAAGATGACAAATGCTGTTATGGATGTTCACACAACTCCAGGAGCAATCATCCACGATTATTCAGACAGGGCTCCTGCAGGAATGGATGGAGCTAAAATCTTGAAATTTGGCAAGAATAAAGTCCTCGATAAGGAGCAGCACTTACAGTTGCTCTGGAGAAAATCTAGTTTTGTCAGTGGGATTCATGCTCATTTGGAATTGACCATGTGCAGTAGAACATCTTGTCTGTATGTATGCAATTAAGAGATGCACAGTGAATAGTTGCCATGCAGTCAGTGTAACATATGCTCCAGTACTTCCAGACGTGACTACTGAAGTTGTTACCAAAATCCTGATGTCTTCAACAAGGCCTCAATTTTAGTCACATAAAAACTGCTACATGTGAAAGCAGCTGGGGATCTTTCTCTCTTCGCTGAAAAAATGTGAGAAAGAGAAGAGGAATCCGTACTGAGGAACTGACTGAAAGGCTGGAGAGGCTACAAACACTGGCTTGTAGCATTCAGGAGATAGAATGATATTGCTACCCAGTCTGTGACCTGCTGTTTGCCTTCTGGCAGATGCTTTTCTATTTCTTGCACTTTGCCTGATGCATCCCAATAAGAAATCCTCAGCCTGACCCCTACGTAAAGGCATCAGGGCATTCCTCCTTAGTCTCCATAAGCATTGAAATAATGTTCTTAACATTTAAATCCCAGGACCATATGTACTATACTCTTTGGACAAAGAAAGGCTGGATTACTGCACTGGACTGCTGTCACAACATCTTGGTCTCAAGGACTGAAGCTCACTTGGTGGCCTGTGTGATATAGGACAGTAAGAGGCTGCACACCAGAGAGGCAGTGATCTGAGGCGGAGCAGTGTTAGTCCTAACACCAGTTGTGGATCTGAAGCCTCCTTCAGGCTATTGTGCCAAAATCCAGGGCTGAACTCTGCAAATCACATATATTTCCACAGTGACCTACCCTGAATGCTGGCTCCAAACAACCCCCACTGGAACTGTGTGTGGCTCCCCACTTGAACTGACTGATGTGAGCCCATCTCTCATCATGACAAGCCCAGCACGTGACGCACAGGTTCATCTGTGCTCCAGTTTGTCACCAATTCTCCTCTCTGCAGACGGTAGGACTGTGCTGAAGCTTTAGACAAGGCAAACAATTCCAGGCAAGATAAGAACAGACTAGGTTTTTATCCAACCAGAATTTATTTATGTGAGGCTTCTAAAAGTTCAGTAGTTTTAACTCCTCTGCTGTGTGCTTCACTGCTGTTTTCTGGAATCAGGAGAGGAAGTAACAAATTAGCACAAGGGAAAGCATTCCTGCAGCAACATCATGGTGGGAAAAAAAGTCATGAACTGCTGGAAATCAACCCAAAAACATTCCTCTGATCTTCCAGGATTTTTTAATCTCTGTTCCAGTTCCCAGAGGTCTATAATGCAGTAAGTTTTGGATAGGTCTGCCCAACTCTGATGCCAAATTTAAATTGGGATTTTTGATGCTCTCTCCTGTCTGGTTTCCTTTTTCCAAGTTGGGGGGTTGGAACATTTGCCTTCTCACTTTGAACTCAGGGTCTCCTGCTTATAGCAAAACCTGATGAGCTGGGGCCATGGTGGGGACATAGGCTGAACACCAGCTGGACACCGTACTCAGAAAAGCCACTCGCTGTGGCCAGGATCTCTGTGAACATCAGAGGGTGCTGCCCCACTGGCTCTCCAGCTCTTTCCTTTTCCTCGATGAATGCCATCCAAGAAGTGGGTCTGTACACCAGTTCCTAAACTCCACCTTCAGGACCAAATTGCCTGCCCTGGAGCCAGAGCTGGATTCTGCAGAACTAATCGGAACATCTGAATTTGTAAATCCAAAGTTAACATTGTTGAAAAGCAGGTCAGATTCTGTTGAACCACAATAGCCAGCAGGAAATTCAAGTGTGAATCCTCAGTCTAGGCCATGGATTTGTCTGTGTCATGAAAGTGAATGTAAACACACCACACACCCACTCCCAAGAAGGTTATGGGGAACAGTGGCTGGCTTCTTCTCCACACAGCAGAGAAACATCCCTGCAAGGTCATGGACAGCATTCCAGCTCATCAATGCTGCAGATAAACACACTTCCTTCCCAAAGAGCATATGAAAACAGCTGTTCAGCATTACAGTGTATTGCAAATGATTTCTTGTCTCATCAAAGGCAGTTGTTCTTGGATAATACAAAGGTAGTGGTCTGAGAAGCACCCGGCACCTGCACCGAGCTATGCTGCTTGGAGAGGAAGCTGGAGCAGAGGAAAGGCAGTGATTTGCCAGGTTCATTGGTTTGCATCCAACAAATATTAAGATGCTTTTGTGAATTAAGTGAAGGGGAAAAAGTCAGGTGTTTAACGGCCAGACTTCTGAGGCAGGCAATATATCAAATATTTCTCCAGTGGTCTTACAGTACCTTGTTTCACTTTCCTTGCTTCAAAAATGTTGGTAGGGCTCAAGCTCATGAGGTTCGGTGCAATGTGGACCTGTGCAGGGAGGCACAGCCACGGGCTGGGATGCAGGAAGGATCTGTGGGGAGCACACCAACAAGAGGGGCAGAGATAAGGAGCATCTCATGAGGGGGAAATGACACAGAGGCTGCAACACTATGGAAAACCAGACCTACTAGCATGTGGAAAGAGAACAGGCTAGGACTGCGGACTTGGCCTGGGCAGGTAGAGAGGTGGGGTCAGCCAGGGCCCTGACTGGAGGACCAGAGGTGGACTGGGACATGTGAATCCTCTGCTTGCTCTGCAGTAACCTGTAAAGCAGACAGCTCCACATTTCTCCTGTCTCATGGTCAAAAGCACACAGACAAGGCAACCCACACTGCGCACACCTGCTGAGGAAGCAGCACACCAGGCCCTGCGGGGCCTCCTGGCAGGAGGAAGGAAAGCATGCAGAAAAAAATGTGTTCTAGTACTGTCCTTGTCCTTCCTTTAGTTGTAAAGCTACCCAGGATAGTGTTTGTTTATCATCCTAGGCTTGCATGTGTGAATTGAGTGCTGACTCGCTGTTTAAAAGCCCCCACAGTGGGCAGTCTTTCAAAGGCCACATTAAAACCATTCGTTTGCTGTATTGGGACAACTGATAATTGATGAAAATGCTTTACAACAGACAGAACCCACAGAAATACATAATTCCTCCAAACTGAAGGCAGCCATCCACCTCCCCCTAAAACATTTCTGTTAAGATACTGTTTACACAGATTTAATCAGTAGTGTCACTGGGGCACAGCAAAAACAGCAATGTGACCTGCTGAGATTTAGCACCAGATTGCGATTTACAAGCAAGGCACCAAGAGTCACTGAAGTGCATAGCTCCTGCCCCAATTACTAATTAATCAGACCCAAAGAGGTCTCCATAAAAGGCATAGCAGTCAGCTGTGAGCCCTATAAATTCAGCGGGCTTCTCTATCCTTTATGTAGGAAAGGTGACCTGTGAAGCTTTGCATCCTGCAGTTAGGTGCTGGTCACAGAAGAAAGAAAACTTCTAATTTGGTTTTGTTAGGTTTTTTCTCTCCCTCCCTAGTAAGAATGCAACCAGCTTGACTGCAGTAAAGCATTGTTAAAAAGGCAGCGTGAGATGCTGGGATGGAACGAGTTGACTAAGTTGCTTTCTCAAAAGTGTGAATATTCGGATGCTTCTCTTTGGTTTGGTTATTTGTTGTTTGGTTTTTTTAATTTGCTTTAAAGTGATTAGCAAAGTGGCAATAGCTGCATTGGTCCCTAGTGGTGGGGTGGTGACACAATGGCTCAGAGAGGGCACATGGCCACAAGCTGCAGTGAACCAGACCCTGCAGGTCCCACTTGTGTATGGGGCTTCTTCCTCATCCCGGAGCTTGTCCTGCTGGAAAGTGCCATGTGAAGGGTGAAGGGACAGCAGCAGTGACCTGCTGGTGATGCAGGGAGCAGTTCCCAGCAGGCAGCGAGCCTCGGGCTCTCAGCTGCCCATCCAAGGAGCGGGCAAGGAGTGGATCTTGCTGCTGGCATCGGGGCATGGAGTCAGGGCTTCAGGGGCGCTGCCAGGGCAGGGTCAGAGGGGAATTTAGCTGGGGCGAACCCCTGGGCTGAAGGACCTGCTGAGCCCATCGTTTGGATGCTGGTGGCACTCAGTCTCCAGCCTAGCACTGACCTTGCTCCTGGCTGACCTGGCCATGAAGTGTGTTGGGCTAAGTTTTCATGTGGACCCTTCAGAGTGCTGCTGCAGCTGTGTGAGACATGGGGGCTTTACCAGTGGCCGTGGCATCTTGGCTTGGGGCTGTGCAAGGCCTGTCATCCATGGAGGAGAATTGAGGGGAGCGAGGCAAGGGCTTGGCAGTATTTATTGAACTCTTGCTGGGTTTACAGAATTTGAGGCTTTAAAAGCTGCACTGTGGGTATCCAGCTGGGCTGGAGGTGAGCAGTGCTGCTCCCCGGGGGCTGATGGAGATGGCCCTGCACACATTTCCCAGCAATCCCCAGCTTCTTTCCAGGGGCTAGAGAGTTTTCTGATGCCATTGGCTCTGCTAGACTGGTGTGTGTTGGGCTCAATGGGCTCTGAAAAAATCTCAAAGAGTACCTCAAACATTCCTCAATATATCTTTCAAGGTAAAGGAGGTAATTCTGACACTATAAAAAAAATAGAGAAGGAAATATAAAAGTATGAGCTAGATTCTCCCATTTGATATTTTTGCTCACTTTATTGCATTTCATCTCATTACTTTTATGGTGAGACCAAACCTTCCTGATGTTGATAGTCCAAAATAGAAACCCACAATTTTTATTACATGCTTTTAGATGAAACCACAAGATATTGTGAAAACAGACAGTGCAGTGTGTCATTAAAGTGAGTTATTTAAGTATAAATAGTCTATTTTCTGTTTTTTAAGCATTCTATATTTTAGGAGATGATATGGATTTAGTTTTTGAGGGCTAGAAATAACAGGGTAAAATCTTACTGGTGGTATTTTTCTAGTCACTTTGTCAAATGCACGACTGCGCACATTACATAGGGGAGAGAAAAAGTCTTCCCTCTTCTCACCCCTCAGCACCATAACAGGGAACAGAACTGCACATCTGTAAATAAATGCATCATTAGATTCTCATCAATTTGTAAGCTTCACTTGATGTATGGCTAAAATAATCCCACAAGGATAACTAAAGAAGTGATTGCTTTCAAGCACACAGAACGCAGACCAGTGGAAATGCTATTTCAGTTGAACTCCGTATACTGGGATTTTTGGTTGTTGGCTATTTTTTTTTTTCAACAGTCCACATTGAAGAATTATTTTAGATGCATTGCTACCAGTATATTCATTAGCTGAGGATCTCTGGACATATTAAAAGAACACAGTAAAACAACTAATGATGCACTTGAGCAGTAACAGGTTGTCATTAGAGCAGCATCTGCTCTCATCAGAGTTAATTATTCAGTTGCTTTGTTTTCCAAGTAGGTGTCTGGTAGAATTTAGCAGAATCTTAATTAAAACACATTTTCAAACTCCATGGATGCTCATCTCATCTAAAGAAATCAAGACAATTTCCACCATAAACATCAAGCTTCAGTTGAGCCATCAAACAGCAGAAGGATCTCAGCCAAGGCAAGTTTTAGGCATTAACCATTACAGTGCCGGTGGGATGCAGGTTGCCGTGGAGCAGTACCCTGATGAACTCCCCTGATAAATTGTCCTGTGCACGTACCCATAGCCAACACAGGCACACAGTTAAGTGATGACAATACTCACACTGTGTAATTGCAATTGCAATTGTACTGTTTTCGCTGTACAAACTCTTCGGATGCTGCTTGTTAATTCTGAGCTGCAGAGGGGCAGGGGGTGCTCCCAGGAAACAGAAGTCTCTCCATGTTCAGGCACAGACCTGCCCTTCTGCCCCCTTCTACTGTTCTGAACAGCACTGCCCTGTGCAGGTGCCCTGAGCCGACCTAGCAGCAGATGCTGGTGTTTTTGAAACTCTCCCTGCTCTCTTCCACAGTGCTGGAGAAAGATGTCTTTCCTCTTATAAAAACTTCTCTCTTGGAAAGCCAATGGAAGTGTTCTGACTTTGGACATAAAAAGATTAGGTGATTATTATGAGGCTGCACTGACTGTCAGAAACTTGCTGCCAATATAGTAGCCACAGTGATGCCAGAGAACTCTTCCCATTGGGTGTGGTAAACCCAGCATGCTCCCAGGATGCTTTCAGGGAAGGGAACTGGACAAATCTATTGTTGTGTGTTTACACTCAGCTAAAAACTCTCTGTAAAGAAAACACTATGAAGTAAATAAGCTGAGGTTCAACCTGCTTCACTTAAATGTCAGTATCTATGGTTACTTTCCAGGGTCTCCTCTTTATTAGATTTCAGCGAGTGCATACCAAAAAGTTCAGTCTATGAGCAAAACCTTTATTTCCCAATGGCCAACACAGAATATGAGAACTTGAATCCTAAGCTTGGAGTTTTTTGGTGCAGTGTATTGACTTACACTTGAAGCTAGTTGGGAAATTTCTATCATAAAAATGCTGTTTCATCAAAAGAAAATATTTCATGGAAATAGAGTATTCTAAGCAGGCTGAAACAGCTGCATTCATACTTGCAGATGGCAATATTCTGGTTTTTCACATTGAAACTGGTTTTATAAAAAAAAAAAATTATTTGTAATGTTATAAACAGTTTTTTGAAAACTACGGATGAAAGAAAAAAATCAAAATTGTCATGACACATTTCAGGTTTACCCCAATGCAGTATCTATTTCAATCCTATTTTATAGAGCATTTCAAAGCTTTTTGGGTTGGTGATGTTTGGAAATGGAGCTGCATCTGGAGAAGTTCACTTTTGTCTTTGCTTTCCTGATTCCTTTTAAAATAAAAGCTGTTCTGATAGAGACTACCTGTGTGTCGTGAAAGGGAAAAATGGAAATCCATAGCTCAGTGACTGTATTTGAATGGCTTGTACAATTATTTTCAGGCCATTTTGAGGAGCTGAGCAAGTAAACCCTCCACAGAGCAGGGTTAATTCCAGGCTGTGCAGTATTGCAGGACTTGGGAATTTGTTTGGTGGAAATATCTTCTGGTTTGGGTTCCTTAAGGGAAAACAAGCTTCTGAAGGACACCAAGGTATTTCCTTACATGTGTTCTCTTCCTCCTCCATGCTGCTGTTTCTCACCTCAGAGCAGCTGTAAGAACTGTTTCTCCATCACCATCTTCCCTCTTCCCACCACAAGTGACTCAGGACAAAGCTGCCAGCTTTTCTCTCCTGCCTGGATGACTTTTCAGATCTCACATCTGACAAACAGCATACTGCAGGAGCACAGCAATCCTGGTGAGAGGAGATGGATGTCTTGGGGTGTCCCGAGGGGTTTAAAAGAACACACCTTCATTTTTAATCCCAGGCCTGAGCAGCTGGACTCGCTTTCTGGCACACTGACTTCTTGGCTAACAGGGCTCAAAGCAAGAATGAACTGATAACCAAGTGCTACCACCACCTCTGAAACCACAAGCTTTTCTCTAGAATACTCAGTTTTACATCAGAATTATTCTGAAAACTGGCTTGCTTTGAACAGCTGGTGGTCCACAGGTGAGCATATGCAGAACGTGACCTGAATAATTCGCCCACAGTTTTACCCCTCAGAACAGTCCAGGCTCCCCATACGGACACTCTTAGGAGCCCCACCAGAGCTGTTTGTACTCTCCTTCACTGACTAAGCAGGCAAGCAGATCAGCAAAGCTGTGGGCATTTTCATGCCACAGCACTGGTGGATGTCACAGAGCGCTGCCACATTTGAGCTGTGGGCTCCTGCTTCGGCAGGCACCGAGCAGCCATGGCTGCAGCTGCCACAGTGACAGCCTGTGTCAGGGGAGCTTTGCTGCTGTGCTCCCTTTTAAAGCCTCATTTTTGCCGAGAAAAAAAACCTATAGGGACCCCCCAGCATTGGAGGGTGCTTGTGCATGACCAGTTTGGGTGTTCAAACCTCTCAGAAAAGTTGCCAGGATTTGCTGCTTGGAGGGGAAAACACCTGGGCTGTAGTAGTACCCCATCCTAAGGAAAGGTGGCATTCTGGAGGGAAAGGGGACTTCTTGGTTGTCCTGCTCCTGTCATCAGAGCATTCGTTGTGCACAGGGAAAACAAATAAATGAGAGCAGTACTTTGGTCTTCACCAAAGCAGCTGTTAATCCCTGCTGAGTGGGGTTTCTTCTGAAGAGTAGCTGCTTTCCAGCAGAAGTGGGCACTGGAGCCTGCGAGCGGCACGTGTGTGAGCTCCACGTGACATCTTCTGATGGAAGACAACCATGACAAGCTGGCAACACCTCTCTGTGCCAGGGTAGTGGAGAGGGCCACTGTTACTATTCCTGTGTCTGTCATGTAGTCATGGTGACTCAGCCAAGCTGGACCTTGCACATGACCCTCACTTTTGAGAGAGAGAGAGACACATGTATTTACTCACTGCCATGTGCCTCCAGGAGAAAGATCTACTTTATGCAATCCTGTTTAATTGGAACTTGGGTCAAACAGCTGCTCAGCCAAATTTTGTCCACACACCTTTGCAAGCAAATGTATCTGCACATGTGTTTAAACTTAAGCACACAACTTGCAGCTGGCATCTGTGTTGTGTGGAGCTCGGCACACTGGGGCTCTGCCACCGAGCGGTGTGGGCTGAGCTGGGGCTCTGCAAGGACCAGAAGGGGTAAGACAGGACACCCACCAGGACACCCAGCCTGCCCCATTCGAGCTGTGGACGAGAACTCTGCCTTTTTGCTGTGAAGATTTCTGTGCCTGCAGAAGTGTGTTTTTCTACCCAAAGTGAGATCAGATGGGTTGTAATAGCAGAGTAGGCAGAGAGGGGGGCATGTAGCAAGCCCAAAACTGTAAGTGGGGAGCTAGAGTGATGCAAATAGCTCATTCCCAGAACTCACACTTTCGGCTCAGTGATATGATCTGATCAAATTTGTCAAATTCTTTGACAGTTAAAAAAAAAAGAGGAAAATGAGGACTCTATTTGGGTAAATGGATTTTTATTAAAATCTTTATAGCATATTTTGTTTCACTCAGAGCTTAACTTGAATCAAGTGCCAAAGACTGAGTTTCTAGTGAAACTCTGGTTTCTCTTCTTTTTGTCTGGACCTGATTGCAGGATTAGCACCCGCACTGCCCTGACTGATGTGCACAGCGTTATCAGTATGGCAGAGCCAAGCCCCCAAGGATCTTCATCTGCACAGAGCAGACTTGGGGTGCCTGCCACTTCAGGGGCCCGGGTCCTGCCAGAGCACCCCAGGGCAGCACAGGTCTTGCTGGGGCAGGGGCAGCTATGAGGACTGAGCTTAGCCCTGTGAGGTGCCCTTGGGCAGGACCCTAACAGGGCCTGGGCACCAGGTGCTCCAAGTTAACCTCTGGGTGAGCTAACTTTTTTGCATTGGTTTCAGCTGAAGCTCAGAGGAAGGAAGCTGAGGCTGACCTGCAGAGGAGAGGCAGCAGTAAGAAGGGCTGAGCTGCACCAACCAGCCCCAACAGGGACATGTGCAGAAAAGGCTCTTTGGCTGCTTCCCAGGTTCACTGTTGCCCACCTTCCACTGCCAGCAGCATGGGTAGAAATGCTGCATGAAGACCACTGAGTGGTTTGGACTCTGCCAGGTAGGACGGTGTGAGCTGTATTTATGGCCAGGTGGTTTGCTTTGTGGTGTGCTGGTGGGTTGTTACACTTGGCTTCCTGGTAGTGATGCTACTCACTGCCTTTTGTACTGTTTGAACCCAGCTGTGGTGGTTTTGCTGTAATAGTGCCTGACTGAAGTATTGCAGAGACTGCTTCTTGATGGCCTTGTGAAAACAGAGATGAGAGCGAGTGATGTTAATGAGAGGGAGAGGGGAAAGCTATGTGCTTGGGCGTAAAATCTGTTTTTAAAACCAAGATGCTCGCTGTGCTCTGAAGTACGTTGTTGCTGCCAGGGTTTGACCCAGTTCTCAGTTCAGCCAGGCTAGCTGGTTCTGGGAAACTCCTCCTCCTTTCACTGCAAATACAACATCAGCTCAATTAATCGGGCTCCATGCAGTGAATTGAAAACCAAAAAGTCCCCTCTGACATTTATCTCTGTCTTCATTCCTGGGGGAAAAAAACACAGGCACGCAAACCCCTCCTAATGAAAATCAGACAGTGTGAGCAAGTGGCTCCGAAGCAAAGTTTTTCTGCTCCTAAACTGTACTTCAAGTCATTACAAGCTTTGCTTGCCAACCTTACAGTAGCTGAAGCAGTATGTACAGCCTGTGATACGCAGACTGGAGTAAAACCTTCTTCATGACATTTTGTTGTATGGGAAAGCTTGAGTTTTTGGAAGACGCTCCGATAACACAATATGGAAAGCATGCTATCTTAGCATTTCCTACGCCGACTTGGAATGCCTTCTGTTTGGAGAAGATCCACTGGCAAGTGAGGGAAGGTCTGAACAGTCAATTTAGATTTTCTTTTAAATGTATTCTGTATGCATATATTGTGGTTATTTTGAGATTTTTGCCTTCTGGAATGATTACTGTCTGATACCAGATAGAAAAGTCATTATGCATAAAACATAGGTGTACAAGTTCAATAGCTATGGGGAGCTGTGGATGGAACCAATTAAGTTTCTTTAAGAGGTGCAGACCTTATTTGTCTTTAAAACCCTATTCCACACCTGTGGAGCTGTTACCATTACATTAAAATCAGTCATCAAGCCTGCTTTCTTTTTCTGATGCATGGTTTTGCTGAGGACACCCTAAAAATGGAGCAACATGTAATTGCTGACCCTGGATTAAATGCATGATCTAGCTGTGTTTTACAGCCTTTTGCAGTTGCGTCCTTCCACGCCCAGCTCAGATAGGCTTTGGAGGGAAGTTGGGAGTCCCACCCTCTTTGACCAGTGTCGGTCTCCTCTGGGCTGTACCGTGAAAGTCTGGGAGCACAACTTGCTCAGAAGGGCAGCCTTTCATCCCTGTTTGAATATGCAAGGCTACTCCTGCTCTGTGGTACAACTGTGTTGAGCAATGGGAGCATCTGTGTGTCTCTTTCAAAGAGCTTACAACTCACAGGGGAATGTGAGTGGGATGTTATCAGAATATGTAAAAGTGTTTTGTGCATTATATCTATATTAAATGTCTTCGAGATGACTGTGAGTGGCAGGAGGATTGATGTGGTTGACTGGAACGGTTGGCTGGCCAGTCTGTGTTGGTGGAGAAGAGGAAAGGCTATGCAGGAGGAATGGCAGTACTTGTATTGTTCAGAGTGGCACAACAGAAAGGACACAGATGGCTGTAAGGGAGGTGCCAAAGTGACTGGATAACCCCACTCATCTACAGCATTAAAGGAAACAGCCTTAGGGCAGGAAAGTGGAAGCTCAGCTTAAGGATATCTCATTGCACCTTGTACTGCCTGTATAGGGCAAAGACAAAATAATAACACTTCCTTCTTGTCCCTCTCTGAAGGAAAACAATAGGGAGGGCATAGTTACTAAACTTGGCAGACAGCCCTGTGTACCCACAGCCTCTGCTTGTTGCCATTGCTGCCCTGCTCAGAGCATGGCACAGCTTCAGTATGGAGTGTGACCTGCTGCTGGGGAAGACAGGGAGTTCCTCTGGCTCCTCGCCTCCTTTCTGCTCTAAGTGGAGCTTGGGTGATGTGTCTGGGTCCAGCAGGGCCAGCACGTGGCCTTACTCAAAACCTGGCCCAGTAAGCCCTGAAGCTGCTGCGCTGTAGCTCCAGCAGCCTGATCCAGCTCTCTGCACATCTGGGCAGCAAGTCAAAAATGTGAGGTACTCAGCTGTGCCATGGCTTTGTGGAGCCCTTAGCGTGCATGGGAAGGGGAGGCAATGAGCTGCAGCCTCCTTTCCTGCTTTCAGGAAGCACAGCTGGCACTGGCCTTCGGTTGCTGCTGTGCAGTGACTGCTCCTCACCTCTAGTCAAAAGCCATTTGGTTACCACACTGCTAATACCTGTGTGGAGTTGTGCCACGCTGCCCCCTCAGTGTTGGAGAGCGCCTGTCACAGATAGGGAGAGTGTCAGGGCCCGTTGCTGAGCTCTCAGTTCACACCTGACTGTTCATAAGCAGCATTAACTAAAATTTGAGGCTACAGGCTAGCATGGACAGCAGCTTTCTCCTCCTTTCCTCTCCCCTCTTGGAGCATGCAGCTGTGCAGTTGCCAGTCACAGCCGAAGCCTTCCTAGCCCCGGGCTCTTAGGGATGCTGTGCAGTATTAAAGCCAGTAACCTCTGTGCTGCATGTAAGCAGCTAGAGGAAGGCAATTCGAAAAGAGCATGAACAGAAGGCTGGAAAAAGAGCCTCTTGATTATTCCATTTTTAGGAGGGGAAAATGCTGCAAGAGCAGCAGAACTCAGGAATCCTGTTTTCTCACTGATGCTCTCTCCCATGCCTTGATTATCTCGTGCTCATCCTGATTAAAGCTTTTCTGGTGGCTAGAGTATAGCATTGCTTTCCCATGCAGGATTTGCAGTATCCAATAGCATGGGTAATTTTACATTGCAGTCTTATTCTTCAGAGGGGACAGCAGTTCAAGATTCTCTATATATTTTCTTGAGACTCCTAGGAATTTGGTACATCTGAGATTCCTCAGTGGCATTAATTTTGACTGAAATCAGCCATCAGAGCATAGCAGTACCAGAAAGGACTGGAAAGTAAATAGTACAGCTGCATAAATCTTGCCTCCTTAACAAAGCATACCATGAAAAAATCTAAATATTTTAACAACATGCTACTGAATACCAGGGTCATTTCTTCTCCCACATCCCCAGCTGAAAATTCACATGGTGCTTTCAGCACACCGTTCTCTTATTAGACTCTGATATTGCAAACCCTTTGGTGTTTTTTCCTCAACAAGTGCCCTGGAAGCTGCAGAGCTCTTGCAGGACTGAAATGAGGCACACAGGTACTGCTGGGCAGCCAGGATATTAGATGGGTTCGTGGTGGAGGGGAATAGCCTGCATTCCTGAATCTGGATGAGGCTTCCCAAAGTGCTACTGCTGGTGGCTGAAAGTGTTTAAACACCCTTCCCATGGGTAGAGGGATCTGCTGGCCCAGTTTAGGCAAAGGGTGCAACACAGGGTGCCCTGCTGTGAAGTGACACCGTGTCACTGTCTCTCATGGCTGGTAAGGGCAGGGTCCCATACTAGAGGGTGGTGGGTATGATGCTGGTATTGGTGTCCCAGCTTTGGCACAAATACGTGGGAGCTGTGTTCATGTCAGGAAGGAAAAGGTTTTTTCAGGACCTATGGCCTTCGGTGTGAACTGATGTAGAAAATGAAGTGTCCATGGGAGGCATTGAGTCCTACCTTTGGGGAAGAAGGAACTCGAAGTTTAGCAAAACATTCCTAATCTCAGAAAAATGCTTTGCTTCAAAACCCACAGGAGGAGTGCTTTTGACATGCTTTTAGTGCTGTCCCAGCTCAATCTGCAGAATCCAACGTGAAGCCCGTTGCAGAGCCTCTGCCGATCAGTGCGGGCATGGCCAAGCGCTGCTGGCAGGCGCTCCCCTGCTCAGCGCTCGGCGCCGGCGCCAGCCAGAAACAAACAGGCAAAGTGCCGCGCCAAGGAGAAGGGAAACATCTTACTCCTTATTTAATCAATATCAACAGACATATTAACAATCGCATATCAACATGCGCAATTATTTGTAACCCACCAGTAAACATGCTCGCTAGGCCAAATTGGAGGTGCCCCGCAGAGGCAAGAAGGCCTCTGGCGTGTTTGGGAGTGCACTGTTTCCTCGGGAGCTCCAGACGGGCTGGGCGCAGGGTGCTGCGGGCACAAAGCTGTGGAGGGGAGTGCTGGCACTCCAAGAGCATCGCAGCTCCGTCGGTGGCACACGTTCCTGGGCTGCTGCACTTGGGTGACAACACACGAGGACAAAGTCATCTCCTCTGCCAGAATGGGCCTGCAGCAACCACCACATCTGCTCTGGGCCCCACTTGTGTTTACTCGTGTGCAAGCTTTGTACAGGGGCCTAGAGCTTCCTCTTTGTTGGCTGCCTGTGGCTGGCAATGCTGCAGCTTTGTGTTGTATATGCTATGGGCTGGAGAAAAAGTGGTGTCTAATAAGTACAAATCCAAGGTCTGGCCTACAGCAGAGTGATGGGGGCTTGGATTCTGCAGGCTCTGGAGTGACAGGGCAGCTTGCAGCAGGGATGGTGTGAGTCAATGGCTCATAGCCTGCCATGCGTGGGTGGGGACAGGGGAAGCAGCACTTTTGGAGTGGTCCAAGGAGGACATGCAGGAAGGCTGATGATGATGGATGAGCCAGAGCACAGCTGAGGCTTCAGGTTCTCTGTCATCTGTGCGGGAGGTGGGAGTAGCAGTGTGGTGCTGTTGCAATGGCATTGGTATAAGAATAAACTAAGCCTCAGTCCTCCTTACCCATGTGAATTGCAGAAAGTATTCAGTCTCAGGCTTCTCATTTCTTCCCTGGAACAAATGAAGTTTCATGAGTCCTACTGGCTGCAATGAGGGTATGTCCATACAGAGAGGTAAAAATAGAGCTCTGCTTTAGTTTGAGGAATGTAAGTCTTTCTCTAGTGACGAAAGCCCCCACTGCCCCCCAGGTGAATGTGCTATCAAATATGAGTGTGTGCAGACAGGGCTGCACAGACCATTTGGGTGGCGGGTTGGTGAGGGAGATGCTACCTCCCCCCTCCTGGGGGGAAGGGGCAGTGTGGGGAGCACACCAGAGCTCGAGTGTGGGCTGCTTTCCTGAGCCCCTGTCTGGATGTCAGCTCGAAGATCATCTGCTCCCTGCAATATTTACAAATATATCTGCCTCTGAAATCTGCCCAAGTTTATCAATGAGACAGGAATAACATTACAGAGCTGTACACACACATGTTATACATTCCCCCAGCAATAATTCCTTCCTCCAGTTATGCTATGTATTTAGTGCATTCCTCCAGTATGATAATCATCAACATGCTTGGAAAAAAAAAAAGGCCAACAAGATCAAAACAAAACATAGAAGCTGGCCAGATAGTGGGAAGAGAGTACTGCAGCCCCTGAGGGTGGGACTTCATCGTCCTGGCAGTCTCTGGCCTCTCCGAGGACAGCGAAGCCGCTGCCTGTTGTGAGAGCAGCAATGCTGTGGGGGTGTGACAGCGGCCAGCCCCACTCGCTGCCTGCCGGGCAAATGGAGGGGGGCTGGCAGGGGCAGAGGGGAAAGGAAGGCTAAAACATAACAGAAGTAATAGAAAGCAGCTTGGAAATCTTTTCTCTATTTATGTATCGACCCCCAGAGGCGGGGGGAAGCTGTGTGGTGCGTTCAGCTGTTGTTAGCTGCCTCCCCTGTGCCGAGGGTGAGGGAGCTGCCATGAGACCACAGCCAGGCGTGTGAGCCAGCTCTAAATCCCTTGAGCAAGGGGTGTGCTGTGCTTTCCCAAAGCAGATGCTTTGTTAGTGGGCTCAAAACCTGCTTTCTCACAGTTTGCACGTGAAGCAGTAAGTGGTGCAAGCCTGTTAGCTGTGTCACAGGGTTTTGTTTGTTTTTAGAATAGATTTGAGGGCTCCATATCTCCTGATATTCCACTAATAATGAAATGTTCTTGGGTTTTCTGTGGCCAGTCTCTTCTCTTTGGCTTGTCCTCAGCACAAAGCTGCTTCTCAAGCTGGCCCCAGAACAAAGCAATTGCTGTTCCTTTCCTTTCATTCCACTTGCTTGGGCACAAGCACCCTGTGGCCGCTAACTGCTCTTGAGCCAGCAAGACTGCAGGTGCGTGTCTCTGCTCTCTGTCTTGCCATTGCTGCCATCAGATGATGCCATGTTTGGCCCCAGATATTTCTTCTGGTCGTTCCTGTGGTACCCTGGCCTGCAGTGCTGCTAGGAATGCTTTGGGCATCATCTTCCAAAGCTTTCCTTAGCCAGGACTGATGGGCAGTGTCTTTTGATGGGGAGAAAATGAAGAGGAGTTGTCTGTGTCTTTGCTCTCTGTGGGGCACCCAGTGTTGTGAGCCTGGCAGGAGCCATCAACCCAGCAGGTCTGGGTAGGAATTAGCAGTTGGAGATGTACTTTTCCCCCCCACATCCTGCTCCCTTGCTTTATGGGAGCTGTTAGCTTTCCTGGTGAAGCACATGCTCAAGCATCTCAATGACAGCATGCTCCTTTCAGCCTGAACATGTTACCTGCTTGCTAGTAAGCATGAGAAGTGGTGGAATGCATCAAAGACAGCCTTTACCACAAAGGCTTGCATGGATTCCCAGGTTGCCCAGCTTCCTTCCAGCTGCCGCGTGCTCCCCATGGCCTCCCTGCACAGGCGCACCTCACTCTGCCGCTGTGACCGACTGAGCTGTGAGGCCGTGGGGTACTCAGGGATCACAAGTGGCAGCCACAGGTATCCAGGGGCCTTGGATACTTGGAGAATCAGGGTGGCTGGGAATCCCCACCTGTGCCACCTCCCAGCTTGCCCCCAGGCTGTGTCAGCTCCAATGCCTGCAGCCTCTGCTCTGCTGACAGATGCTGCACCCCACCCCACTGACAGAGGGAGGGCTGCTGGATTTGGGAAAAATCCCAGCCCTTCCAGTATATACCAGTGCTGAATACTTCCTTAGACTTTTGTTTTCTCCCTAAAGCCAAGAGACACGTGTTTGGGAAAGGAAAGTAACTTTTTGCTTCTAACCCTTCCTAGTACAATTGCTTATTTTCCATTCCCCAGGAAAATTCAATCATAGCATTTCAGCCAGGCAGCCTGTGCAAGCCCTGCTTCCAGGGTCTGCCATGGCAAAGCAAATTTTCCTGATGTCTGAGGGGCAGAGGCACATGAAGTGGGGTCGCATGAAGGTCTGGGGAAGGGGAGGCGGTGATGGGCTCGAGTTTAGTGCCTGAAGTGCAAATAGTTGGTTGGGAGCACGTGTGGAAGCACTGCTGTGTGCAGCTCTCTCTGTCTGCATTCGTCTTTCAGGCAACAAGCGGCAGCACGTTATCGGGTGTGTGAATACATATTTACTACGGTAGGCCCAGAAGGGCTTTTCAACAACTTTCCCTGCATGTGTTGCTAACAAGTCACTCTACAGATTTACCAAGTGAGCAGAATCGCAAATGTTTCTCTTTACAATGAGAAGTAATCAGAGGAGGTCTAAATGGCAAACAACGATCCAATATATACATTTGTCACAGATATAATGTGAAGTCAGCTCAGCCTCTTTGATGTCACATAAACATGTCATTTTGAAGCGACTCAGTTTCTCTGGCATTTCATCAGCCAGTGCACAACAAACAGCGCCAATTACGCTCCTTCGCTGTTTATCATTTGCCTCCTTTAAAA
Organism: Corvus kubaryi; assembly: GCF_017639235.1. Lineage (NCBI taxonomy): Eukaryota > Metazoa > Chordata > Aves > Passeriformes > Corvidae > Corvus > Corvus kubaryi. The sequence goes on from NW_024581135.1 coordinate 27,762,724, forward strand.
TGCCCATCCATTACCAGCAGAGTGGTTTGCAGTGTTTAGTCTCTGGTGGGGGTGGTATTCCACAGCCCTCAGCCCTGAGGCAGATTCTCTCTTTTGCTGCTTAACCCACTGGTTTAATTACTGTGTGGGTTCAAAAAAAAACCCCAAAGCCTACCCTAAAATGTCCTGTATGCCGAACCTTTGTAATATTTAGCCTCTGAAAAAAGAGATGCTGTAGAGAGGTGCATGGGGAGTAGGATTTCTGTTTGAGAAGAAAGGGAAGGACACGTCTCCTTAAGCATCCCTGCTATTTGTCTGGTTTCCTTTTCCCAAGGGGAAAGTCAGGAATGGGTCTCATGGCTGGGCCCGGGAACTGCCGTCATGGCACAGGCGCAGTGACCGAAGCATGTCCCACCAGCTCAGCTACACTGGGTCCCACTGTAACCAGGACAGTGTGTGGAGAACCACTCTGAATTCCCAACGGAGTGACTGAATCCCAGCACTTGTGCTCTAACGTGCATTGCCAGTTAATGGGAAGAGGATGCAATCCCTTGTGTGTAGGCAAATGCATCATTTGTAATGTACGTCAGCCCCCACACGTACGTGTGTGCATGACATAGTCATCAGATCCTGCACTGATGTTCTTTCAAAGAGTTTGGGAGATGAGATATTCCAAATGTGGTGTTTGAAACACTAATGCTACCAGCTGCTGAACTCACCGAAAAGAATACAGTTCTTCTGTTTGCTTCCCTGCTAGTAGTTAAAAAGTAATGAATCCTTTTATGCTTTCTTTACGTAATAGGCTCCAGCCAGAAAACTGGATGTTTCTTCGTCAATAAAATAAAAAAGAAATTCCCAATATTAAAGGAACAAAGATGAAATTGAGCAAGTCTTATGTTATTGTGGTTAACAGTCAATAAGGAAAACCAGAGTTTTGTTCTGCGACTTAAAAAAGCATTAAGCTGTAAATATCTTACTCTGTTCTATTTTAGTGTTGGGGTTTCTTTCCTTTAAATTTAATTCATGACAAAATTCCCTCCCGAAGTTTTGGTGTTAGTTTTCTTTCCCTTATTCTTTCCTCAAGACATCAACCAATTTATATATAAGGGTCTTGTCTTCCTAAAGTCTGCAAAGTTTAATGGAAGCAGTAATTTTTCATGTGCGAAAGTAATTCTGGGACTGCTGCATAGTTAAAATGGGATTTCACCACTCATGGAAACCCTGTCAAAGAATAGGAGCACAATGTCTGAGGTTTGTGCTTGTGTGGGCAGAGCACGGAGTGGAGTGGCTGCAGGAACGATGATGTGTCTGCAGCTTTCCTGGGCAGCTCAAGGTTCAGCCACTGGTGATGGGACAAATACCTCTGAGAGTGATTGACACACCTGAGCCAACATTAAATGTGGACACCCTCTGCTTACTCATTATCAGAATGTTTTTGATGAGGTTTCTGTACATGTCTGAAGACATTCTATGACAAATGCTTGTCTTGAGTGGGAAAGCCCAGCAACCCTTGCCTGACACACAGGAACCCAGCTCCCAGACAATTTTACTTCTAGGGGGAAAAGGTCCAGGCACACAAGCTGGAGTCAAGGGCTGCAAATTCCACATGGCAGGGATAACATGTTGGAAGAATAACATACCTGAATAATTCTGAGCAGTTTATAGATGAGCAAAGTTGGACCCGCACATGAACTTGAGTTAGCAGGCAGATCACATTGGTCATAAATATAGCTGTGCTGTAAAGTATGTGCACACAAATCCACTCTATATATTTTAAGTGCACTGACAAAGACTTTGGTTGCAGTATTTAGAGGAGAAAACTGTTTTCTTTCCCCTGAGCCCAAACTGTTCCCAATGAATAATTTGTCCAGTTCTAATGTATAATTAACATCCGAAGGTGGAGGCTGCTGTCGCCTATAAACATTACCATATTTCCATATTCCTACTCTGCAAGTTATCAGTTTTAAAAAGGAAACCGCACATGGATGCACACAGGAGCAAAGCTGGCCCCGTGACCTGACAGCAGTGAGTACCACTGGTGGCAGTGTGGTCACCAGAGCCCCTCGCCCCATATCTCTTCACATTCCTCAGCCTGCCCTTTACCCCCAACAACCTCCTTCACAGCCTTTGCGTGCCTTCCTTGAAGGCTTATTTAAAGGCTTATACCAAGTCGTAGGTGGCCACAGTGGGACTGACACGAAAGCAGCTGCTGATCCCTTCCTGCCTGTGAATGGGGGCTGATTGCTGCCTGCTGAAAACTTCTCAAGGATCCATCCACAGAAACTATGGATGGGTTTTGGATCATCTGCAGAAACTTGATTTATTTGGAGTTTATTTGCCAGTTCAGCTCTCTTTAATCTATTTCATTGAACAGATCCTAGGAACTTTTTTCCTGGCTTTTTGGGCTTTTACCATCTGCTAGCATTAATCACTCAATGCCAAATGATGCCTATCATTCAGGAACAAGCACGTTGCAGAGGCCTCAGCCTTCTCTGGGGTGGGACCAGAGCTGAGGTGTGTGGTGCTGCTGGCAGGGCAGTCACGCAGCAGCTGCCTGCTGACATGGCTGTATTGATCCCTACAGCTGGTAACCAGAGGGGAGATGGGAATCGGTGCTCCTGAGAGCAGAGTCCTGAGGTCCACGCAGCCTGGTGCAGCACTGTTCTGGGCCAGGGCAGTAAATTAATAGTCCGGCACTGGTGGTCGAGCCATCCCAGCACAACCAGCAGATGGGTTGTTATGAAGGAATTCACCTGTGTCACCCTGGGGCCCCTGTGCTGCTATCAGGGAAGAGCCTTTTATTTGCCTTTTATCTTCTGAGCTGGTTGAAGGAGACAGCATCCTCCCCAACAAGGCTGCAGCCCCAAGCCTTCACACACCTCTGCACACGTGTGGGATGGAGGGGCCCACCAGTGGCTCCAGTCTGTGTGTGACCACACTGCTCCTCACCTCCATCCTGGAGCTTTGGGGAGGCTCTTGCTCGGCACAGCCGTCGGCCAGGGCTGTGGGGTCTCTGTGCTGTGTTGCAATAACTCTCTTTGTGGTGTGCAGCACATGGGAGCATATGGCTCTGTCTGGTTTGTTTGTTTGTTTTAGGGATTTTTTGTTTCTTTCTATTTTGGTTTACTGTCACAAATAATTTAATTATCCCATGACTTGCCATTTCAGTTATGCATTGTCTCTGTTCCTGTTTGACTTGGGGGCAGCTGTTGAGCTATCCAGATTTAGGGCTCAAATCTGCTCGTCATTATGTGTGAACACAGCACAGCCCATCTTGTAAAACTGGCAACTCTGCACAAGGTAGGCATGTGTGAGAGCTGATGTGCTGGGATGCAACTCACATCCCGCACCAGGAAATGGGACCAGCCCTCAGCCTCCAGGAGTGCCCTGTGGGACCCAGAGAGGCCTGAGCACACGGTGGGTGTTTGTTAGCAGCTGGCAAATGGTGACCCACCTGAAGGTAGGTGGGTTGTGAGGTAGGCTAAAAATCAGCTCAGAAATACTTGTTGCTGTCAACAAAATCAGTCATCAATCTTTTGTAGTTTATCTTTTTCTTTGTCCAGTTCTCAAGTTTAGAGTCCCTCCTGTTCTCAAATTTTCTCCTTTTAGCTCTGATACCAAGTTTAAAACCAACCTTCCCTTATGCCACCTGTATAACTGTAGATGCCAATGAAAGAGAGATGGAGATCAAGGATTTCCCTGAATTCAGCTGTCTGGGGCTTGAAGAAAAACACCTTTAAATCAAATGCCAAGAGATGGCTGTAATTAGCGTAGTGTTGATGACTGACAGGTGTGGCAGCCCTTGCTCAGAAAATGGAATCAACCTGTGTGTTGGTCCATCACTTTTTATCAAACTATTTGTGTTCATATTTACATCTGTAAATCCCAAAAAGTAGCTGTAAACTCTCTGCTGGAGATGGATGGATGACTTGTGCCTACAAGCATGTGCCCAGAGGGGAACATTTGTTTGGCTTTTACCTATGTTTTTCTCCCGTGCAATGGATTTAGGAGGCATGTCCTGTGGGAAGATAGGGAAGCAAACAATTCAGCGGTATCTCACTGGAGCTCTGCAGACATAAGACATACAGCTGTTTCTCTTTTTAATTTGGAGGAATACAGGCCTCACAAACAGGGTGGTTGGTTGTTCCTACAAATAAAAGCCCACAGCTTAAAGGCAAAATATTTTGAAGACAATGTACAATAAGAGCCTTTTTTTTTAGCCATGTAAAAGCTGTTTTATGAAATTAAGCTGGAAATATCATAAGTGGGAAATGACCACAGAATAAATAGAACCTTTTAGAAAGACAGCAAACATGTGTTATTTATTTTCCTAGTAAATGGAAGTGGCAGATTCAATCAGCAAGAAACATCAGATAGTTATGACCATTTTAATCACATAAAAAAAGTTCGTAAGTTTTGTTTGTGGTGCATTTAACATTTTCAGTTTAGTGAAAGGGGAGAAGCAAATAACTCATGTTTACCAGCAAACTAGAGATAAGATGAGATGGATTCTTCTTATATTGCCAGAAAGGGGACAAGAGGTAGAACAGTGAAGTGTCTGTGCCATTACCTTTTGCACTCCATGTACTCATCTGGAAAGCATTATGACCCATTGCATCAGAAATATTTTAAAACTATCAAACAGTTCCAAAGCATGCACTGTACCCCATGAAGAGAGACAGCCTTCATGCCTGCCATTTCAGGAGGCTTGTCATCATGCCAAGGAAATTCCTATTTTGCATAGGTCTATCTCAGCTTATATTTGCTCTAAGGCTTTAAAGTCGTGTTCAAAAATGCTAATGCTAGATGTTAATTTTAGAGATGGGACAAAGCAAGGGTTATAAAATAGCCAGCTGAGATTAAATCCCTGCATAATGACAAGATGCCGATATGCCATCAGTAGCTGCAAGAGGAAAGTGGAAGGAGGGACAAGGAAATGTGGCATGTCTTGGCTCTGGGGTGTGTGTGTCAATGCTGACCAAAGCCAACACAGTGTTTGTTCATCTTTTCCTGTATTTTGGAAGCCATACATCTCAAGTTGAAACCTGCCTCATGGATTTGTGCATTATAAAGAAAATAGTCATAAACCCCAGCTCATTGTCCTTTTTCAGTGCGAGTTACAGAAGTTACAGAGTATTCTGATTGGAAGGGACCCATGTAGATCATGGAGTCCAACTCTTAAATGAATGGCCCATACAGGGATTCAGCTGAATGTGTGGTCTGGAAGAGCTGTACAACTTCAACTGCTCAGTGAGAAAGGTTAATTTTCTTCTTGGCAAATGTTCTATTACAGCAAGAGGGAAAGGCTTGTATTTGAGGGACACAGAAGGAAAATATACAAGCAGTATAAATACAAGGGGGTATTAACTATATGTGGAATGGACCGATTTATTAAAGGAGACCGTGTGCTTTTGTGGATACCACATGCGGTGTTTTCTTTAGAGACAGCAGTAGATCTAAAGTAAGCTCATATCCTTGGGATATCAGCTCTATCAGCTCCTACAGAGCAGTGAATCCAGAGAATAGAAGGCAAAAGCTCAGGGAAGTTCATCTGGGAGAAGAAAAAAGGAGTTAGCAGTAGGACAGCAGAGAAGAAATAAACCTCCAGAAAGACTTAGGTGGAAACATGTTCAAACTCAAGGAGCAGTGACGTTCCTTGAGCACCTTAAGTATTAGTGCAGGCAGGCAGCACAACCATTGCCTCCCACTCTCCTCCATCTCATTTGCTTTCAACTGAAGAACAAAAACTTGTTAGATGTGGTCGGAGAGTCCAGGGATTGACCTACAATATGGGGCTTGATGATACCTGGAGTATAATTGCCTGGTGCCTAGGGTGCCCCAAGATCCTGCTTTAGTGGGATTGTCCTTGGTGGGAAAGCACAGACAGTTAAACATGGGCATGATCTCCTCTGGCCCCCTTCAGTGCTGGATCTGCCAGAGATTTGGGGGGTTCTGGGCTCCCCAGTGGTTACTCTCATTCATTGGCAAAAAAAGCCTGATGCAATTCTTCTGTTGGAGGAAGCCTTGTGTCCCCTAAGAAATGTGGCAGGTGTGTTGCTGTGTTTATATGGAGCAAATACAGGCAACAGCTAAGTGGCCTCCAGGGCTGGATAGCTTGGTTTTGCAGCAGCAGCAGCAGCAGCAGAAGACTGGGAAAGCACAAACAGCTGGGAGAAACCAACTCCGCACAGGGTTTGGGGAGTAGGAGCACAGCATGTCACTGTGGGGCTCACTCCCAGACACAAGTTTCTTCTGTGTCCTTCAAAGCACAAGATCTGATGGGGGCACTAGCAGATGGCTCCTTTCCCAAAGGCTGGATTTGGGGTCAGCCTTTCTCGGAGGCTCATGACTGCCACTGCTTTGTCAGGGATCTAGAATCAACACCCCAGCATGGGATGGAGAGAGGGTAAAGCAAGATTTTGGTATGTTAGGAAAAACATGTTTCCACTTTGTTGAAACACTGAAATGCCAAAAGCACAGGCACACCTTGGCTACTCCAGCAAGAGCAGCCACAGCACCTGTGCTCAGTACAGGGCCGCTGACTCTCCCAGGTCTCTGTCATGCACATGCTCTGCCTCTACATGTACACATACACAGTTAGCTTAAAATAAACAATGCCACACAGCTGCTGAGTCAGAGACTTGGCCCTGCCCAGGAGCCCACAGCTTGGCATCACCTCTGTTCCCTCGGAGGATTTCCAGCATAATATAGCCTTGAGCTTGATTAAGACCTTGGTTTGCAGCAGCCAAATAAAGGCTTATAATAATCTGGAAGATAAAAAGATGTCATAATGCTGTGTATGAGAAAAGCAGAGCCCAAGTGTCACGTGGCAGGAGGAACAGCCACAGTCGTGTAGCGGTGCAGCCTCACATGTGGCGCTGTGGTGGATCCTGGGCACGATGCTGCTACTGCTGCTTCCAGTGCAACCAGCATATAACAACAAAGGCAACAGATGATGGCCCTTTTCCTCTGACCCCTGATGTTTTCTGGAAAAAAGGAGCATCCATGACTCAACAAACATTAAATTACTTCAAGTTACACTGTGGAAACATAGCACCACATCAGTGAGCAACCTCAAGGCAGGTTCTGTTGCCTGCCAGCCATGTTGTGCCACCCCATATGGAGATTGAAGTCCTTCTGGCATGTAGAAATGGCCTTCAGAGTATGCATTTTGTGCTGACTTTTGGTCAGGAAAATGGCAAGCTCAGCCTCTAGAGAGATGAAAACTTGGCTGCTGCTGACCCACGCACAGGCAATATTTCTGCATCAAATCATGAGTGACGCTGCTGGGCTCCGACACGGTGGTGGAAAGGTGCAAGTGTGCACTCATGAGCAGGGGAAGAGCCCCTCACTGCACTTTGGTGACCAGTGCTGGACTTGACAGTGCAGAGTAATATCTGTTCTGCATTCAGGATTCTCTCTCCCTCTGCCTCAAACACACACAACTGGGTAATTAAAGTCACCAAAATCTTCTAACGCAGGAAGGTGGTCTGCATTTCGTCAGGAGGAAAAAAACAGTATTGGCTGCTATGCAATGCTGCGGACAATAGCTGGAAGAAACCTAGCTCTTTTCTCTCTTGGAAACAGTTCTCCCTTGTTAAAATAGACTTTGGCTGTTGCACTCTTCCTAGAGGGTTAAAGAGACAATTTAAAAAAAAAAAAAAATTATAATCCAGGACATTATGCTAATTCATCTTTGCATCTTAGGGGTTCTTTATGCCTGTGCACTGTTGCCCTGTGCCAGCAGCATCTTTGAGTTGGTGGCAGGACAGGAGCTGTGCCACAGGCTGTCCTTGTAGGAGCAAAGTGGGATGCTTCGCTGCCAGGCTGAGCTGGGACTAGGTGTGGCATCCATGGCAGCAATGGTGCCTTGTAAAAGGAAGACCTAACCCTTGTACATGCACTGGGTGGCAGAGTCCAGCACAGGACTGGTTACCAGCTGTGGGGAGCAGGAGGGCTCATGGCAGCTCTCCACCATGTGGGAGTGATTAGAGAAAGAATTGTTCTGGATAGATCCCAGATGAGTTAACTTAATAAAGTTGTGGTCTAATTAAACCACATCCCTTGCATCTTATCTGTCTTCCTGCATGTCCAGAGCAGTGCCCAAAGACTGTGTTGCTAGCAAGCATTCACCTTGTTCTGCAGCCCAATAACCACTACCTGCACCCAGTCACTGGGCAGTGCTAATGAAATTGTGGGGGGATATAATCTGATTTCAGGTTCTCGCTACCTGGAGTCATTGCACACTGGTCAAGTGCTTGAGGGTTATCCCTTCCTATAAAGAGGGAGGCAGATGCATGTAACTCTTTCAAACATGCCTATTTCTATTAAGTTTATCCAATTAACCTTGAGCAGTACAGACATCTGAGACCCGGGAACAAAACTCATCATGTAAAAGGCATATGAAGTCTTCAGTAATGAGGTAAAATGCCTGTGAGTTTAAAGGGTCTCTCCTGCTCACCCAGCACTTCAGGAGGTTTATTACTGCCCAGCCTCTCAGTGGCCAGGCTGGAGATGTCACCTGGAGGTGACAAATCTGTGTCTGGTGCCAGTTAAACAGAGGAGGCAGCATTAGGGGGGACTCGGCAGGGTGGTTTTGCAAGTGAAACCTCACATCTGCACCTGTGGGCAACTGCTCAGTAAATGCAGAAACTGCCAGTGTGGTTTGCTGTGAGTAGATGTGAGTTTTATTGCAGTTCTGTAAAAGCCAGAACCAGAGGGTGTCTGGGACTGCAGAAGCAGCCCTGTGGGCTTTCCTCAGCCTCACCAGAGCAGTAGAATGGGTCCAGGGCAGGATCTGACAGGGACCTGCGGTGGCCATGTCAGAAGCAGCATTCTTGGCATGTCCATTGATGCCTCCGTCTGCTGGCACTAGGAAGGGCTGCCCACAAGCTGCTCCTCAGCATGGCGCTGACACTAGACAGCTTGAGGGACTGCCACTCTACTGATGTCAAAAAGAAAGGAAAAGAAAGAACTTTTATTTAGGGAAACTAACCAATGGTGACCTGTAAAATGCCATTGTTAACACATGTAGAAATCCTCTTGTGGGAATTTGTGACTGACTTGTAAGAAGATAAATAAAAGCTTCTCTTGAGTGGGAGTGTAGCGGGTGTCTGCAGCCAGGACTAGACAGGCTGGTTACTTCTCACTTGGCACCATGATTATGACTGCATTTCTGTCTCCTAGCTCACACACAGCCAGAAAGCTGATCCCCAAAATTGCGTGCCATTGAATGACTTGGAAGGAAAAAAAAAAACCATACGAGTCCTAATAGGAAGGTTTATATTCTGCATATCTGGTCTATGTCTTGCTGCAGAAATAAACAGCCCTTAACTGAGAAATCTCTGTGGACAGGAGTATAATAGATGAAGAAGAGATGGCTGTATCATTTTGCTCAGTTGGTCATTACATGGAATTATAACTATTATCAATAAGCCTCAATGTCATTATTTTGCTATACTTGCCAAATGCAGGCATGCCCTCAAATAAACATTCTCCATTATAAATATTGCAGCCCATTAGCAGACTCGAGTGCCTGCAGCCCAGCCGCCTGCTGCTCACCTGACCGGGGGGATACGCTGTGCTGCTCCCACAGCAGCACCAGGGCCCCCCACATCTCCTTCCCCACACCCCGAGGGCTCTGGGCAGGCTTCACCAGGATGTGGGCACCAGCAGCCACCTTGTTGTAACATTTTGCTGAGTCTGAAAGTCCTTCTTCAAAGGAAAAGAAATTTTAGCGCTTGTGTAGCCGTATCAGCATCTGCAGTCTGTGCAGTAAATCTTGTTGCGAGTTTCAGGATATTTATTTTTAAAGAGAGAATTAATAATAATTGTTTCCTCCCTAATGAAGATAAGTGCCACAGGAGACTCGAGCTATCGTGTATTTCATGTATATGGTCTCAAATTCTTCTGTATCTCTCTGCAATTTATTTTCACTCAATTAATTTTATTTTATTATAAAGTAAATGGCCCACAGTGCTGATGGGCATTAGCTGTGGAGCTATCACATTATAATACAATCAGGTTAACTCCTAGCACTATGAGTTAACACTCCCATCTGCCACACATGTCCAAAAAATTATTATCTTTCTGGAAAAGCACATCTCTAAGTCTGCTGGTAACCTGCAGCTGGTTACTGTCACAGGCTGAAGGAGTGTGCACCCCACGGGGGGCTGCAGTGCAGGACCTGTGTTGCCTCTGAGAACCACCAGAGTAGGTCAAATGTGTTTAAAGTGTTTGTTATTATTTATAGGTTGTTTTTTTTTTTGATTGTGCTGTTCTCAGTGTGTTAAACTTCTAATCTGTGGATTTTAAGCAATAGGAAAAGGTGAGTTTCAAAATATTGCAGACTTTGAAAAACAAAGTTGATATTTTCTGAAGTTGTACTGAAAAATTGTTACAAACATTTCTAGAAGGGTAATTTGTGGCATTTGAGAGAGGACAACATAAGATAATTCTTTTGCCCTAAGTTCTGTGTAACATATCCACAGTCAGTAGAAAACATCTTTATTCAGGAGGCCAGAGGTGCCTACCTGCAGCCAGGATGCATTTCCCAGCCTCTCTTCTGGTGTCTTTGTTACAGCAGTGCCTTGGGGCACTGCAGCTCAGCTAGGTGCAGTTGGATGTGTCCGAAGAGGCCTCCCAGCATCCACTGGAAATTGGGGAGGTGTCCTCCTGCAATATTGTTGCTGTCCTCTGGCTCTGCTCCATGGACTAAGGATGTGTCAAACCACAGCTGAGACCTGTCCGATCTTACCCGTCATGCTGGTATTGCTTTAAGAAAGGCTATAGTGTTCTACTTCAAGGGCTTCAGTTTGAAGTAAATGTGCTTTTGCTCAGAAAAAGGCTGAGTCCTTGGTTTAAAGCCACATTCAAGGTTCAGAGCAAATCTTCTTGCTAACTGGAGAGATTTGGGGGCATTTGTTTTCTCACCTCAAATGTACCTGAAGCCTTTCCTTGCAGTCAGCACAACTGGAAACTTTTTTTTAAGCTTGACTCTACTGCCCCAGCTCTGGGAGGTGATGCTTGAGGGAATAACTCTTTACTGATAGTGATAAAAATGCTTTAGCCAATAATAACATACTCCCAGAGTCTGTGCCACTGATTTTCCCTCCCGAAGGAAATCCTTGCAGACTGGAGCAGTTTGCTGTGTAGAGAATGTACAATCTGCTGATTAAAAAAGAATAATTAAAGATCTCAAATTTTAAATATTAAATCAACAGCAAAGTTTGTGTCTCTGTGGCTTGGCCTTCTCAGAACCTGACTTGAAGCAGCCCCTCTTGGGTTGCAGGGAGCATGAACTCAGGGCAGGCTTGCCCTAGCTGAGGCTGATTTTAGCTCAAGGGAGAGATCTGCTTGAGCTGCAGTGCCAGCATCCCATTTTCCCTCAGCTTCCATGCCTGCACCACTGGGACACCGTAGCTGCCCTGGGGAGACACAGGCCAGCAGGAGCCCGAGCAGGGGGCTTCAGGCTGAGCAAAATGGCAGTTTCATGGCTTAAGTGCAACAACTAAAAGCGCTTTCTGAAAAAGCACCCAATAAAATTGTATTATTACATCCTGTGAACAGCTCCAAAATCCTTAACTTGGGGATATCAGCAGCTCCTCAGTGAAACTAAGCTAATAAACAAGTAGATAATTAACAAAGACAAACATGAATCTTGGTACCAGTGACTTCATATTAAGAAAACTTCTGGTTTTAATATTTGGCATGTATGCATGAAATAATTTATTGCTGTTTCAAAGCAATTTCAACTGTTAAACATTCATTGGTTTGCTGAAGGAAATAGTAAAAAAAATTCTTGCATGTGAACATTAGTTCTTAATTTTAACATTTCCTTATTTTCTATAATGGGATTTGATGTGGCAATAAGCTTTTAGGAACAGATCTAAGTGGAAAAATATTGCTAGCAAGTGAAGGTTTTCTTACCAGATCCCTGGACTGTCTGCAGAGCAGGACGGTTTCATCAGCAAGCATGCTCTGAAGCACAGAGCTTGGGTGTTAGGGAGGATCACCTCCCTCCCGTGCCTCCCTGAGGAGCAGCCTTGGGGATAGCTAAATACATCCACAGCCAAGAGGCACCTTCAGCACATCCCTGTGCTGCTGCTGCTGCTGCTGCTGCTGCTGCTGCTGCCCAGATTTTGGGAAGTATCGATTTGCTGAAGGTGCATGTAAATAAGAGCATCGACTTATGACCATGTGAGCAGCTGGGGGACCCGTGTAAGGAAAAGTGCCACTCAAATGTCACTGTGGGTCTGCCAACCCTTGGCAGCCCAAGCCTGGGCGCAGGCATCTGGTGAGCCCCAGTTCACTGTCAGAGCTGGAAGAAAAGCTCTGCTTTGCCCAGAGCTGCTGCTAGTGGTAACTTTAAGTTTGTCAAAAACTGAGTTGTACATAGAAATCAGGCGTTTTTGCACACACACAAATTCCATGCCCTGTTATATCTGGTTTATGTTTGTGCACTGACTGACGAAAGAAGAAGTTTTGCTTGACAGCACTGTGCAGCTGAGAGATAATATACAGAAACATCTCCAAAATAATTCCAATCTATTTTTATTTTTCCAGCAGTCCTGGATAGTGTCATGGAATGGTATACCTTGAACTCTGAAAAACAAAAAACCCGCACAGGAAGGACCCATTGTCTGCCCGGTGCCAAGTGCCAGAGTGACCTTGTGCTGCTCCTGCTGGGCACGAGGGCTGGCATGAGGGCTACAGCCACTGTGACTTGCCATGTGGCGGGGAGGTGGCTGCAGTGATGTTAGAGGAGCTTTGACTGAAAGCAAAATCATTTGATTCTGAAATAATTTCTAACAGCTAATGCAATGAGAGCTGCAACCAGGACAGGGTGTGCTGCGCTCTCAGTTTGCCTTGCCAAGTCCTCCTTACCTGCTCAGCACCAGCCCGTGGCTGCTATCCCTTCGCAGTCCAGGCACCCCACATGCAACATGCATGGCACAAGCTCCCTGCATTAGAAAGGCTTTATTTAACAGAGGCATGGAAAAGTGATGATACAGCTTTATTTCCCAAACTTATTTTACTATTAGTGCTCTGAGATATAGAGCGGTATGGAGAGGCAGAAAAGCTTTGGCATACTTTTGGATAGGAAATCTAGCAATTTCTTTGCAGTGAATTTAATCCCCTACATTTTTTCCCAGTTTGGTTTTCATTATTACTAGACACAATTAAAAATTAGTAAAGCTGAGGTAAGAATTAAAGTTTGTAATTAAATTTTCTCTCCCTCCCATGGTTAGCATGAATTTGATGTCAATTTACAAGGAAGACTCCTTTTTGCAGCAATTAGCCATCAAAGAAGTAGGCAGTAATGGAAAGCATTGGCTAAATTAAACAGACTGGCAAGCCATGGCTATGTAGAGTTAAGGGGCACTTTCTGCTCGGTGTGGGGCCGCTGTCAGACTGCATCGCTCTCTGCCAGTGCCTGTGTGGGCCCTGTGGCCGCCGGCAATGCCCTGCTGAGCACCCACCTCAGCACCTGAGTGAGCCCCTGCACATGGAAGGGAGCAGCAGGCGAGCCCTGCGCGTTCATCCAGCAGCCTTTGTGTTGAAGTTGGAGGTGCTCTTGCTCCACTTGCCGCCACTCTTCCCCCGCGCTGCAAAACCAGGGAGGTGGGAGCTGCCCGCCTGCGCGGCGGCTGCCCTACATAGAGCGACTTCCCAGGCTTGCATCTCATTTCAGTGCAAAAGTCAAACTGAATGACTCATGCCAAATCTTTTTATCTTGTCTCTGCGACTGTCAGCGTAGCAGAACTCCAATATGACTATACTTATTGGAAGGATTATTTTTAAGTACCAAGCATATATTTATATGTGCGTCGATACTTCATCATTTTCAGCTGAATTGATCTACTGGAGCAGAATAGTCCCTCTTTATAATAATCTCCAACTTGTTAACTCATTCATCTGGGTAAGCCAACAAGTTCAAGTGAGGCCTCCAATATGTTAATTATTCATGCATGAATCTTTTATTTCATCTAGCCTCATCCGCCCCAGACTGCCTTTTCTAGGAAAGCTCTCTGTTGAGAAGAAAGCAACAAATACTGTACAGTGATTTGGTGGGGAAAAAAAATCATTTGCATATTCCAAATTATAAATTGTCTAGTCTCAGCCTTTTTTCTCTACTGCCATCTATTGTGCAGCAAAAAATGCATAGTTCAGTGGCATAAAATCATGAGTTCTGGTTTTAATGAGAAGGTTTGGTGGTAGCTTCTGGGTGCTTGCAATAGCTTTTGCTTTAAAAGAGAACGTATTAAATTAATAAGGAGAAGTAAAACTGACCAGGAAGCAATAATTAGGAGGCCTTAGGAGCACCTAAGAATATAGATGGGATCTGGTGTTAGAAAGCACAAAATGGGCTGCCGGGGCTTTTCTTGTAAAAATTCTCCATAAAGGGGAAGCAGCCCCTGGCTCCCTGGACAGTTGGCACCCGGATGTCCCAGCATAGGGCCAGCCCATGCAGGACCTTGGGCAGGGTAGACACAGGCTCCTGCTCCCCCGTTCAGGGTTTGTCCCTGCCCCAGGCAGCCAGGCAGGGGCCCCTAGTCTATGTTTCTGCTCCCCCTATCCCCTGCACAGCTGCAGCCCCTCCAAAGGGCAACTGCTGTCAGTACCTGTGCAACAGCAGGAGATGACCAGAATGGAAATGGAGGTTTTCTCCTCTGCTCCCTCCCTCTTAGGGGCTGCCTCCTCTCTCCAGTGTCACTGCGTTTCAGCAGAATGGGTTGTGCCACCCGTGCAGAGAGGTAAAAGACACTGTTGCTGTCTGCAGTGACAGTAACTGGGCAAACATGCCTTCAGAAAGGTGTGTGCTGTGGACCAAGTGTTCCTTGTGAGATTGGTTCAGGTGTATCACAGGTTTTTTGTCTCTTGCTCATACTGATTTTACACCAACCCTACTCAATGGGTTACTCCTGGTTTACCCAATGTGATGGGGGAGCTCATGGCCAAAGCCAACCTCAGAGAGCCTGGGTTTCCAAAAATGTCATCTGGCTTCAAAACTAGGAGCATATGAGTTTCCCTCAGGGTCTTGCTCCCACCCCTGGCCAAAAGACTGGGATCCATCATGGCAGAATGCAGCAGGCGGCACTTGCCCTGTCTCCTTGCACTGCTGATGGGATGTTGTGCTCATGGCCTCCAGTGCTGCAGGTTACTGGTGACCTCTGGTTCTTAGGGATGCCTTGTCCACACATGCAAAGACAGACCTACCAGTAAAGGGAGGATTAGTGCTACTGGAATGTCAGGGCAAGCCCCTCACTGGGGCATGGGGAATGCATGGCAGATGCACCAGCAGCTGCCTGTCCCACTCTAGGGGCAGGGTCACATCCCAGCTGCTGATTTGAATACACCTGTATGGCGTCAGAAACAGTAAATCCACAAACCAGAGAGAATTCAACAGCAAAATCAAGTGCAGAATCACAGTAGTATTGATGCATGCTTCAAAAGATAAGATCCTAAAGATTATCATGAGAATAATTTCAGGTGAAAAAAAAGGTTAAAATAATGAAAATTCGGATCAAGTAATGGAAAGTATATGAAAATTAACAACCATCCTAAATACAACTTGCATGAAAGACAGCTGAAAGCCAGTTACTGGTGGAGTACATATGACAGAGTATTAAATTGATTTTGAGCACGTGAATGGTGTAATGTGCTGTGGCCCCAGGGCAGAAAGGAATACAGCCACCACAGTGAGTACTGTTTCCTTCACCAAGAGCCGTGGCAGTACCTGTTTTACAACTTCACAAATACTAAAAAGTCATCCATCTGTATCTAAACCAAAATGATATTACATATTTTCTCAGATTTATTAGTAAACTACTAAGTAGTAACATTAAGCTTTTAGAAAAAGATTAACGACACTTGAGCAGTAACCTGTCATCTTAATTTAAGGGAAAGTCGCTGAGAATGCTCACTCTTTGTGAGGGAACATGCAAAATCCTTTGCCTAATGGATGTGGAAATGATATTAGATCCCTCTCGCATCAGGACATCAGGAGCCTGTTATTGGGTCTTTATTTGTTTGTTTTTAAGTTTGGAGCTGGTTTTGTTTGGGTTCGTTCGCTGCTGCGGGTGCCCTTCCGGCCACTCCCCCGGCCCCTCCGCCAGCCCGGCCGCAGCCCCTTCCCGCCGCCGCTGCCGCCCGTGCCCGCTCCGCTGCACGGAGGGCGAGGGGCCGCGTGTCCCCTGTGCCCGCCCGTGCCCGGTGCCAGCGCTGAGGGGCACGGGGAGCTGCCTCTGCCCCTCCCCGCAGCCTGGCAGCATTCTTCCGCCACTTAGACCGTCGAGTTTGGGCTTCAGGCTGATTTCGCTGTTATCAAAGGCTATTTTGGTGATGCTGGGAGAACCCAAACCTTTCAAAGAAGTTAAAAGCAGAGATGAGAACCAATAGCCTGTATTTGCTGACATACAACAAACAATAATTTTTCCTCTTAGGCTGGGAGTGGCAATATCAACACATATTTTTGTCTTCATTTGCTTCTCTCATGCATCATAAATGGCAGCAGCTTCAGTCTCGGAGCAGAGACGGATCTCTTCTCTCTGCTGACCAGTGACAGGATATGAGGGAGTGGCCTGAAGTTCTGTCAGGGGAGGTTTAGGTTGGATACCAGAAAAAGGTTCTGCACCCAGAGGGTGGCTGGGCACTGGATCAGGCTCCCCAGGGAAGTGGTCACAGCACCAAGCCTGACAGAGCTCAAGAAGTGTTTGGACAACACTCTCAGGCACATGGTGTGACTCTTGGGGATGGTGCTGTGCAGGGCCAGTAGTTAGATTCCATGATCCTTGAGGGTTGCTTCCAACTCAGCTTATTCTGTGATTCTGTGAAAAGTGGTCCTGGTTCCTGCTGTCTGGAATAGAGCTGCCCAGCCAGCACCCCACACACCCACCTTTCATAGGAAGCTCGTGATTTGCCAAAGCCAATAGGTTTCCATGATGCGTGGGTTGTCCTGCACCTGTGCTGGCAAACCTGCCAGGCTCTGCTCAGTGTTGGTAAACGCTGGAGACGGGGTACCTGTGGACTCATCCCTGCTGGAATTTTTCCACAAAGCCACCTGGCAGCTCCAAAATTGTGGTGCCTGACTGTGTGCTGCCCTGCATGGAGCTGTGGGGCAAAGGCCACCAGGCTCAGCTTCACCTGGTTGTTGCCAGCTGAAATGTACATTGGCTTGAAAAATGGTAAATTTGAGCTGTAGCCCAGAATTAGTTTACATTTACATAGGAATCAAAATGCTGCTATGCTGCTGTTGGGACCTGGTAACTGTTGCTTACTATGCTTTGGTGTAAATGAAATGGGAGATGCCAAACTATTGCAAACCAAACCTTAAAAAAGCTTTTGAGACCATTTGAATGCAGAGGCAGGCTGAACAGAATTGTCCATATCAAGGCTGGACAAAAATTCCTGGTTGCTTCCCAGACAAGCAGTCATCACTACGTGCCAGTGAAACCGCATGTGCTCAGACAGCACATTTGGCACAAAACTCCAAGCCCACTTGTACCTGCAATTACTGCCCTAAAATCTCTTAGAAAACCATGTAAGGGGAGAGAGCACACAAAAATCTTGCTAATGATTCAACAATAAAATATAATATAGGTACTGAATCAATATTGCATTCTGGTCCAAAGCTCATTTGGGTCAAAGCATAATTCCGAAAGAATGGGATACAGATTGGATAAGCCCTTAATGAGGTGTCACAAAAGAAGTGTCAGTAAAATATACAGGCCAGCATATATTTTATGGGGAAGATAGTCTGAAGTCAACATTACAATTTACTAATTCAGTAGAACAGCTGGAAAAATAAATTTGTTTAGCTAGAATAGCACATCTATTTATTGAGCCTCCTTCTGAAGCTGTGCGCATATCAACAGTAGGATTGGTCTCTAAAACATGGGGGAGGAGAGGAGGGGGATGATGGTGAATTCAAATTGATGCACTACTTATTCCACACTAGTAATTCAATTAATGATTTTATAGACCCTATGCTGTCTCACATTCTCAGTCGTTCTCAGGCAAATGAGATGGGGAATCAAACAATTAGCTGGGGTTGGCAACACAGCAGGTTCAGCCTACGCAAATGCCACACAAAAGCCAACCCTCGCTTCCTGCTGGAGTGTGGGGCAACAGGGAGCTCGCCTTCGGCTTTTGGAGAGGAGGCTGGGCAGCTGCTTTCACACTGGCTACTGGAAACTTTGGTCTGTTATTCTCACCAACAGCAGTGGACTGGTCAGCACCAATGCAAAACACTTTCATCTCATTATTCATATCCGTAACCTTTTTACCAGCAGAAAAACCCTAGCTGAGGTTTTCCATATTCAATCTTTGCTGAGGGCTGATGACATAAGGAAATAGTTGTGTGTGATTTCTGAGTAATGACCAAACTTATGGTCAAAGCTACAGAAAAGCCACTGCTTGAAACTTGAGATGAATATAAACTTGATTCAGGAAATTGTTTAGGTACCTGCCTAATTTTAAGCAGTGAAATTGTCCTCCTGCATTCACCTGAATTACTAAAGTGTTTGAAGATAAACATTTGCTGACATCATGGCCTGAGACCCCTTGGTCTGTGCTACTCTCAGACCTGGATGAAGACTGGGCAGACAAAGTGAGGGTCTCCCATAAAACATGCTTTAAGTATTTCCTTTAGCTCGGGTACTTTGTAGCAATATTTGTTGTTCTGCATTGGCAGAACTGCCACTGAGAAGCTATTTTTGTATGCACATGTGCGTGTACGTTGCAGGCACCAGTCGCCGTCATGTCCCCTACCCTGCCTGGGTGGGGTGGCTGGGTGTGTGGGTGCCCAACAAGCCCCTGCCCAGGCGTAGTCTGGGGTAACAGCCTTTCTGGATAAGCAGCAGGCATGCAGCATTGAGGCATGCCTACTTCAATCTTTTCTCCCAACATTCATCCTATTAGTCATTGTTTTGTTTGCAAATGAACTTCTCTCTGAAGACTTCAAGCTGCAGTTTTGTTAAGACATCTGACAACTGCCATCCTTGATCTCAGGATGTTCTGTGCCCAGGTGACAGGAGGCAGGCAGGAATGCCAGCTGGACACACTGCCAGCACTGCCTGTGCTGGGCCAGGGTTGCAGGCAGAGTTGCACCCCGTGCCTCGGGGCATGCAGGGCATGGCCTCAGTGCTGATGCCTGCTGCTAAGGCACACTTGGTTATTTTCTTCCTATGCAGCAAAACTACCTTTTCCTCAGGAGGCCAGTGGAGGTCTCTATATTTTATTCACATAATCCAGACCTTCAGTGTCAGTGCCTGAAACGAATTACTGTTTATATTAGAAACTTAGTTTAATAAATTAAGTCTGGTCTATGACCTGTCAAAGTTCCTATAGTCTGCAATTCATATAGAACAGATGCCTTTTCCATGACTCTTAACTAGAAGTGGCCAACTTGATTGCTTCCTTTTTGCCATTACTACATTCTGTAGGTTTAGTTATCTACTGCCTACAGAGAATTCGAAACAATTTAAAAGGGCATCTGGTATAAAGCACTCTCTGGGAAAAAAAAAATCTTTCCATATACAATAACTTTCTGTTTAGGTCAGAGAATTATTCAATAATTGGCACTTGTTTGACTAGACCATTCAGAATCACTTTGGTTTGGGTTTTTCAATTGTAGGTAGAATTACAGGACTTTTTTTCTTTCCAAACAAGCAGGTTTATAAGTCCTAATTTCCAACATATTTGTGGCACTGCTGTGATTAAGACCTAACAACTAATTTTTGTACAAGTAACAAACACATATTTCAAAAGTGCCATAAATAATTCAGTGATTTTTTTCCCCCAGATTGTTTATAAATTATAAATTTTCATTTACTCTGTCCTAGTTTTATATAATACTGATAAAAACGAATAGCTAAAAGCAATGGTTTAATTGAAGAATAGAAAACAAGGGTAGGATGGTCAGAACAGACCTCTTTGACTTGTGTTCCACTTTCTCAGTCACCATCATTTAAAAGGCTGGACCCACTAATACGGGCTGTTAGAAGTCCTCACTTCCAATATTTATGTTTTGTGAAGCACTCTTAATGCACAAACAGTTGTCACATGAAAAGTTAATAATGAAGCACATCTATGAGGATGAAAAGAGAGTGGGGCTGATGCTCATTGCATCAAGAGTTGCACGTCCAGGCATTTCCAGGTAATATTTTTTCCATGTTGCACATTAAAACGATTCATCGCAGGACCTCAAGCCTGCCGGCACGCCAGAGAGAGGCTGCAGGACTGGGACAAGTCCCCACAAGGACCACAGGGAACAGCTGCCTGATGAAATTTTCATTGTGCTCCCTCTAACATGTTACACTTTCAGGGTGGGCTATAGCCACGGCGTGGTTGGAAGTGAGAACCATTTTTCCGTGTTCCTGTGCCTGTCACAGCCTGTGAGATGAAATAGACACAGGATAGCCTGAGCCACGGCCACGGCAGCTGCGGGTTTGGTGCCCATTTGGCAGAGATCATTTTGTAATGGCTGGGCAGGAGTGGCTGACAGCGGAGCTGTGCAGAACCTCTGCACCCCTCACCCCAACACACTTGAGCTTTACTCTGCTGCTGTCCAAAACGTGCTTCTGCAGGAAGGTTTAGCTCCTTTGCAAACTTGTGTCCCAGCACAGGGCTGTGGCTCATGAGCTTCCATTTATATCCAGAGGATATTTACTGAAAGTGGCTGTGGTTAGTGCTTTCTTTGGTGATGATTTTCGCAGTTCATGCTAGCTGTGTCGTGTCACTGAACACGGGTTGTGTTCTTCTGAGAAGTTCCTTGCTTTGGTGCTCTCCTCTTTGGGCAGAAAACCTGAATAAGGCCAGAGGAAAAGGGAAATCTCCAAGCTGGATGGACCATCAGTCTATCTGGTTTTGCAGCCTGCTCCCACCCATGGCAAAAGCCAGTTGAGTTACAGGAACGTGAAGGAAATTGTGTGATGCCAAGTTTGAAATAAAAGTTAGTGAACCTTGGCAAATGAGCAGCTTTCTCATATCCCGAGTTGTGAGAGGTCCCTACCTACAGCAGTGTGCTCTGCCTGTCCCAATTGGGAGTCTGTCCTCTCTGTCCTGACTTGCTGTTTGTTTGGAAATCCTCTTTTTTTTACGGTGAAGGTTAGTAGTAAAGAAATGTGACAGTGGTGCAAATTCCCAGGAAAGCTGACATGAGGAGGAACATGCTGACACCCCCACCACAATAGCTGTGTCAGACAGTGAGCAACACCAACCTGCAAGACCCAAAGTTTCCCTTTGTGATATAGGGATGCTGCTCCATCCCACTGCAGCTGTGTCAGTTTACACAGCCAAGAATCAGGCCCAGGAGCCTTAAAAAACCCAAGCGGGTACCCAGTGCAAGCTGCGAGAAGGGAATGCATCGGTAGCAGGTGAGGGGGAGTGGGGGCTGCCAGGCCTCTGCAGGGAGCTGTGCTTCATATCAAGTGATAACCAGCCCCACAGAAAGCCCACCCTGCTCAGAGTTGGGGCACACAGGGTGTGTTGAAAGCACTGCCTGCTCCCAGAGCCCCAGCTGCCACCATCACCTCACAGAGCTGGGCTGGAGTCACGGGCTCAAAAACTCTTTATCCTTCCTGCTTTCATAATTGATCACAACAACATGGGTGATAGTGTTACTCATTAGGTATAAAAGTTGTTTCCTCTGTGGGAAATGGAACTACACAAGGACAGTTACATATACATCTCTGTGTTTATAGTAAGTATACATATAAATTATGTATACATGTGTAAGTAATATGTAGAAGCATAATTCTGTTTGTGTGGGAGAGAAACATCTCTTACTGTGTTTGTGTAGACCCACACTCTTATGCAAATACATTTTGTTGGACATTTAAACACAAAACGAATGGCAAGTAGAAATCAGGCTTGGGAAACTGGAATGTAAAAGGCAGAGCTGAGAGCATGCTCTCTGTGCACAAGTACAATGCTGGTATGTGGTTTGCTTTCCCACAGGAGGATGGACAGCCCTGGGGATAGGGAGCACTGGGAAAGTGTCACCACTTCACCAGTTTTAGTGCAGCATCTACTTTTTGTAAAATAGATGCCTGCAGAACTCATCTCATTGTAGTTGTGGCAAAATTCTGTTGGCTTGGGTGTTTTACAATGTATAGTCATCTCGGGTTTCACGTAACAAGAGATTTGGTACTAAACAGGGCTGATAAGTGTGTAATTGTAGGGCTTGATGGTCTGTGCCATTCATGTGTTTAGGCACAGGTTCAAGCACCTGGCTGAACAGGGCTCGTACTTGCTAACTTGAGTAAGGTGCTGCTGCTTCAGTGAAAGGCTTCTCAGTTTATATAACTGATTTTTTTTATTACCTGTCAGACCAAAACAGGCAAGGATCAACTCCAAGCATTACTTCCAAAAGTACTTACTCTCTTCTCTCATGCTTCCTCTATGATTTTTAACTTAAGTCCATTCAGAAACCCAATGTAATTTCCAGCTGTGTCTTTCTTGGCACTTTTAAATTAATTTATTAATCTCAAATTGTTGGGAGGTTGGTCTTTCTTTTCCTTGGTGTGCATGTCCTTTTCCTGCTGTAGAAACGACATGACTCCAATCTGCTGGCTGTGCCCTTCTCCTTCAGTTATTCCGTTCTGAAACTTTCTTCGTGTCTCTAATCCTTTTTTTTTTTATTGGCTTGTCTTTTTTTGACTTCCACCCTTTATTTTACTGTCTCTCCTATCCCCAATGCTCTAATTATCTTGACTTTCCACAGCCATTTTGCAAGCCACTAGCCAAGGCAATTTCAATGTATTTGAGCTTGCCAAAGTATTCTTGGATGGTCCCTGCAATGGAATTATACTGTACTGAACCTAAATTTGACCCGCTGCTGCTCTGATTATAGTCCTGCCTGGTCTGCATTGAAAAACCCCAGCACATTTAAAGAGACAGGTTTCCTATTATCTTAAGAGGCAGCTGTCATTCTCCCACATTTCTTCTTTGTATAATTAGTTTAGAGAAATTGTGTCTGTCAAACCCACTCTTGATGTTGATCTTTGCACTCCTTTTCTTAAGCTGAAGTGCCACTGTCCCATAAACCATCAAGAGCTTACTGTGAGACTCCATTAGACAGCACTATGAAATGAAACATTTCTTCAGCCAAATCCACATGTGCCTGGTTCATAGACCACTGGAATTAGAGGGACTCTTTCCACTGACTTCAGGGCTTTAGATTCTGCCCTGTTTCTGTTTGCCCTAAAAAGTGCAAGCCTTTGGCTAATGCCCCATGGCATTGTCCTCCCAGACACAGCTTTACCTCTCGTGCTTTTCACTCCCAATTAAAAAGCTTCTGCACTGACCCTAGATGACCTCCCAGAGTTGTTTTTCACTCCATTGCAGGACTTCTGTTTTTTCAGCTGTTTTGCCCCAGCTGGAATCACACATGCAGGGGACTCCGTGGCAGAAAGAGAATTTTACAATGATTCTAAGGGTTCAAATGTAGCAGTTCCCTTGGTTTACGTCTATATCCCATATGGATGCTGATGACCCAGGACTATGCATCCCTTTTAGTGAGCACATGGAAAACCAGCACATGAAGAAAAAGAAATACCTCACAGTGCATTGAGCAATAGAAATAAGCATCTTCATTTTCATTTTATTTTTGTATTCTATCCCTGTTACTTCACTTCACCTTCCTCTCAGCCTCACTGCATGTACCAGCAAGCTCAGCGTCATGATTTGTGGCAATGTATGTGTCCCTTGAGATTTTTCCACTTGCAGAGTGTTATGAGAGCCAAATTTCATGTAAGGAAGGGTTAATCCTGTGATACCTACTGAGTTGCTGATACCCAGCTCTGGTTGGGTTTGAGTATCTCCCTGAATACCTGAGCCCTATCTGAAAGCATGTGGCAGTGAGCTGTGGGATTCCTGAGGCTGTTGAAATGGTGCTGTTGATCAATGCCTAGCTGAAGGCCTGTTGAGATCAATGAGAATGAATTTAGGGGCAAATGAGCATTTTTGACAGCCCGAAGCCTGATAGTGCTAGGAATGACATGTTTCATGGTCAGAGATGGCGAGCTCTTGGTTTCAGAGTCTTGGAAGAGTTCAGTGTGGGCACCCACACACAAAATCAGGCTGTACAGGCAGCAGAGGCAGCAGCAGCTTTCGTTGTCTGTCTAGATGAAGGTCTCTGTTCTGTCTCAGTAAACTCACTGAAGAAGAATTTGATTTAAAAAAAAATACAGCAAGTTTTCAGAGCATGGAGATGTAATCTCACCTGGCTCTTGCTCCCTGGCAGGGGAGTCAGGGCTGGCTGCAGTCACACACTTGGGTCTCCTCCCTGCACACAGGTTTGGGGTCTCTGTGTACCAGCCTAAGTATGAGCTGGGGGCATCAGGACAGTGTCAGCGGACCTGGGGACTCACAAAGATCTCTGAGACAACTTGTTAGGATGAAGAACCAGTGCCAGGAGGATATTTAAACACCACCAACGAACTGGTCATAAAAAGCTGGATTATTTTAGCATTAGCTCTGTCCATATCTGTCTGACTTTAGGGATGCTAATTCCTTCACTGAAAAAATCTATCCATCCCTTTTTGATGCCTCCTTCCTCCTTTCTCTTGGACCATACCTTTATTTCTGAAGCTGCCATACTGATACTTCTTTGTTCTCCTTTCAAGAGGCTCTAAGGATTAATTGTGTATCTCCCAGATATTTTTCTACAGGTTTAAACTCTGCAGATCTACAAGCAATATGTGATCTGAGCTATCCAGTCTACTCGATGAGTTCTTGTACAGTCTTGAAGCTGTCTTGACTTCTCCCTTTGACTTCTCAGCCACTCTCCTCCCTCTCTGCTGCAAGGACAGTGAGTAGTCGCTCTATACTGTGATGATGTCTGTGCTCCATTTTTTTTCTTTTCCCCAGCTCCCTGATGATGTGTCCAAGGGCTAAAGCTGTAGGGAAGACCCTAGGCGCTCTCGAGTCCCATGGAGCTGGGAGGGGCAGATCCCACATCTCCTCTCGATTATTTCCCACCCGCCATGAAGCTTTTTCAGGCATTGTCTTGGCACTCAATGGCACCTCAGTGTTTTGTAAAAGGATTCTTCATCCCTGTCCTTTGATGGTGTTGTTAAGTCCCTACTTATTCGCTTCAAGGTCTCCAGCATCAGCAGAGCGGTGGCATCAGCAGATCGCAGGTGGCTCAGGTCCTTGGGTCCTTTTCTTTATCCTTGGAAGCCTTGAAAGTTTTCCCCAGACAGGAGGTGAAGAGTCTGTTAATTTCATACTTCAAAATAATCTTTGCCCTCTATTTCTCGTTTTTAGATATGATTGTGTTATCCAAGGAGATGTTTTAGGGACTCAGGAACAATGTGGGGCTTCTCTGGCTTTCTCATCCAGTGCTCCCATAATGCTTTTATTTCCATTGTCTTGAAGCATTTCTTGCCATTCACAAAAGCCGACCACAATGCCCTGCAGGCTGCTATCCCTCTGGCTCCATACTTGGAGGCGACCAGCCAGACAAGCTGGCGGTAAATATCTAAATCTTGGCAATGCTAGGATAAATTACTTTCCCCTGTGCTGCAGAAGGTAGGGGGCACAGAGCACCTTGGCATGTTTCTGGCAACCTGCACTGCTGAACTCTGGGAAAGTGAGGAAGAAGGAGGCAGACCCTGCTCCTGCCCGCTGGGCACTGGTGCCCCAACAGAGGGGCCAAGTGCTGGGCATGAGCCCAGCCAAGCACAACACCCTTCCCCCCCCCACCAGCTGGTGTCTTCTCTTTCCATCCCAACCCTTTTATCCAAAGAGGTAGAGAGAAACATGTGGGATTTGCCTGCTGTCCTTGCAATTGGTCCTTCCTGCAGTCTGATACCATCAGTGCAGCCCATTGCCTGAGCACAGCTCTGTGCCACTGGCCCAGTGCCACCTCCATGCCATGACGATCCTCTGGCACTTCTGTCCTTGGGTGCAGCAAGGACCAGGTTTTACTCAGAGAGATTGGTGATATGAAGAAATTGAAGCAAATAAACATTTGTAGCTTACCAGATATTGTCATATTTCTAGTTAGATTTCCACCTACAGCTTTGATTCAATTTAAGCCAATTAAAGTTCTTGGCCTCAGCTCATCTCATACTGCAGGTCTTGTGCACAGTGGCTGGGAAAAACATAAACTTGCTGAGTTCCAGCACATTTTTACTGGTGCAAATGGGATTTTCCAGAGTGGAGCTCGGAATATTCTAAAATTACAATTTTTATGCAGAAGGATCCAAGAGGTGCTGTGGTGAGGCATCCATGTGTGAACAAGAGAGAAGGACAAAATCATGGGCTGAGCTTGGCTGGGAAATAATGAGCCTGGGAAAGTGCTGGGGTAACTGACACGTTCGTGCTGCTGCCATGCCACCTGGGGAACATCTAAGCACAGCTTTTGGCTGGCACTACTCTCATCTTTTCCTACTAGAAAAGAAAGTCTGTGTGTGTCTGATACCAAATATGGGCCTTCACTTCTGTGCTGTGAGGCCAGGCAGCTCATGGAGTGCCAGACTGCTCTGTGCAGCCCCCAGACCATTCAGACACCACCCTCACTGGGCTGAGTTTATGGGAAGATGGAGGAGTCTCCTGCTTCTCCCTTCCCCTCCTCCCCAGATCTCCACCAGGAGCTCCGAGCACACTGCCCGGTATTGGTGGGGTGCAGTGCGGTTGTTCAGGGAGGGGGCTTGGAGCAGGCTTGGGAAACAACAGGATGTTTTAATCTTTTCCTGCAAAGCTTTGCACAAGAACAGGTGTTATGTTTGGCTGCATAGAGGCGTCCTGTCTTAAAGAGCTGGTTTCCCTCTTGCCTGAGGGAGAAGGAATGATATCAACCAGATTTGTTGAATGCTAGCAGTTTTATATGCTGTCGTTGGGATTGTAAACACTTGGGGTCATCAGCCCTCTCCTCTTCCAATGCCTTTGCCTGTGTCCTGCACAAGGAGCCCCTTCTCCCTGTTTCTTGATGCTGCAAGGACACTGCTAAGAAATCACAGCAGTATTTCTGTTCTGCCCCGAAGTGCTCATAGCTGCAAGGGCTCCTCTGGCCCCCAGAGCTGCTGCTGTGGAGTCCCCAGCAACACTTCTGTCATTTTAGGCCATTCTCTTCCCTATTTCTGTTTCCCTGCTCATGGCCAGGTGTATTGCCAGCATGTTTTGGGGCACATATCTGCTGTGTGGGCTCTCCTGTGATCTCCTCAGTGGTGGCTGGTCCCTATCCCCAGGCTGCAGCAGCCAGGCAAGGGCACAAATCCTTGCACAGACACCCATTTATAGGAATGAACATGTCTTCCTGATCACTTGGGCAGAGAAAAACCGTATGTGTTTTGGATTAGTTTTCCCCTGATGTTTTTCAGCTTGCATTTACCCTTGTGCTGAATGGGATTTGTTTAAGCACTGCCCAGGTTTCCTGTTCCCATGGGCCCTGGCACTGTACCCCTGCAATGTCCGCACTGCACCCTGCTCCTGGGACTGCAGGTCTGATCCCTGAGAGCTTTATAAAGCTCTGCAGACTCAATCATCCCAAACCACCCATCACTCTGTTATCCCACAGTGCTGGCAGTGCCCTCCTATCCCCAGTGTGGTGAGGCACAGGTGGGTGCATCCAGCTGGTCCAGTGGGATTTTGTCTCCAGCTCTCCCTCCTTCTTGCAGTCCCCCTCTGCTCTGCACCCAAAATGCTCTGTCCATGTCCCAACTGCAGCTGCTCCAGCAGATCATCACAGATCTGCACATGGCAGAGCACGTTTTTGGGGCAGGATGTGCGTCCTGCTCACACCCTGGCTGCTGGTGAGGCAGCAGCTGCCTGCGCTCCTGCCCAGCTGTGCTCTTGTGGGATCTGAGCCGGCCATTCCTGGCTGTAGGAGCAGCCTATGTGCCATACAGGGCATTGCACAGGCCTAGTTATCAGCTTGGAAAATTATAACATCAAAAGGAAGGAGACCACAGCAAGAGGGTGGATTTTCACAAAGGTGCTGGCAGCAGAACTGACCTGCCCTGCAGACTCTTCCTGCAGCAGGAACCTCCACACATCAGGTCAGGTCCTTCCTTCAGATGTCAAAACTTTCTCACAAGCCATTAACCCGCTTTGAATTCTGACTTAAAAATGTTTATTTTCCTCTTTCTCTGTAAGAGTCACTTTTGCAAAATTAAGTGACAGAGCAATGAACTGTGGCATCTTTGATTTAGTATCTTTCATTTTACCAAATAAATGAAGGTTGTGGTGAGTTCACAATGCACTAACTCATGCTACCTGGTGGCTTGGTGGCTGTGGCATGAACTGGGAGACAAGTGACCCTTGCTGAAGAGCCCATCTTGATCCAGGCTGGCTTTGTTTGGGAGAGGTTAAGTGCACTCCAGCACTGATAATCATGATGTGAGAGGCTCTCAGGAGGCAGCAGACTGCATGGGAGGGAGAGGAGATGCCTCGCAAAGGAGAGAACAGCCAGCCCTCCTTAAAACTGAGTGCCGGAGAGATGATATCTCTTCTTGGCAAGCAATTGCTCATACTTGTGTCTCTTGTTGTACTTAAGGAGAGCCTCTTTCCTTCAGTCAGGGGGGTCAAAATTGTGCTCTGGTTGCAGGGAGCTTGGGATCAACCCAAGGGTGCAGGAATCCCTCCTCAGTTCCTGGTGTGCACTGAACCCATGCTCAGGCAGCACCTCTGCATAATTTATACATTAACTCCACTAAGAGTAAATACATGCTTTCCTCTCAGCATTTTAAACAACTAGAGAGGCAGCACTACCCTCTACCAGCAGCACTGAGGGCTATGTGCCTTTGATTCCTGTTTCAGTGTCCAAGCTCCTGGTCTCGGTTTCAGTGAGGAAAGGCCATCCCATGCAGCACCAGTGTCAGAAGAGCTGAAGCTCATCATTTAAGAGAGCTTATTAACAGAAAACTCAGATGTTTAGTCTTCTCTTCCCTGAGGTTTAAAAAAAAAAAATGTTTTCCAAATATTGTTGCATGCCATAAGGTCTTTCCCCCATTGCCAGTTGCTTCTCCAGTGCTTGGATGGGAGTCACGAATTCACTGGCAGGCTGTGCAGCAAACCGCCGCTTCTGGCTCCTGCCACCCATGCACCGGCCCCTATTAGAAGGGATATGGCAAGTGGTTTATTTGCTGCCCGTATGGCAGCCCTTATGGGGCAGACGTCAGGGGAAAGTGACGCCTGCCAGAGGGTTGGCCCCTCTGGCTGGCATCACTGTGCCCCCTGATGCCTCCTCCCCTTCAGAAGTCTGCCTCTGCTGAGACTCCACTCCCCCCAGCACCTCCCTGCTGCCACTCCTCATCTTTGACATAAAAATAGGGGCTGTGGGGTAAATCCCATCAAAATCATGACCTGCTGTGATGCTGATCCCCTTTGGGTTTCCTCATCTGCAGAACATCACTGTTGACCTGCCATCAGCATGGTCCCTCTGTAACCCCATTCTGCCAGCTTGTTTTCTTTGGAAAGGCCATGGCTCCTGCGGTTGCTGACAAAGTTTCTTTGTAAGCGTCCCACGAGCTGTCAGTGCCTGCTTCTCCAGCCCGGCCGGCAAGGAGGGCTATCACTAATGTGTGTCATTCATCAAAGCAAAATTACATGTGTCCCAAAAAAAGGGATAGCGTGCAGACAAATTACAGCATGCAGCAAATTGCTTACTTGCAGGGGGAAAAAAAATACAGCCCACTGTTTTCCTCCCCTCCCAGAAGTAGGTGTTTAATTCAACATATTAACGCTGAGAAATCTAATTATAGCTGCAGGATGAGGGAAACCCAACTGCAGCACAGCACATCTCTTGCCCCAGCTGGTGGGTGTGGTGTGGCCAAGCTGCGCCACATCCCAGCAGGGTCAGCCCACGGCCTGTGCTGCACTGGCCAGGCAAGCCCCCCAGGCTGCACCAGGGACCCGGCACAGGGAGCAGCCCCGAGGCCACCCTGCAGCGCTCCAAAGCACTGGGGGCCACAGAGGAGAGGAGATGGCTGTGCAGGGTGACATGCTCAGGCCCACTTTTTATTATTTTTAAGGGTTAGTGATTTAGATTATGTTTTTAACCACCTTCCTGCATTGAGGGACACCTCCTTTTTCTCTGCCTGCAGCTGTGCTGCTCTGGTGTGAGCTGGGACTGAGGATGGAGAGAAGGGCTGGCTGTGTTGATGAGCAGCTGGCGCTAGGGAAGAGGGGCTGAAGGGAGAACCCCCAGGCAGGTGACGGCCACATGCTCCAGGAGCCAGCAGTCCTCTCAGAACCCCAGGGCAGAGCATGAGACTGGTGCATCGGTGGTGTGATGCCCGGCAAAGCTCCTCTGTCCTGAGGGAAGGGGAAAAGGGACCTGGCCCCAGCCACCCTTGGTTCCTACCTGGCTGCCCTGCCAAGAGCATCTGGCAGGAGTCTCCTCACCTGGTTTTGTCTTTCAGATTGCAATAGCCCCTCTTACATAGTTAATTGATTTCATTAATCACAGTCTTCTCATCTACTTGTTTATGTTCTTCACTGCTTCACAAATCTGATCTGACATCTGAGTTACAGATTTCAGAAATTAACCTTCCTCCAAAGTTTCTGTTTCAAGGTATCTCTATTTATTTACACTCCTGTCAAATGCCTTTCAATATGACTGATTTCTACTTTTGGCAAGCAGAGGAGCCTATTGTTTTCCATGGAAAACAGTTTTACCAGTGGGGTAGAACCTAAATAGGTAATTGTGGGTCAGAATGTAACACCCTTACTGGAGCTCAGCAGCACCAGGCTGTAAGGCACCCCAGATGGCTGGGCTGCAATGCACCCCTGTCACAGCCTGGGCATCCCAGATACTTGCTGGGAAGAGGGAGCTGATGGCAGATCCCTCTGCCCCAGCAGGAGCCAGGCAGGAGGGCTCCCCTCTGTACTGTTGGAGCTCCCCAGCAAAGCTGCAGCCTGGCAATTCAATTTGGTTTGCCACAGCAACCTGTGTGCTCCTCCACCAAACAGAGAACAGCTGCCTTCAGGAATAGGATTCTGTATTTCTCAAGCAACAGCTAACCTGGCAATGACATTATTTTCTTATCTGTGGAGGATGGTGTGTGCATTATTACTGAGGACCTCAGAAATAATGCTCTCTGGCTCACTCCACGTTCAAGAGCTACTGTCTTTTATGAAGCATCATGTAAAAGGCAAGAGAAGCTTCTCCTGTTGCAGCTGCAGTAGACCTGCAAAGGAAAATAAAACAAACCACAATTATTTATCAGAATCAAGAAAAAGAAAACAAAGAGAGGGAGAAAAGCGAGGGCATATTGCACTAAGAATTACAGGTAATTTTGGAGTGGCCCCAAAATAATTGCCCCTGTTTTTCTTGGTGATGGTGGTGCTGCAGGCAGGAGGGGAGTTAGGGAGTGAGAGCTGATGGGTGGCATCACAGAGAGGCAGTAATCCCCACATGCATGTTGGCAGAGACAGTGACTTTATACACTTCAAAGAGACGTGTGGCATGAGAGGGTAGTTACTTGCCCGTTTTTTTAAGCATGCTTCTTGGAACCAGATTGTTTCTGTATTTTAGCCATTTACCCTGACACTAATGTGGTAATGTCCGCATGAAATTTGCTGTGGTAGACAGAGTGCAATGTGGTACCGGAACAGGGATGGCCAAAGTCAGGGTCCTGGCTGGAAGGAAGTGCGATGGTCGTGCACCTGGGAACTCATAATTACTGTGGTTGTTAGCTAGGAGCACCTTGGCCAGGAGGTACAGGAGGCTGAAAGACCCAGCTGAAGTAATCAAGCTCTGGGTGAGCCAGGAGCCTCAGGTGGGAGGTGGCTACGGAAAGGAAAAAAGCAGTGATGGGGTGTGTTGTCCAGGCAGCCCCAGCAGAAGCAGCACTGAGCAGCACCATTCAGTTTGATGTCAAGGTGACAGATCATCCACCTTCCCAGTGACATCGTCGGTGGCTGCAAATGAGCCTGACCCCAGAGCAACCCCACAGCCCTTCCTCACCCTTGGCTGCTCTCACCATCAGACCACATTTGAGTCAAACGGCAGAGGGGAGTAGAAGCCACAACCTGCAATCACCAACCTGAAATAGCCCAGAGGGACCAGTTCCTGACCTCTCAGGCTCCCTGCAAATGTCTCTCGCCTGCTGCAGCGTGGGTGAAAGCCAATGATGCCAGCCCTGTGGGCCACCTGCACCCTGGGTGCCCCGAGCCACTGTGTCATCAGCAGGGTGGTGGAGAGCAGTGCACCCAAAATGCCCCCTGTGACAGGGTGATTAGGGAATTGCTGGCCAAGCCTGTATGTCCCCAAAGACCAGGTCAGCATTTGCCCACCCTGTGGTTACAAACCCAGCCCATGACCTTCCTGCCATCTGTTGTCCGGCCTCACAGTAATGGAGGGGTTTCTATTCTTGCTGAGCTGAGTCCACTGGCTCTTACGCATCCTGTAAACAAAACCAGCCCTCTGGAAGTCAGCAGACATCAAGGATGTAATTTAGTTTCTTAACAGCCTTGCTGAGGCTATTTTGGTATGCATGCTGTGATGGTAGCACGGCGCTCCCTACTGCCTTGGCCTGTGATCGGGGTGAGGAACAGAGGGATGAGAGCCTGGCAGGACACGCTGATGGTCAGGGACATTCAGCTGCCGGAGGGCTGCTGCATTAGTCTTGCTTCGTTACAATTATCTTGCTCCAATGATCTCCTTACCTTCTTTCTCAGTTGCTGTAAGGTTATTGTACCAAGCACAAGCATATTGGTTTTTCACGTCCCCTCTGAAAGGCGAAGGAGAGTCCAGTTTTCCCCTCAGCCAGGTTTCCCCCTGTTGGCAGTTTTACTCCAGCCCAAGCCCTAAACTTTTTTCTATGCTGACTGTACTTTGCCATGGTGTTGCTACATGGCATACTCATAGTCTTGGTGATCATGCACCATAAATCACTATTTATGAACACCAAAAAGAGTGCACTTTATTTTAAGGCATTCTCATTCGTTTGGTTTTGGTCTGCAGAGCAATGTGCGACTGTCAGAGCAGTGGGGCAGAAGGATGTAATAGGGAATATATCCCTTTTGGGTACTCTTTAAAAGCAGCCAGGCAACTGTAAAGGGAATCTTTCCTCTTCATAAAATATTAGAGGGAAAAATTAATATCTTGTCTGCATTTTGTATCTCAGTTGCTCCCTCTCCTTTCCACTGCCCATGAACTGTGCAGCTTATTCACCTGCAGCCACCAGGATTTTGTCAGTTAAGGCACCCTTCAGGAAAGTGTTCATTGCCATAAATCCAATGGCTCTGGCAGAAATCTCGCACAGCCAGCTGCAATGCCATCACCTGCATCCCAAGGCTGCCATGGTGCTGGCCTTGGTCCCAGCATGCCACGTGACCCTTGCCAAACCCCGGCACGGAGGCAGGACCTGATCTTCAGACAAGTAGTGTGTCCCTCTTCTCTCCTTCCCTCATGCCGAGACCCAGCCTGCTGGCTCCCACCTGGCAGCACACTCCAGCACCTATATCTGAGTCCCCTGAGGGGAGAATGGACAGCCTGCACAAACTCAAAAGGTGAAAATGTGCTGTCCTGTCTGCCTGGGCCCTGCTGTTAGTTCTGTCTTTGAACCCTTCTGCTTGCAGCGCATTATTGCTGTGGACAGCAGGGTTTGTCCACAGAGTCCTTTCCCTGTCTCCTCCTTCAGCCCTGCATTTTCGGGGACAACTGTTGCAACGTGACATTTGAGTGCAGGAACATGGAAAGTGCCCCTCTACAGCAACTCCAATCTTGCCAGCGGCCAGGGACACCAAAACCATGTGTTAAAACTTTAGCCCTCTGAAACACTCGTTCATTAGAAACTAAGCCCTTTCCCTCAGTGCTTCAACTCTCCATGTGCGTGCAAACTCATTCAAAACCTAAATTCTTTCTCTGAATTAAATTGTCAGCCTCCCACTCAGGCAGATGCATTAGTACTGACTGTGTAACATCAGCTCAGCTCTCTGTATAACATATAAATAAGCCTTTAAAATTGTATATTCTGCCCTGCAGCATTTATCTCATATTTTGATCCTGATTTTTCTCTGCTAAAACTCTTATTGGTCCCTTCAAGTGCATTGATGGTTTACGCGCTTCTAATTTAGGGTTCATTTGGGACTTGCCAGTTCTGTGATCATTCTGTATCAGTTTGTTCACTTACTAATACATTCTCAAGCCACGATTATGATGAATTTCTGAATCTGGTAAAGATAGTGACAAAAGATTTTTTTTCACATTTCATAATGTTAAGATGTAGCAGTTTATACTTCTGAAGGAGATATTAATCACAATTTTAATTCTCTTTTTGAAAGAAAAAATAACATTATTTATCTTTAGAAGCAAAGGGAGGGTTCAGGGATAATTTTGAGGGTAGGGTATGATAAGACACTTCAACTAATTAAAATTTTGAAAATTATATTGGCTAGAAAAATTTGTGTTGATTCAATACTCCAGAATTAGTGGAGATTTGGTGCCTGCCACAGAACAGTAGGTTGGAACATGTTGATTAATAATAATGCATTATACTTTCAGTAAATTGTCTAATATATTGCTTTGGTGACATTTCTCATGAGCAGTTTGAGTTCTCAGCAAACCTTAAAGAACAAGAAACAGCATCTTGGAAGCTGGGAGAGGAGGAGAACTCTCTTGGCCCCTGAGCCATGGCAGAGCCCTGGTCATGAGGCTGTGGTAGGCAGTGCTGCTATCTGGGAGTCACTGGGAATTGCCTGTCTCCAGCTCTGGCAGATCCTGCTAGATTATAATAGATGGCAAACCTCCATCAACTTTGAGTGAGGAAAATATCCCATCTTTTCATGTGCAGCGTGAGTAATAATTAAAAGAAACATACGGGTTTTCAGCTGATGTACAACCACATAAGGATTACCAATGATAATTCTCCCCCATCCATGTCCTTGCCCCATGGATTGATTCACTTATCCAAAGGCATCAAAACTCAGCAAAAAAAAAAAAAGGTGCCATGCTTCTATTGTGTGCTTCCAACTGCAGCGCTACCTTTTTCTTCCCTCAGAAAGAAAACGCAGACCGCCCTGCAATTAGCAGCAAAACCATGAATACTTTCTTCGTTAACCACAAATGGTTCTTTTCGCGACGAGCGGGCTCACATATGTTCTAAATATGTTCAGTTTCATTAGGCGGCGAAGCGCTGTGGATCTGCTATTTTATTCAGGAAGGCAAACAAGAGCTGCATATGTGCAACATAAGTTGAGGAGAATGGGAAAAACTCAAGGCACTTGCAGAGTGCCTGAGATGCTCGGACGTGATGATTTAATGTGGGATTGCACCCAGCTTGTTTCCGTCAGCCTTGTCACTAGCAGAGATCAGCGCGATCCAACCGGTGATGCTCCAACTGGTGATGATCCGACCGGTGATGTTCCTGCCCTTTGCCAGCCTGAAAGTCCTTCAGAAGAGTGAACCTGGTTGCTGCACGTGTCTGGTGTGGGGGGGTTTGTCTGTGCTGCCCAGCAGCAGTCCCCCAGGCTGAGGGGTCAACAACTGCTCCCCAAAAACACTTTCTGAACGAGAGTTAACAAAGGCGGCTGCAGCAGGATGTGGCACTGATTGCTGCTGCCTGCAGGGTGTGAGGGGTGAATTCATCCCAAGTCCAAGACCCCACGCTGGGGGACAGCTGGACCTCAGGGTGCCACAGCAATCTGCAAGCTGAGAGAGATGGCTGGGGGCTCCCCCAGATATTCTCTCATTGGAGAAAAATCTCTCAAATTTTTCCATTTGTAGTCATTAGGGATTTTTTGTTTTTTGCTTTGTTTCTCTAGTTATCTGGTCAAAATGTTTCAAGAATTGAAAATGCATTTTTTCATAACTCAGAAGCACATTTACTTTTTCTTATTTTTTTCAAGCCATTTTGGACACGGGAAGTAAAGCAGCAGGTTCTTCAGACCTCGCTGTCCCTTTTCTGTCTCTCCCAGGAAAGCATGATGGACCAGTCCTAATCCATGTAGCAAGTTTATACAGCATAGCAAATGAAGATTTGTGTAAGTCACATTTTTTATGTAAACACATACAGTGTTAAAAATATTCACACCCTTAAGTGTTTCCCATCACGTGTGTGCTAATGAGTGGATTATGAAATATGTTTTCTGTGTCTCACACTTGGTCCCTCTGATCCGGTCTCTCCCACCAGAAGGGACGCCGGGGAGGCTGGCCCTGCCTGCGGGCAGGGAAATGCTGCGAGAAGTCGTAAGAATGTGCACTGTGTCCTTGATCACTCACAAGAGCTGGAGCTGCCGCGCTACTGACGCAGTGTCGTGGGACTTTGCATTCATGAAGGAGAGAGTTGTCTCCTGTGGAATTGTGACCTGTTGGAGGCACCTGGGGGGGACTGCAGAGGATGATGCTGACTGGATGTCCACCCATGCCTGCAGCCTTGCAGTGCCCTCTCTTAAACTGCATGCACGGAGTCATATTCCTCAGCAATAAAGACGGCAAAATATAAACAAAGAAAAACTGCTCTCAGAGGGCCCCAGGAAAGGAGCTGTAAGAAATTAATCTGTCACTATTTGCTGATGGTGTAGAGATATGTTTTAAATGCCTGATTTGTGGCAGAGAAGCAGTTTTAAAGCACCAAATCAAATAAACGAGTGAGAGCTGCTGTTGTAGGAACAACCAGCGATCAATAAGTATCCCAATGTCTGCCACAACTCTATTCATTTTTCTCTCCCCTAAACCCTGGAATTCTATTAATAATGTCTTAGGCTGTGCATGGACTGCTCTGTAATCTTTGTGCAGTGCTGCTGAGCAATTTTCACCTCGGCACACCCCGTGCCTGCTGCCAGGAGCTCAGGAAGCATGGAGTTAAATAAGTTCGCCTTCTCCTCCATCCGAACAATTGGAATCAGCAGTTTGTATTATTTTAAAAATGAATGCTTGGAATCAGCAATTTTCTTTTTCCTTTTTTTTTTTTTTTTTTTAAGATCTTGAGGGTTTTTTTTATTTAAAGTGGAAAACTACATTAAGTGCAAGGCACTCAACAAAGAAACAGTCATAAAGCCTAAGTATTCTTAGAGTTATAAAATATGTCCGTGGTGGCAATTCTACTGCCAACAATGAAGTTTTAAGCATTAATATGCCTTCATTGCAGTTTTAATGCCTTAATATTGACTCTATAGCTCTTTTGGGTAATTTTGCTTTCTCTGGTACTTGAAAGGTGATGATGTCAGCGTTCTTCATACTGATTCATATGCAGGTTGATGAAGCTGAGTTATTTATTGAGTTCCATTATATTTTCTATAAACATTAGTTCTCAATAAACAGAGACATTTAGCCGAGGGTTTATTTATTAAATAGGTACTGTACAGATGGTTTTGCCACACATGATGTGCTGCAGAGGATATTACTCAGGAATAATCAGCTGTGTTATAGCTTGGCTAAATTAATAAGATGATAATGATGAAATTGATGCTTTTGAGCTAGGCTTGGTAAATGGTTTTTGCATAAACAAACTGATAAATTTGAGAAGCAATTACTTGCTTGTCAAAGATAAAAACACAACAGGGCCCATTTATAGTTAGGTCCTATTTATTTTTAAAGATTGTACCAGATTTTATGTTTAATACGCTGCAATTAAAAAATAATACTTAAATGAAGAATAATAAAAAACTAACTTTCTGAGCTCTCCTTCAAATTTGAAGATGCAGCATTGCTTGGTTAGACATCAAGTAAACTTTTTTCAAGGCTTTCACTACATCTAGAAAAAATATAATCATTTTATGAAAGATGCTGTCTGGAGTTGTGCAATGCAGACTCTGGCAGCACTTTTGGTAGCAGTATTTGCTCTAAAATTAAGCTGGATTTCATGTAGAGAGACACAGTCTCCAATTCCCTGTTTAATGTGGATTTCTCTGCAGTGATCACGCAAGCAAACAAAACACACATACTCTCCACACCCCCCACCTCCAGGTACTCACCAATAACATAATGAAATGGGTGTGGAGAGAGGTACGTGTGTACCTATATATGCACAACAAAGAAGACATCTCTTGGTTTGTCTGCTAGGAAGTGTGTGCGTTATGTGATTTTACACACCAACCAGAGTCGCCTATTTCTGTTTATTTAGAAAAAACAAAGGGACAAGTGATGTGCAGCCCTTCAGGTGGCCCTGCTGGAGGGGAGCTCCTGAGTTCTGTGTTCACAGAGACACAGCAGCCTCTACAGTCACCATGGTTGGCAGTTTCCTTCTGAGGGTTTGAAGGCAACTTATGAGCATACATTTTAGTTTTGTAATGTTCCTGAGAGAGAGATATTCTCACACAACTTTTTGTCACCTCCATGGTGGGGACAGGCAGCTCCTGTGTGCACTGATGGGACAATGATGCTACTAACAACCTCCTTCTCCTTCTCATGCACTGAAGGAAATGTTCAGGCCTTCAGTTATTTCCTTCTTTCCTTGAAAATTTCTGTGCACCCACGTCCTCTACACATAAAAATGCTACTGTGGGACCATCCTAAGTGATTATACTTGAGAAGAGGAATAGGATGGCCAAACATAGCAAGCTGCACAGGCATGTCCTGACTTAGAATTTTTCCACTTTTGCTTTCTGACACAAAAGTCTTAAGGGACTTTTGCTTGAGTAATTTGCTCTGTAAGGACCTAAAGCCAATAGCAATGTGTGGGAGGAATCCAGCCCTGCACCAGCATGCACCAGCACAGCCAGGAGGTCCTGCTTGCCCAGGAGGACTTCCCACCTGGAAGCGGCATGGCACTATGGGGAGGTTTTGCAAAGGGAGTGGGTGAGGATCCCTTCCCCTTGCTATTTAAAATGTCACACCATGAGCAAAAATAGATTTCTAAAAATCCTTCTTTGCTGTAACCTTTTTTTTTAGGAAATTTTGTCCTGAAGTATTAGTGCAAAGTATTCTATGACTTGATGTTAGCAAGTACTTCATATGTTTGTCTTGCAGCTGTCCATAAAGGATTTAAGGTCTTATGCCAACCTGAAACTCTCAGTAGGGTTGAGCAGGAGAATCATTCTCTCAGAATGTAGCCAACAATGGCTAC
Source organism: Corvus kubaryi (assembly GCF_017639235.1). NCBI lineage: Eukaryota > Metazoa > Chordata > Aves > Passeriformes > Corvidae > Corvus > Corvus kubaryi. The sequence continues at coordinate 27,801,663 of NW_024581135.1, forward strand.
TACAAGAAAATTCACAAAATGTCACAACTTTAGCTATTTCTGGAAATTAGTCCACAACCAGACACAGTTTTTGCTGTTAGTTCAGGTTGATTACCTGAGTTATAGGTATTCATTGTAACAAAATGAAACAAGATCGTCGGCTTAGCCTTAAAAATCTGAAAGGAAGTTGTCTACAGTGCTTGTGTCAAAGGCATGAACGGCATGGGTGGGGTTTGCCCTGCCGTGTGGGTCTGGGTGCTGCCTGCCGGGGTGACTGGGAGCCTCAAGGCTCCTGCTGCAAAACCCAGACCAAGCTGGCAGCTACCACCGTGGCTCTGCCCAGCTCCCACCACCCAGAGGGAGATGAGCCCCTGGAATGCTGCGAGGGGTGTGGGTGTACCCCGGATGGGAAGAAAGGAGAAGCTGTTGCTTCCCATTAAATATTCCCATGTGTCTGAACCCAGAGCTGCCATGCTGCCCTTTTACTGTCCCCCCAGGCTGTGCTTGTGGGAAACAGAGGACTAGGTTTGCATTCACAAAAATATTATTTATATCATTATAACTATTTATAGGCTTTCAGAAATATTTTTAAAATGTGCTTGTTGCTCTGCAGGGAGATTTGAAATGATGTGACTTTGTGAAAATAAAAAAACATGGTGCAGATCAACCTGCCCAGCTGAGACAGATTTGCAGGGGACAGGGACTTCCCTGCACCGCTCCTCCAGGAATGAATTTAGGCCAGACATCAGTGTGAACTGACATCCCTGCTGCTAAACTGAAGCGTTTTTAGCAAGGAGGTGTTGAGAAGGGAAAGATGAAACCATTTCCATGCTGTGGTGCCACATTTACCCAGGCTTGGGGTCAGTGAGAAATGGAGCTGATGGATGGCATGGGTTCACGTAAAAGTAGGTCTTGGCAAAAGATTTGGGTGAGAACTTTCTTGGGAAAAAAAGAGTATATTCTTTTGGGTATTGCCAAGGTTCTTGAGGAGGGAAAAAAATTAGAAAAGTCAATGTCACTTCAGTGCTTTCAAAATAAAATTACTTTTTAAGTATTGCTGGAAATTTCATGTTAAAAAAAAAGTTAAATGTTTCTTTGTTTTGTTTTTTGGGGTCTTTTTTGAAACTACCATGTTCAAAGAAAATATTTACTTTTAAGTAAAACGGTGAAGATTTTCTGTCACTGAAGATCTTCTCTTCCTGTGCAGCTTTACAATACACAAGTATATTACTGGTCAACGAAAACTGAGACAGAATTTTCCCAAAACACTTTTGAAGTTTTTTCTTGCTTTAGAGAAGGTCGGTGCTCAACTTTGGGTTTGGTAGGAGAGTCAGCTCTGAGCCGCTGCCGCCAAAAAAAACCCGTACTCTGAATAGAGAGAAAGCTGGAGCTGCAGCTGCACGGGATGCCTGGGCTGAGGGCTGCTGGCCACAGGGAAGCTGTGTGGAGCCTGCACAGCCCTTGCCGGGCCTCTGCCCGTGGGGCCACGGCGTCTGAGCAGCACTCGCTGGCCCGTTTGTCACCGTGCACGGAGCAGCCGAGCAGCGTTCGCTGTAACTCCTGCGCCTGCCTTAAAACCCGGCGTACGGCGGCGCTTCAGAATAGAATCATTCATTATTAATTAGGTCACAATAAAAAAATCCTACGGATGCATTCGTGACACTAAATGAGCCGATCGCAAATAATGCGATTGTAATGAATTCCAAAGGAATAAATAATGACTGAGCCATTAGCATAAAGTGCCAGTCACAGCTCTGCGCTGCCCGCCTGCCCGCCTGGCACCGCTTCCAAACCCACCCAGCCGGCCGCCGGCCCGGGCAGGGGGTTCCTGAGGCTGACAGGGGGCGGTGGGATCTGTCCCACTCCCTGGGATGGTGAGGGGGGTCAGGATGCTTTGGTGACTCCCACTGCGGCTTGCAGTGGCATCACCCCCAGGACGGCCACCCCAGAGTCCCTTTGCAGGAAGATGTTTTTGCACCTCTTGCTCTAATATATAATCAGAGCTTTTGTTCCATGCTTTGCACAAACAAATTAATTAGAAATTTATCTCACCAGAAGTTCAGTGCAGCGTACATTTAAAGCAGAGGACATCCCTGTGCATTTGTTTGCTCTCTTTCATGGAACAATTATCTGCCCATTTAGGAAGTTCAGAATTTGCTTCTATCTTAATAGATGCTTGTAAGCGTAAAAAAATATCGGACCACTTCTGATTGTAGAGTGCTTAAAAACCTCCAAGAGGAAAACACCACTTGTAACCCCCCTTCTCCCACCCAGAGCATCGCCCCAGGTGTTTCCAAGAGGCCACAGGGCAGGCAGCTCCAACCTGCAGTGGAACAGACCTGCACAGTGGTGGCAGTGACAGCGCAGCCACCTGGGTGAGAAGAGGGCTGAGAGAGCAGGAAAATAAGACAGGATGAGGCTGAAGGGAGAGGGGTGCAGGGAAGCAAAACAGGGGTGGTGGGGGTCTGTGAAAGAGAGCTGTTTCCCCCAAGCCGTGTGGCTGTGAGGCAACAGAGCGACAGGGTAAACACTGCAGCAGGGCAGGGACCAGTGGCTCTGGGGACTTTGGCCCAGGACAGACCCTTCCATCTGCCTCACCAGGCACCCTGGCATATTAAATAAGTAGAACAGGTAGCGGGGTGGGAGTGGGACCTGTTTTGTCAGCGTCCCTTCCCTCCCAGCAGCCAAGCAGACAGGCGCGTCAGGTGCTTATGCCCCTCTTATGTCTGCTGTTAAAAAACCCAGCCAGGGAATGTCATTAGAAACAGCCACACCATCTGCCTTTTCCTCCCCTCCCCTTTAAATAAGGAAACACCTTGTCAAACACATCCCACTAAATATCCCTAACACCCTCCCGCGTGCTTCGCGCTCAGCGGTTCATGGGATCGTGCACCATCTGGACCCTCACGCTCCATCTCGCCGGCGAGGCCGCAGCTCTGACCCACCGCGTGCCCCATGGCCAGTGGCAGGGCTGCACCACCCACATCCATGCGTGGCAGCAGGAGGTCACGGAATTAAGCAAAAGCAATGAGTTCATGGAGAAAAAAATGACCGGCAATTCCATATTGTTAAACCTAGAAAATTAACCAAGGAGGACCTTAAACACAGACATTTATTAACATGTAAATGGACTGAGTCAGCAATTAGTTAATAGTCAGCATAATTAAATAGAATGTAGTAATGAAGGTGCCATTTAATTATTCCCATTTCGTTTAAGATAAATATTTACTACATTCATGGGGTTTCCCTTGTCTTTCGCATTGAACACCAGTATCAGAGTATCAAACTGTGTCAAAGTTTCTCAAGAACTTTAAAAAGGAACGTTGCCACTTCCTGTCCTCACGGTGCTGGTCGCTGATGCCATGGAGGAGCATGGCTGAGGAGCAGTGCCTGCTCTCCTGGGCTTGGAATGGGTCCTGTGAGACCCAGTGACCAGCGCCTGTGGGCCCTGAGCCACACAAGGTGAGAGCTGCATGTGGTTTGGGGCTTGCAACAGCTCAGCTCCCTCCTGCCACAGCCCTGCAAAGCCAGGCAGTGTCTCAGGCACACGTGTGCACACACAGCCCCCCAGCCCTGCTCACTGACCGTGCAGATGAGTCTTTGTTCTTGGTGATTACTGTGCAGACAACACACTCACCCGGCTGCACCGAGACACTGCGTACACACTGCACGATGTGCTGATAAGGGAAAAGTGTAAAGAAGAGCCTAAGGAGATAAAAGAACATTATTTTAAATTATCTTGAACATAAAAAACAAAGTGAGGATTTGGCAACCTTGCAGCAAAAACCTCAAAACCAGTTATTCCTTTTAAATAAAAACAAAAATGAGAAACAGTAACTATTAGAAATCCCACCTGGTGCTTTCTCTGTGTTAATGATGCTTCTTAAATTGCATGTGGGTAAATGGTAATTTTGTCTCACACCATTAAAAACTAATGGAACCCTTGATGATAAGAAATGCCATAGCTAGCTTGTTGGAAAACGTTTAATTAATAAAGTAATAAAATTATTGTAAACTAGTGCAGTTTCACAGAGGATTCAATGGGATATAAAACAGATAAAACATCCTTGAGAGTTGATACAAGAAATAAATGCTCCTCTGTAAAAAACAGCACTATAAACTTCAGCTGGTCTGTGTTATACCAAGTTAACACAAGCTATGATGACGGTAAAGGTGTTTGCATGAGCCTTTCATGGGAAGTGGTGGGAAAACCTCCTGAGTGCAGACAGTTTTTGTGAGGAGCAGAAAGCCAGCACACCTTCCCCTGCACTGGTGTGAGCCTGAAGGTGGCTGTTGGTGGGATCTACAGCCCCGTGAGCCCATGAGAACAATTCTGATGGTGTTATTGCTGTTATTGTCCTGTCCCAGAGGCTCCAGGGTGAAGGACACTGTCTCCACTATCCTGAGTGGCTTTGGGGTGAGGCATCGTCCCACCCTGCTGCTACAACCACTTTGTTGCATAGTTTTTGTGAAACAAGTGGTGCCAGAGAGTGGAGAGGAGGGATCAGACACTTTCCTGCCCCAGAGAATGAGCCCTGGTGCTCCATGCAGCCGGATTTCAGCTCCACGCAGATGGCCAGCTGGTGGCATGGCTGTGGTACCAAGCATTTACACATTGTAGCTTGGTGCATGTGCATGACATCCCAGCTGCTCTACAGGAAAAAATGGGTTGGAGAGTGGCAAGCATGGGGAAAAACATGCTGGCAGAGAAGGCCTGGTTACCGCTTCTCATCCTGCTGCTACCCCAGTTTGTGCCTCACATCCTCCTGCAGACATTTCTTTGCAAGCTTTAGGAATGATTTCCTGTAACTGGGAGACTGTAGAGAGGCTTTCTGTATTGCACGAGCTGGGCCAGGTAACCCTAGTACGTACACACCCATGTACAGGAGCCCGTACGTTTCCATTACACTCACACCTCAAAAATTTGCACATGTTTAGCTTAAGGATGGGTCTCATCTCCCAGGTGCCCAAATTTTCCTTTCTCCTGATACTCAAGCTGCAAATCTCACTGACAAGCATTGTCAGCTCTATTTGTGAGCACTCAGCCTGTGGTGATGGGACACTGGAGGGAAGAACAGCTGGGAGAAAGGCACATCCTGCATTTCAGGGTGTCATGAGAGCCACTTGCAGCACTGGCACTTGTCAGCCCCTATTCAGAACCAGCACTGCCAGGGCACCAATGCCAAGCAATGCCAGCACTCTGTGATGTGCCACAGACAGACCTGGAAAGGTTCGGAACCAACACGGGCCAGTATTTTTCCAAACCTCCAATGACATCTCTCTGTAAAGGAGCTGAAAGTGTTTCTTTAGTGGGCTGGCATGCCTTCTTTCCTCCCACTTCAGAATAGTTGATGGTCACACTGGGAAATGAGGGACACTCTGCTGTGCTCCCAATGTGGATGGTTTATTTCACCAGAGCTTTGTACAAACACCATCACAGCCATGGTCTCTGCCTCCCATGTAACTAAAAGAAGCGATATCGCAGTATGTATAACTGGTACATTGCTGCAGCACAAAGGTTAATCTTGTGTTCCTTAGCTGCTTATGGCTTGGTTGTAATAGGGGCATGGTCAGACCTTACTCATAGAAAGTCTGTCTCACCAAGCCACCACAGACACTGCTGTGCCACTTGTGCAACCACAGCTTCTGGTTAGTGTTTGAAGCAACATCTACTTTTCATTTGAGCGTCTCTGGCTTCCTCAGCAGTCTCCACCTTGATCATAAATTAGAAGCCATCCTGCCTGATCTGTAGTTTTAAAATGAAGTGGTGATTTTTTTTAAAGCACATCAGCATAAATAACACTGCCGACAATAACAGTCGCCCACTGCTGCCCAACTTCCCGGGTGCCACACCACACCAGGGGCTCCTTACTTTGGCCTTGACATATGGATAGACTGGCGATATAAAATCTTTTCCCCACCCAAGGCACCATCCGCCTCTGGGAAAAATATTGTGGTTTCCTCTTGTAGGCAGATTTATTTTTGAGGTAGCCTCAACAATGTGGGCACAGGGAGAAGGCTGTTGCTCTTTACTGAGACAGAGTGAAAATGTTTATGGGGCTCCATAGTTCAGTCCCACTGGCAATGCCAGCAATGACTTTTCTATTTCCGTGATGTGTGAGAAATGAAAACATGAGCGGGAGCGCATAGAAGACTATTACGGCCAAAGCTGGGATATTTGTTCCCTGGCAAACTGTGGTTGCTCTTGATTTAGCCACAGTTTTCCCAGCTGATGTTTTGCAAACCCGACAGAAGATTCAGCTTTCAAGGCTGTGAAAGTGAACGTGGGGCTGGAAGCCGCCCCTGCGCACACTGGCAGGGAGTCAGGCCGAGCCTCCTTCTTTCAGAAGATGTTGCTTGTTCCAGGACTGCGTGGCTGTGGGGGCAGTTTGGGGACAGAGATTTAATCTTTTATTTTTCCCATATGTCATAAGTATGTCTAAGATGATGAAAAAATAATAAGTTGGTGGCTGCTGGAAACTTTTTTTTAGCAGCTGTGTTTTTAGAATCTTATAATTAACCATCCTTTTGCCTTAATCACTTAAAGACTTCTAAAATAACTAGGAGTTTATTGTACCTTCTCTCAACTTGAAGCTTTCCCATGCGGGGACCACAACTTTACTTTCAGGAAGGGAGGGTCGAAGAAGCAGGGCAGAGCTCGAAACATGGAGTCAAGTTTATCAGTCTGGATTACAGCATAAATTACTAAAATTACTGTAGTGATTTTAACCTACAGCCATTGTACTAGGAGCAGAAAAAGAGGTGACATTGTATTTAACCTGCACAGTGACTGAGTCATTTTGCCTGGGTTCATTTTTTCAGAAATTTTAATGAAGAAAGTGCAGTATTTGTTGGAAAAAAGAAATGATGAACTGTGACTAAAGGAGAAGCACAATTAAAAGCTGACTGTTAATAAAGCATGTGGGTGACAGGGCTGTCTCCCCACACGGTTCCGGCACTTGGCTCAGGTAAAAGCAGAGGGCTGTAGCTCAACAACACACTCCTGTCTGTCAGTGTTAGGTTTTCGGGGTTTTTTTATAAATGACATGTTTTCTTTTGGCAGATGGGAACAAGCCTTGACGAATAAATTTTTTGGAGGCAAACTGGCTGCCTGGAAATATATGTATTTAGGAACCTGTCGGGTGCTGTGAGTGTCAGCACCACCCCAGCTGAGCTGACCAGCACTGCTCTGCTGCTCGCCTGCTCCAATCTCCTCACAGACCCCTCAATTCCCCAGCTGATCACTGCCAGGTCGGAGCAAAAATGACAACTCTGATACAAGATTTGCTCTGGATATTGCTGATATTGCTTTGTGCCTGCCTTATAAAACTTCCCCGTTGGCTATTTCTCCAGCCAGGGGATTTTACTCAGATGAATGTGCTTGCCTCCCTCTCACCAGCTGCCAAAATCCAACTTATCTGTAAGTGGAAATAATGCTTGGCCTCGGGTCGATCAGAGCCGCAATGCTCTTTACGAGAGGAGGCGAAATAAAACCATTCCCCGTGTTAACAGCTGCGAAAGCCGACATGCTGAGAGGTTAAGTGATTTGCTGGGTGTGAAGTAGGATGGTGCCTGGCTCTTGGGAACCCTTTTTTGGGAGGGCAATGGGGGGGGACCACAGACCCCAGGCATCACCACAATTCCCATTCCCACAAGGGCACCTGGTGGGGGGAACCACCTGTAACATGCCTTCCCCCAGGCCAGGTGTAAGCAAACTTTTACCAGGAAAAAAATACATTCTGCAAAAATCCTCCTAAAATTAGGCACTGAAAGCGGGTGTTGGGTTTTGTGAGCCAGCATCAGAAATAGGTGGCAGCTGGACAGATTTTGGAATATCTCAGAAGTGCCTAAGCACTGGGAGGTAAGCAAGGGAAGAAGTAGATTAAGCCAGAACCCAGACGCCTTGAAGCCTAAATCCGTGCACAGGCTCGGCACAGTTTCTTGTCTGCCTCGGGACATTTAGGCCACCTTTAACCAACAGAAATGGGCACCTTTAATGAGCAATTCAGGATGTCCAAATCAGAGCCCAAGTATCTATTTAGTTCTTCAATATAGTTGGTGCAGCATATGTTCATACAGCAGAACAGTTCATTTCTAGAAATGTAGTATTTTTTGTCTCTTTATTCAAGGGATGTGCTAGACATGAAGTGACTATATATGTACAGGTAAAGGTAATAGAAAAGGTGCCAGAAAAGGCACACTCAAAAATAGGCAGTGTTGTTCCCCAGTTTTGTAGGGTCGGTAAAACTGATAGCAGCTCCCTAGCAGTGGCTTCATCTCCACGCTCACAGTGTGTGTTCTTAACACCTTCCTTCTCTGCAAAACTGAAGTATTTAACCCAAAACATACAAACAAATCTGTTATTCTTCTCCTTTATTAACCTTCTGAGTCCTCTGAAATCACACACAAGGAGAAATCTCTTCCCTTTTCCTTTGTCTAGGAGACGAGGTTTAAACTTCACATGCAAATAGACACATGCACACATGTAAACCTACCCATGTAATTAGGCACATGCAGCGCACTCTTTCTTCTTCTCTATAAATATATATACACATATGTATATCCACAGATATGCAGGCATGTGCGCATATGTGTGTGTACAAAGAGAGAGAAAAATACTTAGAAAATGAAAGACAAATGTTAGAGAATGATATTCCCAAGCCCTCAAATCCCTAATCATGAGTTTGATGCAATATTTGCCCTAATGGGAAATGATAACTGGCACTATTCCAAAGCAAACCTCGAAGAAAGGAGCAATAAAAAAGGAAAATGCTAGCTTGGCAGTTAAAGAAAGAGGAGCCGAAGCGAGAACTGCTGTCGGAGATAATAAAGAATTAACCACAAACCCCTTTTCTATTAAGCACAAAAAAGGATATTAAAATAACATGCCCCCTCCCTAAATGTTTCAAGGCTTGTGTCATGCTTCTCTGCGCAGCTTCCCGGGACGTTGTGCGGCGCAGGGCTGCAGCCCCGTGCAGCCGCCTCCCGCTCCCTTCTCGTGCGAGGGAGCCGCGCCACTCCAGCACACAGCGAGGCACAATCACGCTCCTGGCTTCCTGAGCTCACACAGTGTGTTCCAAACCTTGACCGTTCCAGGGAGACGGCACTGGCTGCGATGGGGCAGTTCTGACGGGCTCCCTCTGCCCTTCCCTCCCCTCGGGAATCCTACGCATTGGGAAGCCTGCTGTACAATGCAGCTTGGCTGCTGTGTTATCCATAATATCCATAGGCACAAAGACATCATTTAAGTATACACTGATTCTTAGTGCACTGTTTTCCGGTTACAGCAGCAAGCAAGTGCTTTTACCTTCATGTTCTTACTATGATTTTTACATTTAGGGCTTTTTCTCACTAAAAGTTACATGCCATAAATTACTCAGAAAGTGCCACAGATCTGGGACAAAAAAAAAAAAAAAAAAAAAAAAAAGGTGAAAAAAATCGACTTGGCAGCTGCTAGGTATAGGAAAAAAGAAAACAGAAGGGAGGGCCATGACTCTGGACCTGGGAGCCTCCTGGGACATCCTGTAACGTTACCAACAAATAAAGATGCTTCTCACCATGTGTGTGTGTGCCTTGGATGCCCTCATGGCATTCCCCACAGCCAGGAATACACTGGAGAGCCCCAGATCAGCACCATTTCTGCCTGGTCAAATGATGTACAGGGTTTTGGTAACTGATGTTACCCATTTCATGATTACCCAAACCATTTTAGTTGAAATTGAGCTTTCTTTGAAATTTCCACCTCAACTAAACAGTAGGTTTTGCTATGGCAATTTTTAGTTTGCAAAAGAAGTGGTACTCAGGGCACTACAGACCCAACAGGAGGAAGCTACCCCTTTATATCAAGTCAAAGAAACCCTCAATAATCTTACATTTCAAAGACATTTATGACCTAACTTTGGTTCATTAGCACGTAAGAAGACATTAATGACACAGAGTAATGAAACGTAACAACTCTTTTAGTGCTTTCCTATTATCTGGGTCTTTAACATGCAGTTTGACAAGAGCTAGACTAGCAGCAGCTTTAACAGCATTTTATAGAGCTGGTGCTCACTACGAATGCCCCAAACCCAAAAAGGCACAAGCCAAAAAGGTAAAGATGCAGCAAGGAATCATGAAAAGTTTATTGTAAATGTCAAATGAAATGTATCTGCCAGTTAGGGCTTATTTTAAAAAACAATGTGTAGATTGCACTGATCCTAGCTGTTACAAAAGTAGAGATTTATAAGGAAAAGAAAAAATGCCCAGCTGTACCAGGTATTTTTTAAACCTAAACATTTTGGTCTTCTAGACTTTAAAAACTCTTTGTGAAGGAGGTATAATCCACAACTCAGGAAAATACTAATGTAATTTCTCTTTCAGAAACAAAAATCAAAACTCCCTCCTGAGCTATATCCATGAAGAAAAGCAGAGTTAAATATCAGCTGCTTTTATCTAAGTGCCGAAATGTAAAAATACTTAACCAGGATTCTACCAACTATTACATTTAAACCCCATCATTTGTCTGCCAATACCAGTCTAGGTCAATTTCTTAGTTGAGCTTAAAAAAAACCCCAAAAGATCAATAAAGGTGTAGGTGGAGAGGTTTAAAAAATAACTACTGGAAATGATGAGCCAAGATCTTTGGAACAACGTGTCCCTGCCTGAGGTACAGGCAGGCTGGTTTTTAGATCAGTCACCTACAACTGTGGTGTCATAAAGCGGAAAAATACCACCAAGAGTCATTTTTAGGAAAGAACACCAACAGCTCCTCTCACATTCACATCCAGTGAAATTCCATTCCAGTTAGATTCATTGGCAAATTGTAAATTCTTATTTGATTTATCAATCACAATTTTATATTGTTAATTCATATGTTCATTAGACAAATCCATTCCTCTAAGGTAATCACTTAAGGTACTGTTGGCATGTGAACATGCACAAATGGATAATTCTTAATGACCTTCCAAGCTGACATATTTTTGGCATCAGTTTTCTGTATCCTAATTTCAAGCTGCCTCTCTGGTGTTATCATAGGGCTGACTTCACTACACAGTCAAGGAGGACTTGCAATTGGAAGTCGTTAGCAAGACTGTTCCCATCAGATATCAGCAGAACAGGGAACAATTAAAATTATCTTTCTCCTTGGATGAAACCCCTGTGTTTCCAGCTGCAGTGGTCAGTAAGCAGGCTTCAATTTTTGCAGCCTTGAAGGAGAAAACATTCACATCAGACAATTTGACCAGATTTGTGACTTCTTCAGTATTTCCACTGTACATAATTTTTGCTCTGCTGATGCTTGGTGCAAAAAAAAGAAGGTCAGGGAGGTTGGAACTACATGATCTTTAAGGTCCCTTCCAACCCAAACCATTCTATGATTCCAGGAAATTAAATTAAATATAGGTCATCCCAGGTTACTGTTCTGGCAGCTGCTCTGCACATTGCCCTCCCACAAGGCCAGGCCAATATCACAGATTTTCTACTGCAGGTTAGCATGGTGCAGGTGAGCCACAGACCAGCGGACATACGGCTTAGCCATCATTTCTTGCAGGGGTCTAATGTAGGAGCTCGTGAGGAGACCTGTAGGTGGACCCAGCACTGGCTGTGCTCGCCAGGTTTGCAGAGTTACAGAGCAATCACGTCAACTACCAGAAAATGCAAGAATGTTTTCCACATTCTCAACTTGAGAGATGGCATTTGCCCAGCTGAATGACCATTAATCACAGTGGTACCCAAACTCCAGAAGACTGCGCCAATGTTATCCCCGCTGAGGCTGTTTGGGGTCTCTCCATTCCCAGCCTCGCACTGTTAGTGCCGCTCATCAGGCACCATGAGAAGGGGAAAAACATGGCATTGTCTTAAACACAAGGTTCCCAGGGTTGCCAGCATTTCCACAGTACTCCCTAGAGCAGATCCAGACAAGGTAAGGGGAATTTCTGGCATTTCCCAGAGTCTACAAGAGACAGGAGGAAGAAAAATGCCAGGAAAAGGTGGGGTAGACCCAGTGCTGCAGTCCACTGAGGTTTGGCAATTGGCTTCCATGGCTTGGGAGGCAGGCTGGGAAGGGAGTGAGGTGCAACAGGACAGAAAAGTGCTGGGAAAGAGCCCTTCCCTAGTTGATGGCCAACACAGCCAGCAGCCCCTCATGAAGGAGCCGCTGGGGCCTGGGGCTGTGGGTAGCAATGGAAGCTGCAAGGGGTGTGTGTGCAGCCTGCGCCCTCCACGCCTGCCCAGCTCAAGTCAGTGCCCAACTGACACCCAAAAGTCAAAGAAAAGAGTTTGCATCCCTTCCTCAAAAGCACAGCTCGGGTTGCAAATCCAAATGTATGGGCAAAATGTAAATGCATTGTGACAAGCTGTACGGGGAATCAAAACAAGGAACAAGGAGCGTATGTTTCTTTTAGAGAAACGTCCTTTATCTCGCAGGCAGAACGAAGCGTGTGGCATTCAAATGTTAAGATTTTTGCACACTTTCATGAAATACTAAAGAGAAACCAAAAAAAAAGAAAAAAGAAAGCAACAAGAAAATAACCCAAGTCCGTGTCACTTCTCAGCTAGTTTGGTTATTGCTGCTCCTGAGTACTGTAACATATGCACTTTCCCTTTTGAAAATGTATCAAAGTTGTTATTTTGGGGGTGGGATAAACTCTTACCCATGCATATCTTATGTTTTGAAGCCAAGAATGCTTAAGAACCTGCTCTGGATCCGCACATCAGATGCATAAGTGATTAGTGACAAGTGACACAGAAACAGAGAATGTGCTGTGTTACGATGAATAATAAACACGCGCAATTTATGCAGGCAGAGCGAGCGAGGAGATGGCATCCTGCACTTTTTCCATATAAATAATGTGAATCTCTCGGCAATGAAGCCAGGCCGACCAGGGAGTTTCTCCAGCCCGCCAGCCGCACAAGCCGGCAGGAGAGAGCGGGGACGGGTGAGGAGGGGTCACCCACCAACAGGGCTGCTCCTGGCTTACGGGTATCGCAGAATGAACTGACGGCCATTAATTGTCTCTCAGCTAGAATCACCAAAGAAACAAAATTCACAGTGGGCAAAATTTTTCACTCTCTGGGAGAAAGGAGCTTTTAGATAAATGAAAAAAAATTCACTGAAAAACATTCACATGGTTTCCTATTTCTTGGGTTTCTGGAGAGCATCACTACAGTGATAGCATTAGTGGTGCTTCTCTGAAAAAAATTTGAATGAATAAATTCATTTTTTACATGAAATTTCTCCAGGAAAGGCAAGTACATGCCCCTGGGAGACTGTCAGGGCTGAGGAGAGCTGGTAACAGGAGTTTCTGAAGGGCCGTGGTGTACCTCACCACTCTTGGATTCTCCATTAGCAAAACCACACACAACACGGAAGAAACCCAGATGCCAAAGCCAGCCAGCCATTCATCCTTAGTCCAGCATGTGTGGTTTTGTTCTTGTGTGCCTCTGCCACACACAAACACCAGAGCTGCAGGACGATGCACAGAAGTCCTGCCCCACATCCCTCAGCCTCATGCTCAGCTGGGGGGATGGTCCCAGGCTGGACGCATGGGGTCCTGCAACATCCCCAATTTGTCACCTTCTTTCTTCTGTCCCTTGCTGCCCTCCCACAAATGAGCCATCCTCCAAGGAAAAGAGAAAGACTTTTTTTTTAATTAAAATATATCCACCTGCAACTTAACTCTGCACATTTTTTCCTGGCTGTCCTGGCCTGCCAACTCCGAGCAAGCTTTTCTCTGTCATTTTTGCACTCTCTCTACTCTTCCAGAAATGTATGCACTTGGATAAAAGTAGAACTGAGAGGAGAAAATGCATATTCTGTTAAATAAAAATAAAAAAAATAAAAGTTGAAAAAAGTGTCTAAAAGATGGATGTGTAAAGAAATCATAACCATACTTTAATTCTGAGTTTGAGTTATATAAACTGTGCAGCGGTAATTACCAAGCTCCTCCAGATTAATAAACAATTACCATAGTAACTATGCCATCATATGAAACCTATGCTCATGAATTTTTAAAGCATAAATGGAAATACATGCTGGTTGAAAAAGTCTCCTATTTATTTTGTTCCTGGAAGACAAGGGAGAGAGATCCATTAAAGGATCTCGTCAAGTTATTTCTTCCTCCGCTGGTTCCTGCAGCCACACTTCGGACAAGTGCCATATATTATGTACTAACTAGGAAAGTCCATTATGTGTGCAGGGCCTGTGGCTGCCAGGCAGCAGGGCTGGCCTCGCACCCCACTCCCCTGGCAGCCCCTGTGCTCTCAGACCTTGTTTCCCTGGAGAGTTTAGGTGACATGGTGCACCTCTTTATCTGCCTGAATGGAAGGGGTTTGTTGGCACAGCAAGCTATCCCCAGTTGTGCGCTGGGGTCTTTTTTTTTATTTTATTTTTTTATGGATAATGTGTGAGAAAAATTTCGAGTTGATGTTGCATGACCACACACAGGAAAGACATCTCCATCAAATATTTGATAAGCTGACTACTGTGAGACAATGCATGCATGCAAATCTAACTTTCCACAGCATGGTGTGCCTTGGTTGCAGCACATCCACCACTGTCCCACCAGGCTGATCGTACTGGAAGGCATGCCACAGCCTATTTCCCACATCTGGAAAAATCCAGTGTGATCTGTTCTTGTGCCAGTGCCTTGCACCCTGGACCATGCTGGGCACATGCGTTCAGCCACCAGGAAAGGGCTCTCTGCAGCCCCTGTGCCTCTGCATGGTCTGACCCTGCTGCAGTGGAGTCAGAGGGGAAGGGCCAATGTTCCAGCAGAGCAGCACTGCCCAGGGGCAGACCCCTGTTACCTGCAAGCCAACAACACAGACCCCAAGACACCCAGCAGGAAGGGTATCCCAGTCTGACATTGCCTTTTCCTCCAAAGCCCAAGCAAAGCAGCCCCTCAGGACTGCCCTGCACTCCTCTGTCTCTGAGCTGCTCCTGACAAAATGTGCCAAAATTTGCCAAAATATGCCCTCTGTCGTAGGAGGCATCAATGATTAAAAGCAGTCTATGAGATGCATCCAAGGTCATTAGGAAAAAAAAAGGCTTTCTCCTGCCCCAATATCAACTCTTGTTTTACGCTATCATACACAAAAATTTGGTTTGAAATCTCGCACCCATATTTTAGAGCTTTAACACAGCTGAGCCTGGCTTTACCACAATTTGTTTGTAACATGTAAAAAAAAAAAAATCTCAAAATGACAAATAACAAGATTATATATCAACCTGTTGATCATTCTGACAGGAAAGCTGAAAAGCAGTCCTGAGTTAAAAAATAGTGTTCGGTATTTGCAGTAATAGTCTAAAACATGAGGTGAGACCTCTATGCTTCAAGTCTGAGACGCTTACTTTTGATAATTTCGACGAGCTGAAAAAATATCTCCCTTTTTGCAAGAAAGTATTTCTTCAGACACTCTGAGATTTAGGAAAGTCATTAAATCCTTGTGGATTGAAGGTAGAAAAATAAATTGTACGTACTTTAGGTTTTGAATTATCTTCCTATAGCAATTTTCGGGGAAAAAAACTAAGAAGAATTCTGCAATTTTAATCTCCTCAGTTGCTTCCCATTACTAAACAAGCAGAACACCACAGTACAAATGTGGATGTTACATGTCATCTTGATCTGCTGCTTTTTTCTTTCATTAAAGCTTTAATGCAGCAATTATGGCTACGTTGCCCTATAAAAAAAGGAAAAGGCAGTTTACTTTAAAAAGTGAAATTGCATAGCCTACTATTTAATTATACACAAATGTAAATGGCCTATTTTTCCATAACTGGTTATTACAGCACTGTTTTACTTTCTGAGTTTTCACAATCTCTAAAACCTACAACGCTTCCTGCTATATAATTGTTTTGCTACATTATTGTTTTCATCTGATTTTTTCTTTTAATGCGAGTGCAGCGGGACAAATCTTGGTTTTAAGCCAGCCAGTACTTCATCTACTTAAGCTTTTATAGATGAAGATTGCTGTAATTATCAGAATACCCGCTTATTTCTGAAGTATTATCTTGGCAACCTGCTGGCATTTACAACCAATTAACAAGCTTTGCCCATTAGTTGCATAAGGGGTATCACAGAGTAAAGCCATTGTGTGCTAATTTTCTATTTTAGATAATCAGTTTGGCCATCCAAAATGGAAAGGGGAAGAAAAGAAAGGTTTGACACCCAGTGGCAGACATGTAAAAATGACTACATGCCTCCCTGAGACAAAGGTATCCAGCAACTGCATGATTGCTTCACTGTCGTCGCCACTGGGTTTTAAGTATTTATTCCCTTTGTCTCTTTTGGAAGAGAAAATAGAAAGTACAGCTTCAGCAAAGTAATCATGTCCTCTTTTTATTTTTTAAACAGATTGGCTTCTCCCTCTGTCCTCGCGGGCTTGTAATTTCACCAAATTGTACAAGTGTTAAACACGATTTTAAAAAAAGGAAAAAAAAAAAAAAAAAGAAGAGTAAACAATAGAGAAAGAAGCCTGTTTGCCAGTGCAAATCTCAGCCTTCCTCTCCTAATCGCGGGGCCGAGCAGAGCCCTCATGCCAAAGGCAGACCCTCGCTCGCATCGCTGCACTGCACTTGGTTAAAGCCATATGCAGGCTGGGGGTTTAACCAGGCGCTGCTATGAGCAAATGGGCTCCCGGCCGACATTCAGCCCCTGGCTGCTGAGCTGCTGCCAGCCCCGGCTGCCTCCTCCCTGCCCTGGGGGATTTTCTTAAGCATTAACCTTTGGTCGAGGCACCGTTTGCTTTCCCTGTTCCTGGCGCAGAGCAGGGAAGATGCATCGCCATGTAGGTGCCCTGGGCAGGAGAATGCTCCTGCCTGTGACTATAGTGCTGGATCATCACAGCACTCCCTGAAGTGTTCATCCCCACCAGACCCATCTCCAGAGCTGCTCCATGAGCATCCCAACCCTGCTTTGCTGCCCCATCCACACAGCGTTTGACTGGGTCCTGTCTTGAGGACAGGAACCCAAATCTGCCACAGAGGGAAGCGGGCACAGCTTGCAGCACTGCTCTGCCCCTGCCCCTCCAACGACCCTACTGACACCAGTCCCTGCCTCCACCTTCCCACCCCATCCCTGCTGCCCAACCAGCACCAGGCACGAGGCTCAGTCTTCCTTGATCTCCCACTGACTCCAGGCCGTGGGCTTGACCCTTGTATGCATCTCCATCCATTCTGCCTGTGGCAACCAGGACCAAAAGGGTCTCCTTTGTCACACACCACACAGCAAGGGGAGAAATGGGTCTCTGATCCTACCCAAAAAGCCTCAAGGTAAATAACAATGATTAAATGATTATGCTGGAGGCAACAGGGATTACCCATTTAATTGTATATAAAATTAGATGTTAGACCTGGTATAAATGCCTGCATTTTGTAATAAGGAGAGAAACTAATCAGTTTAAAGATGAGCACAGTCCTTAAAGCATGGTTAGATCCCATTTACTCCATTGAACAGAACAAGTGGATGGTTCATGTTGTAAAATGGTTTTATAAAATGTAGTGAATGAACTGTACAATGACGTGTTTTATTTGCCTCCTGTGGTTTAGATTCATATTTTGCTTTAGCATAAGTTAAACAAAATTAAGACTATGATTATGCTAAGAGGATGCAGCCAGTAAAGATAGAAAATGTTGAACTCCTCAAAGTCATAAAGAATTGTCAACTGTGCAATTAGTAAAGGCTGAACATATACACTGAAGTCTATTAAGTCATAAATGAATGAGAAAAATGTAGTGCTTGGCAATTTAATGTGTATATTTGTCTAAATTATTTTAAATTAATTGCTATTGGCTACAATCATTAGAAAATTTAAGATTTAAGTAAGGTACAGTATAAACCCTCCTATAAAGTGAATCCAGTTATATAGCCAAACTATTAAAAAAATATTTAGGCTACTGAAAAGAAGTAAGAAGGGCCAATGAGCAGAGTGCTGGGGACAGCTGGAGCTCCTTGCAGCCTGTCTCCTCTGATGCTGCCCCAGCTTGAGCACCTTGAAGCTCCTCAACTGCTGTCAGGGAGCACAGATCAGCCACCTCCAGCATCACATATGTCCCCTTTTTGGGCACCTCTGGACAATTTTCCCTCCATGTTTCCATTTTTCTAACATGAAAAAGAGGAAACTTGTATTTTAGGGGAGTTTCCTTCAAAGTCTCAGGTGAAAAAGCAGTTATTTGCCTAATTCTAATTAAGTTGTTCCCAGTCAAGAGTAGTGTGCCCCAATAGCCTTATCCAAGGTGATGACAGAGGCAACTGGAAAATGAGTGAGCAGAGAAATTCTCCCCAGGGAAATGAAACAGTACACAAATTCCCACTATATGTTCTGCATCTGCAAGGAAGAAGACATGTTCCTCCAGGACTCTAATCTTCATCACTAATATTATTATTAAATATTTACATACCACCCTAAGTTTGCATGACACTTTACAGAGATAAAAGATGCTCTCTTTGCACTGAAGATCTTAGAGCCTACATCAGACAGAGAAAGTAAAATTAGCAGAAAGAAGACATGACAAAGATTAAGAAAAGGATCTAATGCTGGTGACCCAAAAGCATTTTTAGATTGTAACAGTGTGTGGGACTAGGGCTGACAAAAGCTCGTGGCTCTGGAGCCCTTTTTGCTTTTAGCTGCCATCCAACAACCTTTCAAACTCATGGTGGTGATGTGGAGCTATTTCCCTACAGCTTTGACCCAAAGAAAGAAAATAATGGCATCCTGTAACCACCAGAAAAATATTTTTATGATCTGATTTGTCTAAGGAAAAGAAAGTCAGTCTGCAAGAGTTCAGCAGTTCTGGGCTGCACAAGTGGGAGAAGGGCCTGTGCACTACAGCACTAAGCTGAAAATAGAAGTAAGAGTTTCTTGGTCCTTCAGCTTGAGTTTCCTCCATTTTGATTAATTCCCTCACTTTATCTGGGGCTGAAGAGACACAGCAGCACCAGGAAATCAAAGCAGCAAAGGTGGACAAGTGGAGATACTCAGCACAACTCTACCTGCTCAGGGCATGGGGTGGGCACCTCCCTGGCAAAGTACAGGGAATACACCTCTGCAGGAATGATGCTAAAAGCCCCACTCGAGGAGAATAATGCGCCTTCTATAAAGTCTGTAAAATAATTTAATGTATTTTAATGCAGATTTTCCTACCATGGGTCGCCAACCCAAGCCTAACATTAAGCTGCAGCAGCCCCTCTCCTGCCTCCAGACATAGAGGGAAGCTGGCAGCCCTGCAAGAACCAAGCCCACACCGCAGCTCTCTGTTTGCAGTGCTGCACCCAAAACTCCCCGGGATGGGGAGACTGTGGAAGTGACAGCAGCAGGGACGAGGCCACTAGGCTTGAGAACAAGTGGCAGACAAAGAGGAGAGGTGCTGGAGCCTCCACCAGAAGGGTCCTGCTCAGGCGGCAAAGACCCCTTCTGGGTTCTCACTGCCCACCTATTCTATTCATTCACAAATTTGGTAATCAAGAAAATGACTTTTTCTGCCTTTTAAATTTTTAAAACTAATCTTGGCATATTCAATGCCAATGCGAGATTTCCCCAGGTTTCCCAGAAGACACACATTTGTTGATGGACCCGAGGCATCATGCAGAGAGAAGCAGCAGCACACATCAAATCCCCTGAGACAACAAGGGGCAGGACGTGCAGGGCAGAGGAGATGCAGTGTAAGGCATCCAGCAGTACAGCTCTGAAGGCACACGCATGCTCACATACACACACATATATGCATATAGGCACACACATATAAATGCTCCCAGCAATTCAGTTAGATTAATTTGCTGTGGCTATTCCATTATTTTCCTGGTAGAGTACTTAAAGAATCAGGTTAAGCCTTTGCATTAGATACACAAACAATGCTCCTTTACCTCCACATGGGTGTTGTGAGACTTTAATTAATGTTTGTAAAGTGCTTTCATATCCCCAGAAGAAAGGCACTATAGAAGTATGTAGTCTGATTATTTCATAGCATACAAAAGTAGAGGTGAAAAGAAGTAGTCTCCTCCTTATACATAAAACTACTGATCTCAACTCCTGTATTTAAAAAACCCCAAGATGTTAAGAAAGAAAAGAATTCTGACCATGAACCTACTTCCGGCTTCCCCTTTGCCTTTTTCATCTGATTTCTGGTTGAGTGAAATAATAAGCTATTGTATTGCTGTAAACTCTTTGTAAGTAGATTTGACTAAGACAACAGAGTTCAGTGCCAGCAGCTACTCTGATCATTCTTTTAAATGGAAATTTACCGTCTGCTGCATCACATGGAAAAAATATAGAACTATTTTTCACAGCTTGTTCACTGAACAGATTATTGGAGAGAAGAAAAAATAAAAAGGCTTCATTTTCTACAGATCCCAAATCTTAGCGTAGAAAGTCTTGGCAATTTCCTTTTGAGAGGAGACAGATTTCACTTTCACATTGATTTAACAATGAGAAGTGCATCCAAAATGAGGGCCTGATTCTGAGCATTTAAATTGTTAGCCATAGCTGACTCCATAGCTTATCTATGGGAGCAAAAGTGCTCACATCAATAAGCCTATGTCTGGTCCTAATATAGAACCAGTTCTCAATGTCATAAAATCTTTTTTAACAGCATCTTGTGTTACATTTAATTTATTTCACATGGTGTCGTAAAATAAGATAAAAGCTTGTAAGTCTAGAAGTCATAGTCATATTAAAAGGATGGAAAAAACCCTTCCTACCATGTATTCATGTTTATTAAGTATTATCTTCATGGAAGTTACATACTTTTAACTCCAGAATTTCCAAATTGTTTCTAATCCTAATGGCAGTCATAGAGAGCTGACAGTGAATAATGTAAACAGATTACAACATACTCACTTTTTAGAGGAGAAATTCCTTCCCAAATCTCCTCAGAGACAGGTCATCCCTTTCAGTTCAAGGCAGCAGCACAGGGCCTTACCCCTCACCTGGGCAGGGCATGGATGGACGATGTCCTTGCCCTGCCTGGTCCTGGGAAGTACAGCAGTGTGGTCTAACTTCCAAACCTAGCCCAGGAAGCTCCAGGATGATAGGCACAAGAAACACCGGCTTGTGCCAAGCATGGTTTAATCTGACAGTGGCCTAGAGAGCGCACAAGCATCTGTTCTTTAATACAGAGAAAGGCTCCAGACAGAAAAACATCCTTGGGGCCAAGAAGGCTTCACCCTTTTTTAATGGAGGTAATGGAGTGCCTCTCCTCCACCACTGAAAGTATGCTTTCTGCTTCAGCCTCAGGAGGGGAAGGAAGGGACTGCAGCCACGGTCCCCAGAACATCAGCTCCACTGGTCAGAGCATGGTGCCAATAAAGCCAATGTTGTGGGTTTGATGCCAAAAGAGCGATTCACCTAAGAGTTGGCCTTGATGATCCTTGTGGGTCCCTTCCAACTCAGAACGTTCTGTGATTTAGGGAGAGCTTACCTGAAGCCCAGGGCACACAGCCAGGGCTTCCCAAAAGACATTCATGGTAGCCTCTGGTGTGGTGTAGCCTGGCTCCCACAAATTCCCCACAGAAAAGAGGCTCCTTTTTCAGTGTTTGAGGGACAATGTCCCTGGATGCTGGGGGGGGGATGAATAGGTGGATTCAGGGATGTAAATCAGGGGGTAAATCCTGGTCTGTCTTTAGGTCCCCCAAAGCTGTATGTGCATCTGGGTGGTTGGATGCTTCTCCAAGGCTGGCAGTGGGGCAACCAAGTGCCAGATGGGCCACCTTCCTATTCACAATATGGGTCCTTTACTTGTGCAATTCTGTATAACAGAATTTATTATAAAAGTGTCTTCAGCATCTCAGAGCATGTCAGCGACCTTAGAGAGCTACTGGTATGAGTACTTTGGCAACAAGAAATAAAGGCAAAAATAAAAACTTCCCAATACTATGGTATATGAGCTAAGAGAATGTTCCATTAAAAAAAAAAAAACCATAAAATAAACACACACAAAAAACCACTTGCTCTTTTTTTTCAGCTCATATTTCCTTTGTTTATCAATGATAACCATTACTATAAGAAAATGACAAGGTCTTACCTGATGCTGCTGCTAGGAAAATGGTTTCACTACAGAAGGCCATCACAGATGTCAGTGTTTTAGGAACCAGCAGCAGATCCACTGCCTCTCCCCCAGGAAGAACAAGCCAGAGGCAAACCCAGGGGCAGTGTGGTAAACAAACACTGTGCTTCCAACCTAAGCCCTGGAAAAGAAAAGTTACTTTTGATGAACTAAAAGAATTCCTGAGGACAACTTGCAGTAAACTTTAACCACGATCTGACACGACAGTAAATAAATAACTTCAAGATAATCACACGTACCTCTTTGGTAGGCAGTGGTCTAACCCAGGCAGAGATGCTTTTAGAACATGGCTGTTCTCACCAGCCCTTGATATTTTTCTTGTGATCCAGGCAACATCACATTGAAAAACCTACGCCACAGCTGTCAGGGCTTCTCTCCAGCAGATAATTAAATTCCATTGTGACAAGTGAGCTCAAGTTTAGTGACACCATCCCTGCCAACCAAACAAGAATGAGAGCCATCAGCTGCACAGACGTTGATCGCTTTGCTGAAAGAAGAGGTGCCTGCAGTACTTACCAGCATCCTCCCAGGGTAGGTGCTCAGCCCCCAGGAAGTACCTGACAATAACATGAGTACTTGTCAAGGGATGATTGTGTTGGGATCAATGTGCTTATGCAAGAAGGCCTGACAAAAGTGGAGCAAGTCAACAAGTTTAAAGGACATTCAAGATCTTTTCCAAACCAGAAAAAGGCAGTGTTTAGCTTGGGCGGTTGCATGGTAGGCTTTTGCTAAATGCAAAAGATGAAGCCATCAGTGTTTTTTCCCTTGGATTCCCCTCTCAAGTTGCTCTTTCAGGTAAAGAGCTTATTTTTCCCTCATCTTATGTACATCCCATATTTTTGCAGATATGCCCACTTTCCTTAGAATATAGCTTTTATACTTAGCTTACCCATCAAAAATCAGACTGCACATTAGCTAATACCTAACAACTACCTTTCCATAGCTATATTGTTTCATATGTAAATCTTTTATTTCTCAGATAATTATTGAACTATACAATTTTAAGTGCAGCTGGAGGAAAACTGCATTTTTTCCTCACAAGAGAAGAATACTGCTTCTCTGCTGTCATCCCAGAGACTCCCCCAATCAATAAAGGGTGGCCAGGTCTCACGTTTAAGAACTGCATATCTGTTCACTTACTTTGCTCATGGCTCAAGTGTTTCAAGTCAGCATTCCTGCTGCAGTAGCTCCAGAGAGGCTAGTGGGATGTCACAGTTACAGAAGCATACATCTGCCTCGAACGTGCTGTGCCAGTCGGAGAACATCTCCAATCCCACACAGCCTCCAGGCTCTCTCCGGTACACGGGAGGAGGTGTATCTGGCCTCCAGGGAGGCACTCCAGGAGCCTACTGCTGAGCCAACAGCCAGAAAATGCAGCGCGTTTGTGCAGGAAATTAAACCTGACTCTCCCATAGCATCAACAAACGGCTCAGCCAGCCTGCTGCAGTCAGTCTCTTGGAAGTCTCTCCATCCCCTCTGAGAACTGAACACTAACACACACTTTCTGAATCAAACCCGGCTGCCCCAGTCCGTGAGACGTCATCACTGGCAGCTGGGCAGGGAGGCCTGAGGCTTGACAGCACCTAAATACTGGGTGTAGAGACTTAAAAAGATGGCTAAATCAGTTGGCCCCTTTCTAGATCTCATCCTAGGCTCCCAAAAGCTGAGTTTATTCATCACCCTATGTGCTTTGCTAGCAGCATTGGCTTCTCTGCTTGTCAACACGCCGATTTCTGAATTCTCAGTGCAAAGGAAGCCTTTCATGGTTTGGCATCCTCTTATATGTTTATGCTTCTCAAGATATATTCTCTAGCCAAGTCTTTAAGTTCTTACATTAGTCCCCAAGCCCAGACATCAATCTGTTGCTGATCAGGTCTTTTCACATCATGCTGCTTTTATCTGGAATGCTGTTTCTGGTGTATACAGGGAAGCTGATGTTTTAAAGAATATGGTTAATTTTTTTTTTTCCTTTTTGTTTAAAATAACACTTGAGCACAGCTATTTCTTTTGCTATAAGACTTCAGCAAGAAATTTGCCTTATAAATGCTATTATGCTGGGGAGGTCCTGATTTGCATCTTTGTCCTTGGATAGCGTAGATGCAGCACAGGGGTCTGCAAACAGAGATTGATTGAATTTTTCCCCCTTTTATAGTCTATAATAAAAAGTTTCTTTAAAGGGGAAGAAAAGAGAAGCACATGCTTAATATTGAAGAATAGCCTGCTTGTGCTTGATACATTGGAGAAACAGTTCAAGAACACTTCATGCTCCTGCAACTATTTCCTGCACTTCTGCCAAGGTTAGGGAAACCTTGGGTTAGCTGCTGCCTGAATACCGCAGGCTGGTATCAGTCTGAACAAGTTCAACTGACTGCTTAGTTTTTCATCTTTATTCTTCCTCCTGTTGTCTTCCCACTTTGGCAAATAGAAATCACCTTCGACTTTGGGGGAGGCCTCAGCTAAAAACATCCAACAAAGAGAATTCCTCAAGAGATGCTGGCGGGGGGGTCAAGGTCCTTTCATTGAGGCCCCTAACTCAGCTGTGCTGGGATCAGCCAGCTGTCATGCAAATGAGATTGTAGATCAGCCTGGTCTGGGATCAGGTGGGTCAGAAAACACAACAGCATAGTTTCATAAATGACTGAAAAATCAGACAAAAAAATAAAGAAAGCAAGAAAAATCCACCTCCCTCATACTTAACCTCCTATTTTTTCACACAAGCGAAGAAAACAGAACTGACAGAAAGAAAAAGAATCAGGCAAGTATGACAAACTTTACCTCATTTTTCATTTGGCTT
Organism: Corvus kubaryi; assembly: GCF_017639235.1. Lineage (NCBI taxonomy): Eukaryota > Metazoa > Chordata > Aves > Passeriformes > Corvidae > Corvus > Corvus kubaryi. The sequence continues at coordinate 27,826,475 of NW_024581135.1, forward strand.
TAAATGAAAAACACTGCTGGCCAGAACAATCCTTGGATGCCGATTGGTTTTGCACGCAGCTCCTATGACGTACAAACCAGAAGAGGAGTAGCACCAGGATAGAGAACAGACCGACCGACTGATGGATCCCAGCTCCAAACAGCTGCAGGACAACCAGCCCAGCACAACTGCAAATGGACACTGCAGTCCTGCTCCTGCACTCACTTCAAGCTGCCCATTACACAGGAACCAGCCCTTTCGCTGTCCTTTTGCACTGCTCTAGGTCTAAGGCTAGATCATTTTGTGTGTCTTACAGGCAGAGCCACATAGGTAAACCTGACCTGCTCAAAAATAAGTCAAAAATACAGCAAATTTCCCCTCTAATGGTTGTCTTTTTTTGTAATAAGAATCACACTAATCACTGCTTTCTGTCACAGGACCATGGTCTGGCCCTAATTTTAACAGCTTCAGTCATTTACGTATAGGAAATGCAGAACACAGGGAGGGGGAAGAGATCAAGCACTTCAGCATCTACAGGAGAGCAGCACCTTCTTCTGTGAGCTCCCTTGGGGAAATTGCTGAAGGCACATTGCCATGGCTACCTATCTTAACAGACAACTCTTTCTTTCCAGTTATTTTGTGGCAGAAAAAAGGACCCCAGTGCCAGCTTTCTTTTTCTCCTCTCTTCCATGAGGGGATGCCAACAGTGGTTCCTGCTGGCCAGCCTACCTCCTCCAGTGGTGTCTGCATTCACCAACCCCTTCAAAATCTCCTGCGGACCTGGGGCTGTCCTCCTGCCTCTGCTCTCTGGGAGCTGGCCTGCTGCAGATACCCTGGGCAGGAGCTGCCAAAACCCCTGCCACAGTCCTAGAGGGCTGTCAGGGAAAGGGCCCGGCTGGGGCAAAGTTCGGAAGCAAGAACCAACGTGAGAAGAATCAGTGAGAATGGGGAAAGAGCATAGGTTTGTTGGGGAGGAGGTTTCTGGAAGGTCCAGGGTGCATTTCATGACTGTCAGGTCTATTTTATGATACCATTTTTTTTTTCCTTTCGGAACAATTGTGGTTAGAATACCCTTATTGGCAGTAATGCTACTACTGGATAATAAAGCCTCACAGACTGGTCTGGAGCCCATGCAAAGAAAACAAAGATTCCCATTATCTTTGTCTCAGCTTCACAAGGAATAGCCAACTTACATTATTAAACACATCTATAGATTAATTTCTCTCCAGTTAAAATTTTTGCTTCCTAAAAATGTTGTGTCTAACCTCATCAGAAAGGAAAGAAGGAGAGGTAGAGGGTGAGCAGAGAAAGGAAAGGCATCGTATCATAAGCAGCTTGCAATGTTACAAACATGAGAATAATCTTTTTCTGAAAAGGAAAAAAAGCACCGCTAACTTTTTCACATTTTAGCAAACTTTTCAATTAGGATTTCTTCCTGGCTATTTAAATATGCTTAAAGTAATGATTTGCTGTAATTTGTCTTTTTCCTTTGGAAACATACCGTGCAATTGTCAGCTTTAAAAAAGAAGCAATTTTCTGACTTTTGAGATTGAGTAGGTCACGGAAAAATTACTACTGTGGGAGCCTATAATTAAATCGAAAATGCAGCTGCACCTATAAAAAAAAAAATTAAGTTTATTCTATTAATACTTGAGTCAAGAATTGTATTTGACTCTTCAGACACAGGTCAGCTCAAACTGTACCTTAACTGCAGAACATCAGTAGCTGCACAGCCACTTGCACAAGCAGACATGATATAGTACATACAAACGTATTGGCACGTATTTGCTGGTATCCAAATTAGATTCAATGTAGCATGATTGTCATTTTCACACGTAGTGCCTTTCTTTCCTGTTTTCCTAGAAATGGCACTACATCTTTGGGTGTTGGTTTTGTGCTTGATTTTTTTAAGAAACCCAGTTAGAATAAATCCAGGTAAAATCACTAATGTTCATTGTAAATTTAACTAGAAGAATTACAGAAGGGGGCTTTTGAAGAAAATTATGTAGTACATCTGAATTGAATAAAGATCTTTTCCCAGAATTTGACTAGTTATGAAATGAAGACAAGATTCTAGACAATACCATGATACAAAATCAGGCTTTGTATATTTATAAATAAAATTTACCATAGATCTGACTGAATGTTTACACGGTACCAGATACAGGCTTTGAATTAAATTCTAAGTGAAAATACTGAAAAAAAATTCTGTGACCCACAAGAGACTTTAAAACACCTAAAATATACAAAATTAACAAAAGCCTCACCAAGAAAATAATATACAGACATGTTGTCTAACAACACATGGGACTTGTTCTGATGTCTGATGATAAAAAATACTTTCACAGAAATCTTAAAAGAAATATAAAATCAGAAGAACAGATCAGTCTAAAATAATGGTATTGATTTTATTTATTAATACTAATAAAAATAGCTTTTAAAAAATAATTGCATTTAGGATGATCACCTTTCATGATTTTCTAGAGTAATAATAGGTGGGATTCTACAACTCCTCCATATTGCATGATTTTATGTATTACACAGTAATTTGTAAAACTACATTTCCTGAGAACCTCCTCTAATTCACTAAGTTTAAGGGTTATTTTTTCCTTTCAACAAACAGGAAGGAAATTATTCTTCTTCTTTTCATCAATCACTCTCACATGTCCAGCTTTCTGTGCTCTTTTAAAGAACATACCTAAACCCATTCAGTTTATATAAATGTCTGTACCCTATTTATTACATATAACAGGCTGAAATCCTTTCTTCGTGTGCAAACTCCATTATTTTGATATACTTACATATCACATCTAATACACAGCTATCCACAACTACTGTGAGAATGAAAACAGCATATCAGAAAAGGTAAAAAAAAGAAAAAGATTTATGAGGAAACATTATACACAACACAGGAAAGATCTCTTTTTGCTGTTTCAGAAATGACTTGTGAGCGACAGTGCTGTAGCAGAGAGAACCCACAAAACCTGTACCATCACGTACACGGCTTGATTAAGCCCAGAAGTGATCCTAAGGACCAGCAGTTTAATTATTTGGTTTCACATCTACGGATCATTTTCTCCTGGCTGCCTATTTGGTCAGTGGCATGATTTTTTTTTTTCCACTTTGTGCCGTGGAGCTGGATTTCTATTTTCCAGCTGCATATATTCCATGGAGGAAAAGAAAACTGATCCATGAAGTTCCTATTTGCATAAAGTGCAGAAACATCTGTCACAAGATTCTTTTTAGTGGATTGAAGCATCAGGAGATACTGCCACTGATCATCTGCCTTAATACTATTGAATTCTGTTTCTGTCAGTAGGAGCTCTGAGCGAGGGTGTTTAAGGAGGCAGAGAAAAGAGAGTTTGCTCAGAGGAGACATATTCTTACTATTACTTGAAATGAGTGATCAGTTACGTGATGCCGTCTCACACAAAAACCCAGGAATGAGCTCTGCCCCAGGATCAGTAAATGCCCTGTTCCATCTGATACTGGTTTTTTGCAAATACAGATCTTATAAAGGTATGCAATGATTTAATCAGCATCCTGCAGTTGCCTACAATGCACAGCAGCTTTTTTTTGTTAAACCTCATGCAATGAATGATCCGAGTAGCAGGGCTAACATTAGAAAGTGTTCGATCTGCAGCGCTGGTTTGAGGTTTGACTTTGGTTTAGGGAATCAAATAAAAAATCTTGAGGAAGAATTATCTGTGTCTCAGATCAGGAAAAATTTCATTCTCTTTCTGTGTGTATATATAATGCATAACTACAATCATAAATATCAGGTGGAGCAGCCAATTCATTCATGCAAAATACATAAATAGAACAGAATCTCAATGAAATACAATAGCAACAATTTAAAAAAATTGAATGACTGTTAGGTGACGTGTTATTTCTAAAACCAATAAAATTACTTTCATTAATACACAAATTTTGTATTTTTGCATTACATTCTGCTCTTTTTTGTTACAGATGATTTTTAAAATTCACTAGCTCTGTTGATAAAATTGTACAGACAGATTTCAGGCTGGCCTCCTCTCTCACATCACTGAGAGTCAAATCAGTCTATCTATGATATGCAGTGCAAACAAAATGCTCCTCTCAGCTCCCCTGTTTTGTGGAGTTTAACAGCCAATCTGAGAGGAAAATAAAGTTTCTTCACAACTCCTGTCTACTTATGTCAGAAGTAGCATTAAGGTGGTCAATACCGCACTATTCCTTGTTTTCTGCGAAAAGCTCTCAGACAGTCGGCTTCCTAAGCTAGGTCAGCAGAGATTAATATCACATTAGTAAAATATCATTCATCATTGTCATTGCAAAACAAAAAGGCTTTAAATATTTCTTCTTCATAGGTGATCTCTGTAACATGTATGTGTGCTCCTTTTTTTTCCCCCTCATTCCTTTATACAGTCACAGATACCTTGACTCAACTGCAAATGTCCGAGTGCAGGAAATACCCGCTCGGGAGCACAGCACAATAGGGTCACAAGAAACTGTGAAACAAACAAATGTAAAAATAATAACAAAACCCAAACAACTGCATCAGAAGGGATCTTTGTTCCCATACACATATTTGTATAAAAAGTTTATCTGGCAGTGGTTCACCAGCAGGCAGTAATCAGCTAAGATACCTCTTTGTAATTTTTTTGTTTCATAAATAATACAGGAGTTTACTAACAGGAAGTTTGTGGGAAGCAACAGTAAACAGTCTAGCAATCCATCTGTTATTGCGGAATGCAAGAAAGCTGAATCAGATTCTGTGCAAGTGGACTATTTTTGCTGGTGGTGCTAGCAAAGATGTGTGGGAAATGGGCACTTAGAGTCATTGTTAACATGAACTCTTGCGGACGTCCTTTCTCCCTCACCTTGCAGAAAGGAATGGCTGGGTGCAATTTCAGCAAGAAGCCCAAGGACTTCTGTGGCTACAGAGCAGCTTGTAATAAACCTGAGCAAAACAGACAAGGCATTTGTATCAGACCTGAAATATTCAAGTGACAGTTACAAAGGGACTTTTGCTTCCTCGAAATCAATCGCAGAAAGTATGACTTCTAAATTAAAACACTCACAAACTCCTGTTAGCACCTTCCTCAGCATCAAGATATTTATCAGGAAGAAGTTGAAGGGTTGGAGGGAACTGGAGTAGGAAGAAAGGAAACAAGGAAAAATAAGGTAATGATGGAGGTTGTACTGGCAGACTTTCTGTGCCAGCACAAGTAGAGAGTCAAGCAAGGGTGAAAAAAAAGCTAGTATCTTTCCTGAAGACAGACTGTTCTGCTGGCATTGGTCCACCCTTGATATATTGCTTATGAATAGAAGGCTAGAAAGAGAGCGGGGGCAGGCGTGTAAATTAGTCACTACTACTACAAAAGCAAGCTTTCTTTGCCAGCGGCAACGCGGTGCCTCACCTCAAAGATTAATTTGTAGCACTGAAGTGTATGTCCAAGACAAAAAGTTGTGCTGCTAAATAAATAAGAGTCAGAAGCCTAAGTATAGGATTATACCCTGTGCTTACTAGGAATTACTTAGTTTTAACAAGCTAACAAATTCTGCTTATTCACGGCATGTCTAAGCATTACACATTGCACTTGGTTTAGAAGAGACAGTAAATACGCAGAAAACCTCTGTCCAAAACAAAACCTGATAAAAAGATGTACGAAATCGTCAAGAAACAAAAATGTCAAATTGCGGGGCATGGTATCAGCTGATGGTTGTGCGCTGAACAACGCCGGGGCAGCGGCGCACGGCTGCCTGCGGGGAGGGCAGTTCCAGAGAGATGCTCTGAAGTATTTACAATGGCAAAGCGAAGCGTTTGGCCGCCGGCCGGCCCCTCACGGTGCTGCCACATGCCGGGAGGCGCGCGGAGGCCACGGGTTCGCTGGGGCGGGGGGTCGCCGGTCCCGAACAAGGGGAGCCGCGGCCGCTCGACCCTTCCCGCCGGGAGCCGCTCCCGCCGCCTGGCAGGGCCGCCATCTGCCGGGCGCTGCGCTGCGCTGCGCTCGCTCCGCAGGCCGGGCCGGGCCGCGGGCTGTGGGAGCGCGGGCTGCGCGGGCCGGGCGGCTGAGGGACCCCGGCGCCTCCCGCGGCGCTCTGCTGCCCCCTGCCGGCCGCCGCTCGCACCGCGGCCCCGGCGCTCTGAGGGGGCGGAGCGCGCGGCCCTGCCCGCCCGGGAAACCCGGGATTCCCCCGGGAACACGGGAGCCACCCCGGGCCCTGCAGCGCTCTGCTGGGCTGCTGGCACTCCCCGTGCCACACAGAGACGCTCCGGAGCGCGGCCCTCATGGACAAGCTACACGTTCTCACCAGGTTTGCCTCCGTTTGGGCTGGGAACATCAGGACAGCCAGTGAGGGTTTCAAGGCTGCACTGTCTGCAGCGTAGTGCACACTTCGGCAAACGTGGTTTACACGACAGCACTGCACCACTGCCATCACAGCTGATACTGACAATTCCGCTATTATTCCTCAAAGCAGTAAAAGACATTATCGAACAACTGGTAGTGCAATCCTATGCAACAGGACGATGCTACTTGAGCAGGGCTTTGCAGCCAGATGTGACCCACTGTGGTCCCTTCCAGCCTGACCCGTTCTGAGAGTGTGATTCTGTGAACTGCAGTGGTTACCAATGCTGCATCCTCTACATCAATGACTCCTGTACAATGGCCAGTTACCTATTTTTTTTTTTAAGGACTATGTTTTTGATGATTTTCACTCAAACTGGTAAAAAAGCCTGAAAATCCTTATTTTGAAAAATCAGCATCTGAGTCTGTGTTGTCAGTGACTTCACAGTGCCATCCTTTCCTCACACAAGCACCCCAGAAGTAAATCACAAAGCACCATCACTACTGCAGGTCTCCCATAGGGGCACACCAGGGGTTTGGACACTGACACAGCAATAGAAGTGAACTTGTCAAAATATGTGTCAAAAAGCTGTGGCACTGCTTCCTATGACTCCAACTGCACTGGCAACATCAAGTGTTTCTAGCTTCTTGATTTGTTGGGGTTTTGTTTTGGTTTTTTGAGTGCGGTAAAACCTACTGCTCCTGACTGGTTCCTGCCAGCATTCACCTCCAAGTGACAAAGCTCAGCTGTATGACTTTTTTGCTTTGATACTCTTTCTCTGATCATCTAAATCTCACCCACTTCTGCACAGTTCAAGAGATGTGCCACTGAGCCAGTTTTGCACCAAAAAAAAAAAAAAGAAAAAGAAAAGAAGTTGCACAGTAAGAATTGGTGTAATTTTGTAACAATGTTTTTTTGTATTGCCTGTATTTTGCTCATTTGGTTAGAGTAGGGCTTGTTTATCTCTGCATCCTGATGGGATTGATTTCAATACTCCTTAGTGTACCAGCACAGCCCAGGTATTGAGTGAGGTAGTTATCATGGTCTGGGGCTCCACCTAGGCACACACAGCCTCTCTGCAGCAGCTCACTTGAGCATGGCATGCACAGATGTGCACAGTTTTTCTGTAGTCAGAATGAGACACAGCAAGCTTAGGAATCCAGTGTTCTCTGTCACCAGAAGCTGCCCTGGTGAAGGGTCCTGATGATACTTCTGGGTATCCACTGATCTGCATGTTTCTGCAACCCTGGGTACCCAGCAAAGCCCATCCAGCCAGCATTTGATGTTACAGACATTCCTGCACCACAGGAATTACAAATGTGAACTAGCTGCAGGCTGGCAAAAGGGTCCCAACACTGACCAGTCTGGACACAAAGCCTTCCTTCCATCCCTCCCTCCTTCCCTCCCAGCCGTGCCAGACACATTTTGTCTCCAGACTGCCAACAGAAGGATCTAGCATTGGGTGCAACTTGTGCCATTACTTATCTAGATTTCCTGGCAGACAAGTTCTCCAATGGAGCCAACAGAATGAAACAGATCCAGCAAACCTCATCCCTTTCCTAAGGTTCTAAGGGAGAAAGTGGCATCTCCACAAGCATGCCAAATCTTTACCACCAGAATGCTGATCCCTTGGTTCACCCTGACTGCAATGAGGGGCAATAAAACAAAGGCTGTAGTAGTTGGTAGAAAACTGGGATTCTTACCACTTTTGGTTAGCCTGCCTTAGGTCTTTCCCTAGGCCTCACCTCCAGCTAAGCTAAAATAAGGCTACTTCATGGCCTCCTTTTACATGTCAATCCTCTCTTTCAGACACCTTTGCTCAAGCTGCCATTCCCCATGAGAGTCTCTGCTCAGGTTTATGGCCCTGTTGTGAGCTCTCAGGATGCCTTCTCACACTTTCCGTAGGAGTCAGTGCTCCTCCCAGCTGTAATCCCTGCAGTACCTGAAAGCAGGGACTTTCCACAGGGGCCAGCAGCTGTGTTCAGGGCTTTTATGGAGCCCATGAGAGCCAAGCATTTCTCTTTAAACGTTCAGAAGACAAAAGTGAAGTACATTGGATTCCCTGATGCAAGATTAGTTTGTCATCATAATTACAGAAGTGGATGGTCAGACTCCTCCTTGCCAGAGTTCCTACACCTAATGGAGGTACACTAGAGGAGACAGATATTCCTAGAGAGATGGAGTCTTAGACTAAGTCCAGTTACCTCACTTGGATGAATCAATCTGTATTTTATACCACCCCTGTTACTGCTAGTTCTCTTGCATTTGGAAGTGAACTCATGTTGAAAGCCACCAGCCTGTCAATTAAAAGTCTTATAGACAGGCACCTTAGAAACTGATCCTAGACTGGAACCTTTGCCCAGATTTATTGAGTCATGGTGGTAATTTATTTCCTCTTTACCAGGGGAAATCCCTGTCTCTATAGTTACCTTTTCACTCCAGTTTTGTGCCCTGTTCAGTTACCTCATCCTTACTGTTTTCTCCTGTTCATGGTGACCAAACCCACTTTATGGCTTTGAAGCTAGTGAGGATAATTTAAAACACTTGTGTGTGGATGCATGCCTGCATACACCTGCAAGCACACACACCCATGATTAAAATTCAGTCCAGGAGGAAAACTCTGTGAACAGGAAATCCTAACACGGTGCAACACATAACAAAGCAAAGCCTTACCAAAAATGCCTGGAAAAACAAATGTTGACAGGGCATGAGCCAGAGGTTGGAAATCACACAGTTCTCCTTTATAATGCATAATATAATTCTAGACAACACTGGGTAAAACTGATCATACAAAGTCACAGCATGGGGAGAAGCAGAAGAATCTACAAGACACATTGTAGGCTCACTGAGAACTTTTCCCAGGAAGGGAGTTTCTCCCACAGAAATGGAAATTTGAACTAATGGCAAGTAAATGATAAAGGAAAATTGCCTTCATGGTAATTTCCGTGGAACAAATGCAGTAGCTCTTGTTGGCATGTGCCCTTGAGGAACACATGCAGTTTTACTGGGAGAGAAACTGAGGGATCAGATGCTCCCTTCACTCTTGTCTGCTCAGCTTGTTGTCACATCCTTGTTGAGGTCAGCTCTTCCTCCAGCTTAGTCCAAATCTCTTTGGCAGTGATTTAAAATCACTGGAATTTTTTAACACATCCAAGACAAACAGTCCCAGAGAAAGGAACTGGGATGGACAAACTACTGACATACTTGCTGACAAAAAAATAAATTTTCTTCAAAAATGGGAATGCATTGCTTCCAGTTTGGTTACTCATAGAAAGTGCTGCTGGGAATATATCAGAAATACACAGCTACATGTTCCTTACTCTCAAATAATGGCAAATACAAATAGCACTAGAGGTGATGTGCACTGATGCATATTTTCTCCTGTTGGTGGTATAGTTCTGAAGTAGGAAAAATCACATTGAAGATACAAGACATCTAAATAGGTGATGTATTCATAGAACTCAGTGCTTAAAAGAAGACACTGTGTTTTATTAGGAACAAGAAACCATTCCTAAAGAACAAGCTGAGGTCATCAGTGTAGTGTCCCTCTGTGTGGTGTGAAGTAAATACAGGACAGAGTTAAGGACCTGTGATGGGCATGCCCAAACTGTGCAGAACTACCCACAATCTACATGAAAATCGTGTGTCCTCAAATAAAGACAAAATTACCTGAAAGACTGCAACACAGTAACAATAATTTTAAATGTTCATCTAAGAAATATTTGCAACTAATTTTGCTTTAAAACAGTGACATTACTAATACAGTAGTTCCACACAGAGCCTCAGAGTTAAAAAAAAATAAAAATAAAAAATTTGCTACATCTTCACAACTTTGAGTTCTACTAAAGGCCATCATGAGCCAGTCTTTGTGATGTTCTCTCTGGAGAATTTTTCCAGCCCTAGCACTCTGGATATGTTTTTCTGTCTTTGGATACCTTTCCTTCCCAGCCCCTCTCATTACATGCAATAGTATATCCTCTGTTTCAGTGTGAGACTATTGTGCAATGTTCCACAAATCACATCTTTGAGACAGAGTCCTCAGCTTTCTTCTTATGCCCTTTTTTTTTTTCCCCTGCTGTGTTTTGAGAGTATCTCCCTCTATCTGCAGTTGCAGTCGTGTCCACCAATAGTTCTGGTATTTCTTGAAACAGTTCTGATTTCCATCTGCTTCATGTCTTCTCTGTCTACATAATAGCAGCTATACCTGCATTTCTGCGTGCTGCCCCTCTTTGTAGGCTCTTATTTCTTGCCTCTCTCACTCCCAAACCTCTGGGAGACACCAGGTACCAGCTGCTTCTGCAGGTGACCCTGTGTCACTGTAAAACCGAACGTGTCAGTAACAGTACCTGTGCCGATCACGAAAGAACAGCAAACATTCTTGCTCTTGAGAAACGAGTTGTGAGACTTCCCGACTCTGTTCCAGGCTGGAACACGAGCGTCTCCACCGAGACCCCTGCAAGGCGCAAGACGCGAACCAGGGCTGTGTGTGCCGCCGCCGCCGCCAGAGGGCCCCCGCGGCCGCCGCTCCCATCCCAGCGCGGGATCAACTCACGGGCGCACGGGAAACACCCCGCGCGGAAGGTGCGAGTGACCGCTGGAGGGACAGAGGCTTCCTTGGCAGATGATGGCACTTTGGAACTCGCAGAAAAAGAAATGAACGGGGGGAAAGGAGTGGACAAGCGGGTGTGCGCTGCAGTTACAAATAAGAGGAAGGACGTTCCTGATGAGGAACCAAAGCCCTGCTGACGCTTCCACAGTGTGTCTTTAGCAGAATCCAGCATGTTAGTCGGCATGAACAGAGCATCCAGCATGAGTGAGGCTGAAATGACCCGCATCTCAACTACATGTCAACCAAAATGCAGACTTTACAAGATGCTGTTCTTCATCTTCATCCCAAATTTTCAAGGAACTGATTGAAAAATTTCTCTTAAGAGAACTGCAAGTTTTAAACAAGTCGTCTTCATTACTTGCAATCCAAACCCCTCATTTTTAGTATATATGGGGAATCTAGGTATGTATTTTCTCATTGCTTCAGCCTAAGAAAATGCACCAAACAAATGCTCCAACATTAAAGCTTTATTCATTCCAGGATTTGGCAATACTGTATAAACCTCAAGTCAATAGCTGTAAGTGAACTGCACGTGTTTCTCACAGTACATTTAATTAAGCTCCCAAAGGTTTTAATTTTAAAAGACTTTTTAAAATTTTTATGTTCTCCTGTTTCTTTCTTAATATAGACAGGAAGAGTTCTTTGTATGGTCTGATGGGAATATCTACAAGAAAGCACTAGAAACTGCATCTCCAAGCACCTTTCTTTCCCAGCTCAGTTACCAAATTTATTTCCTTCATTGGTGCTCAACCAGCTGCAAGGTCTGAGAAGTGTGTAATGCATTTTCAGCACAAAAAGTGTCATCTGTGTGGATTTAAAAGTTGTGTGCGTATAAAAATAATAAAGTTCAATGATAATTTGAAGCAACCTAGACAAAGGAAACTAGACAAGGAAGAATTCAGCAGCTCATTAAGCCTTTTCAATGATCCCACTAAGTAACTGTTCCCAAGGCTCAGTCACGCTCCCGGGAACAGAGGAAACAAGTCTACAGGGCATGGATTGGTACCCATCCCGGCTCTGTTTAGTCCCATCATCAGGCAGACAATCAAATATGAGTTACCGATACTGCTTGTGCACAGCATATTTTCCTTCCCCAGGGAACTCCTCAGCAGAGGGGACTAAAGCTGCCCCTGCTCCTTCGTTACCTCTTCAGGATCCAGGCTGCAGACAGGGCAAGCAAGAGAACCCCTCCATGGGGTGTGACACAAGCACAAATTGCCTCAGTGGGAAACTGTTCCAGCCAGGAATTTCAAAATAATCACAAATATCCACTACTTTCTTGAGGTTGTATTTTCCCAAGGTCATCATGATCAGTGCTTTTCTTGAGAAAATATGTAACTTTCAAAGGGCCAAGTTAGATGTTATTGTTACAGTAACATACAACGTCATTCTGTAAATAATGACAAATTATTTTGGAATAATTTTTTGTCAGTGAAAAGCAGCCAGAATGCATGGAATCTGGCTCCTCTGGAAAAGTAGCAAACATTTGCTTTATGTTCCACTTTCTTGGTGGGGGAGGGGGGAAGCTCCTTTTGTAAAGGTCAAAATTTACAGGAGGATAAGGAAGGCTTAAATCCCTAAAATTCAGCAGGTTTAACTCTGTCCCTTTTAATTATCTGGACTGTATGAGCTTGATCTTGCCTGACACCAAATTAAGGAAAACTGAAACCAGATGGTGTAACCGAAGATTTCTATACTGATCTTTAAAGCAGCACCAACACACTTGAAGAGAGGTAAAACGCAGTTATGTGAGGAAAACACCAACAAACTGCAACCTGTAAGTGAGAAGTTTCAAAGCATTGAGGTCTTTGGTGGCTGCATAGTAACAGTGACTGGCAAACGCAACATACTCTGAAAATAAATTCCTTTCTCCTTTAAATTATCTTTGGATTTTTCGTTCCCATCTCTTCCCCTTTCCACCAGCAGGGGTCTCACAGACATTAAGGCACAGTAAGCACTCAAAATACGTGTTAGGTTGGGTTTCTTTTTCCAGTCGGAGTTAATGAAAAGTCTTCCATTGCAAGACATCGTAAAGCTATTTCAGAGATATTACTCTATCAATAGCAAGTTGTCCCCATTTAATGGAGACTGGAAAGTACGCTGTCGAGTTAAATTTGTACCCACATTAAAAAAAGAAAAAGTTTAGCAACCCATAAAACTAGTAGGAATGTTTACACTATTTAAAAATATTCCAGTCAGGACTACAGCTATTAAACAAATCAGCCTGTTCCAGAGTGTTTGAAGCCCAAGCACTGAAACACTACATACTCAGGAGTATAATTTGCCTTTAAACACTCCTTTGAAAGGAGATGTTCTTTATGGTCCAAAAAAAATCCAGTAAAAATAGCTGGGGACAAAGCAATCTCCTGAGTGGGTACTATAGATAGGGGGTTACAGGTTTGCAGGGTGAGATCCTAAGCAGGAGTGGTGCTGGTTGTCATGTCAGCTGAGGACTCCGATTATGATTTATAAATTTGCAGTCACTCTTTTAAGGGCACTTTAGGCCTTCAGGATATGGAACTGGTGAAGAGCCATGGCTCCAGCAAAGTCAATAGCAAAAATTCTTCAGTGCAGATGAAGCAGCCCTACTTCTTTCATTTCAAAGACTGCCAGTACTCACATACAGAGACTTTATTAAATTGCTTGCATAGTACAGCCAAATTATGTTCTAATAGGTGATAAATTCTTCTCCTTTTTTGGCAAAATCCCTTTAGAGGAACTTAGCAACTCAGAACTGGCTCGAGTCCCTTTTCTGCATGACACTTCTAAGTATTCCTAGCTGCAGGGCACTAAATCCCTCAGCACAGGGCTGATGGTGAGGCATACTTTGAAAAGTGTCTCTCTTGCAGTGTCCTTGTCTTTCCAAAGAAGGAAGCAGGAAGGTTTCCTCCTTAATGGTCATCCCACTGGAGCCTGAAAGTCAGCCCACATACTTTTTAGGAGCTATTTTACAGGGAAAATATGATACCAGTTCTTTTAATGATACACTGTAAGAGGAGAATACACCTCAGCTTCTCTTAATGTTGTTATTAGATTTATAAAATAGGGCCTTTAAAAGCTTGATTATTTGTGCTGCTACCGTAGTCAGCAATCAAGACCTAGCATACATTGGAAGGTCACAGAAGAGAACAAGAGAGTGTCATCTTTAGAGGGGCTTTAATCTATCATAAATATAACCAGCACAGCAGAAATGTTCCTTATTACCCTCTCCAAAACAGTGTTATCCAGAAGAAATGGAGAGAATTGTGCTGCATCCATTTGTGTTACCTGTTCACATCAATGCAGTTACCAGATTTAATGATTTGTTTTCTGGCTCTTCACAAGTAACTTCTTCAGAGGACAGGGTTCCCATCCAGTTGAAGCTCCTTGTCTTTCTGTCCCTGTATGTCCTATAAAACTGCCCCTCCTGTTCCACTGCACCACATATTGGGAGTACATCGGCAACAATGTGAAGGTGCCCTGTAGTAATTTACAATTATAAAAGCCAGGGTATATAAAATAATAAGTATCATATATTGGTCTGATTAATGCAGTCTTGTCATACTGATTTGTTTTCTTAAAGGCCTGTGTGGGGTGTGCACAGGGCCAAAGTACTTCCTACTGAAAGGTGGTTGTAGTCAGGTAGGGGTCAGTCTCTTTTTCCAGGCAACAACTGACAGAACAAGAGGACACAGTCTCAAGCTGCTCCAAGGGAAATTTAGGTTGGATGTTAGGAAAAAGCTTTTACTGAAAGAGTGATAAAGTCCTGGAATCGTCTGCTGGGGGAGATGGTGGAGTCACCACCCCTGGATGTGTTTGAAAAAAGAGTGGACGTAGCACTCAGTGCCATGGTTTAGTTGAGGTGGTGTTAGGGCATGGCTTGGACTTGGTGGTCTTGAAGGTCTCTTCCGACCTGGTGATTCTGTGATTCTACTGATCCCTTGTGGGTACTTAAGAGTAGCTCCAGTGGACACAGCATTTGGAAAGTGGACTGGAGACGTATGTGCAGACCACAAGAGTGCAGCAAGTTCTAAAACCATGGCAGAGACTGCAAACACCATGAAATTACCACACAAAACAAAATGTTTTCTTCCTTGTGGGAATTTCAGAGCAAATCTGCAACCTGAAATGCATGTGGAACTCCATCCTGGTTGTCCATGAATTCTCCTAAGAATTAAATTCCTTCTTTGTCAGAAACATCTTTGATGTCCTTTAAAAAAAAAAAAAAAGTTGAGAAGAATGGTATTTCCACCACTCCAGAGAGATAAACCATGACAACAGCCCCAGTGGCTATGTCAGGCCCAGTCACAAGTCTCAGGGCTATGACTGGGCATACAAGCAAAAGGAACCAGCAGTCGAACTGAAGAGGACCAAAAAAGGAGCCTTTCCAAGTGGCTCACTCTAAAGGATAAAAAAGGAACTTGCATAGATAGCTGAGTTCTTCAGAGCACTAATGATCTCCTCTGTCTGCAACCCTGCTTTGGAAATGTGAGCCAGCATCACAGCATGTGGGCAGAGGACTGTGGACAGCTTTCTCATGACATATCCCTGGCAATCCATCCATGTCTCAGCAGTTTCCTTGGTCATTATCCCACTGAAACAAGGCACAACAGGGAACATTGAACCATGTTGGAGATAACAAGATCCAGACTCTGTGCAAACTGTTCTTGTGACATAGAAATTCCAGGATCCAAGGCCACCAACAAAACAGGGGAAAGAGACTCCTTGTTTGGCAAGCAGATCTTGCCTGAGTTTCAGTATGGAGGACACAAATCAGATTAAACATGTTCCTGTGCTGTTTAAGACAAGAGTTGTGGAACAGCACTAGAAATGTGCTCAATATCCACTCAAGAACTTTCATCGTGGATATATTTAACACCGGATTAGATTTAGGGGGATTTTTTCATACATGATTTTGCGCCTTAGTGGAGATATAGCCAAATACAGTGAGTCCACAGGTCTTTAGCACTCCATACAGATTGTCTCAGATCTTCCTGCACATCGGGTGAGCATAACAGCCTCCACCTTTCTGACCCGGGATCTCCAGTCACATACAGTCCACAGCCTTGCAGGCATTAACAGAGACAAAGCAGTTGTTACAATTCCAGCCTTGAGTTCAGCTTGAGTCCCCACTTGAGCTTGTTCCATCTGTTGCAAAGATGCATTTGTTTCTCAGTAGCTCAAGTACACACCACACCTGTACATCCTGTGCAGTGTGAATGAAATCAAACAGACCTGCACAAGAGCTCGTATCGGCTGGGTCTCAACTACTCAATACTCAAATAATAACCCATTTAAAAAGCAGTGTTTTCATTTTAACATGCAAAATAAATAAAATGTTAGCTAATGCTACTAAAAGACAAAAATGTGATTTCTATAACTTCAAAAATCTCGAGCACCTAAAAGTCATAAAATGCATGTCTGAAAACATCAGTTCTCACAAAGCCCACATTTTTAAAAGCTATTAAAAGCACATACTTCATCAGAACAGTAATGGTATTTGCACACCATTTTATCTAAACTCAACACTACATACTTTCTTTGCTGTGAAACACCAGCAAACTCTTTCTCAAGAAGCAACAATCAGCACTTTCTGAAAAATCATTGGTGAGAGGATATCACATCCCTAACAGCAACTTGTTAAATCCACTGATCAGAACTGAAATTGTAAGTCAACAGTAATGGTCTTATGTCTGAAGGATATGTTTAAGCTGCATGAAGTTACAAGTCTTGCACTTGATCCCCTATGTTTGTTTTCTGTGAGAAACGTAAGAGGGACCACACTGTCACTTTAGCAGGCAAATTGTTTGGTTGGGAATTACTGATCTACCTCAATTTTGTTACAGTTCAAAGTTGTTCGGGAATTTGTTTCAGCTTTCCTTCTTGACCCCCAAAAGAGCAAGATATTTTCTCTTTATACCTAGCTGCCAAGATCCAAATCTGTAATTTCTGGGTTTCCCTGGTAACAGCTGGTGATGTCATAAATTTACTAAATGGTAGAGGGAGATGCTATGCTCTGTGCAGCCATGAAAGTCTGGAAGAGAACAGCACGCTGGCTCTCTGCCCAGCTGCCAGCAGCATTCACCTTCTCTGCCTCCTCAGCTCTGTATCTGGATCAATTCAGAGTTCCCCTCTCTCAAGAAGGCTTGATTCCTCTTGGCAATGGGAGTGGAAGTCATAGAAATTATTTCTACCGTCTCAATCTTGAGCGCTTTGTGAGCTCAGTTTGCTGAGAATTGTTTTCTAAGCAGCTTTTGTATCTGAAATGACACTGAGTTTTCTGTTTGTCACCAATGTAGCTGTCAACCTGCTCAGAACTGGCAGTGAGCTCTGCTGCCACACACAGCCCTGCTGTGAACGGCCACTGCTGAGCTCCTCTGAAGGGCCGTACCCATAGCAGAGGTTGGCAGCCGGTTCCTGATCAGCCTGGGTTATTCTGCCCGCTGCTGGGTCAAACAGGATGCAGTTGAGAAATGGAGGAACAAAGAGAGCAGCTATGACATTCTGGTGTCTTACCCGGAGAATGACTCCCAGAAAACATGCGTATTTCCAGCAGCACAATGTACTACTTCACTGGAAGTTTCACGCTATTTCACAAAGGAGTCACCTGCAAGCATTACAGCATATGCATGAGAGAAAAAAAAGCTTTCCCATCATTCCCATCATTAAATACTAGGAGATAAAAGCAACAATCACAGAATGAGATTAATAAAAATTCTTTTGTTTGTGTGCTGCAGTCACTTACCTCCTAGTGTGTACAGGCAATGAAACTGGCATTCCAGTCCTGAGATATGGCTTACAACTACATTGAAAAGAAACAGGACTGCATGTTATTCTTACAGATTAGGCAAAGCATTGTGGATTCTTATTCAGGGCATCTCTCTTTGAGGAAGAGGCCAAGGAAAGAGAAAGTTAGGTTTTTTACATAGCTATCAGTGTGATTTGAATCTGATTTATCTAATGCTTTCAAAGCAAGATCCTTCTTGATCCTTCTAGACACAGTCCCCTGTCATGCTTCAACTGGACACCTCCAAGAAGATGAGATAAGGGAATCCTGTACATAAAAAAAACAGGAGGCATCTGAACAAACATAGTTGCCCAGGACTGAGAGACAGAAGAGATTCTATATTTTTCAAGGTCTGTACTCCTTGTAAGCTAAAAACAAATCTACCAGAAGCAGATACAGAATTCCTGTAGCAGTTTCACCAGCACTCTGCAGAGATAACATGTCTCTCTAGTTTCTGCCTGCTTTGGAGTTCTGATGTATCTAGAATGAGGAAACACCTGTGCACAGCATGGCAGAGCTGTATGGCTCAGGCACCAGAAGCAAACCCAGCTCAGGGGTCTGTACCTAGCTATGTGACCTCTAAGTTAATCTTGTCATCCAGGGCTTTACTATGGGAGTTCATTGTATGGATAATTGTCCCTGATGTTATTTTCAGAGTCAATGCATTGCCCGTCTCCAGACAAAGCACAGAAGTTTCACTGGTGATCCCAGCTCAGCCAGAGCACGAGTTACAGGAAAAAGAAAGAGGCATAGGTGAGCAGGAAAATAACGAGAGCTTCTCTTTCTCCATTTCATTGTCCAGATCCAGTTTTGACAACTAGCAACAGAGTAGTGTCTCACAAACTCTTGTCCCAGGGACATCCCAGGAAAGATTAAATCAGAAATACTGTTCTTGTCTACACTGAGTGTCCCTTAAAGTTTGGTCTAAAGGTTTTCGAAAAGGCTCTCCATCTGACAGCTGGTGTCTCTTCTTTACCTCTTCCTTCTCCTAAATTGACCAAATAAGGAGTTTGCTTAGGATTTCATCAGCACAAAAATTAATAAAGAAAAATTACTTTGAGAGATAAGACCCCCATAATTTCTGGTTTTGTTTATATCTCTTTAGCCTAGAGCTTAGTTCCTGCATGAACCATAAGGAAAACAAAACAAAACACCACAAAACCCAAAGTCCCTAGACAAATAAGAGGAAATCAGAGCACAGTGATGAACTCTACAGCACTCCCTAGAAAAGATACCTAGGAAGAATATTCCTGCTAGAAAAGCAATCATCTCCACTACTGGTACAGAATGAGAGAAAAGAAAGCCCTAGGCTGAAATTGGTATCAAGCTTATTTTATTAATTTCTTTTATTAAATCATAAAATATTTGAAATCATTAAGAGGCCAAACTGGACAGTTGAGACCAATTATTCAGGAAAATAAGACTCTTGGAGAGGAAACCTCCCCTGAATATTAGCAAGAAATACAGGCAACTGCCCCGTTTCAGTCTCACTGGGGATATGGAAGTATTGTTGGTATTTTTAGCATTTTCAGCAGTAATGGCTAATGGACATCTCTAAACAGAAAGCAATTAAGGATTTAATATCCCACCAAAATGTTTTGTTAGCTTCTATAATAAACACTGAAGTATACCTGCATCTTAGACCCAAGGGCCAAATAAATATATAATGATTTCATTATCTCTATGAAAGGGCGAATTGTATCTGCTAATACAGCATTAAGAGCAATAAAGCATGAAGTGCATCAGCACGTTAGGCTTAGAACAAGATAATGTCATATTTTAACATCAAGTGTTCTTACAAAAGGTTAATGAAGTCAGGTTGTGCTTTTCAAAATAATTGTCAAGTTAATGTTTAATGGTGTGACACTGGTGACATTGGAATGCAAGAGCAAGGGGTCACATAACATTAAATAGCTGACTAAGACATATTAGTTCTAACATAAGATGTGTAAGTGATGCATAAAATCTACAAGCACATATTCATATGTTACGTTTTTGTTTTTAAGGTGATACTGGCATGCCCCATGGTTTACAGAGAAGAAAAGCTGTAAGAAAAATAGATATCTGTAACCAATATAGCCTTTTTGCTTCTACCAAGAACAGGAGATTTTAATTATAAGACAGTGAATAGTGTTATCCTTGAGAAGAAAATACAGAATACTTACATGATTTTAGTATAAACTTAAAGCCTGTGGCTTTTCTTGTGCAAACTGCAAGATTTCCAGTGATAAGTGCAATTGATATCTTGTGGCTTTTTAGAAGGACATCCAAAAATCCCAGATGTTAAAATGTGCTGTCTTCACCTTTATGTAAAAGGTAACAGCTTGACAGATGGTGCTGGCTGCATCTTCCTTATCACCTGCAATAGTGGCAGAATGTGCAGAACACAGATGTGCTCTCCAGTGGCCACAGTGTTTCCAATTGTATTTTTACCTTAAGGGCCCCTTATTTTTTAACTATTCTGAATGAAAGAGATTTTAAAGCTTCATTGGTACTCAGCAAAAAGACACCATTCTTCTCTCCCAAATAACAGTGAGAAGTGGATGGAGGCCCACTGAAAAATACCATCTTGGTGAATTTCTGAATTGGTCTCTTGAGGTTTGTGAAGCTGAGATGCTTCAGATATCTTCTCATCCAAGGGATGCCAGATGTACTTAAGTTTGAGTTTTCTCATTTTTGTGTTTTTCTTCAGTGAGCAGAACTTAACTCTTTGCTTTGCTAGCATAAAATGGCTTTTTTCATGCATTGTGCTTGGTATGAAGACTGATACCAGCATGACATATCCTGCCCTCCAGGAACAGCTGTTCCATACAAAGAGGTTCCATTAACAGAGCCAAATGCTGGGATGTGAATAGAAATCTGTTCCTGAAGAGGTAATGGTTGAAGTGACACCATTCCCATTGGGAACCTCATATCATCACAAGATCTTTACTCTAAAGAGACTTTGTCATCATTCTCTTATGGTTCTGTCTCCATTTTCCCTCACTCCATCTTTATGTGTATCACATATCACAACCCTTGATACTTTGAGATCATTCTGTCAGGCATGCAATTACCCCCTTGTCTGTGGGCAGCGTGTACATTCAACAGTTCACCTTGCAGGGAGCCCCAGGTCCTGCTGCTATGTGGATAAACAGCCAAGTTCACACAGGCAGGCAGGGTGAGGCTTTCCATCCTTCAGTGACCTGCTAAGGAAGGACCTTTACTGTAAATCTCATTCATACTCTCTCTCTCACACACTTAAAATGGCTTTAGCCAGTGGCAACTCTAAATGCACTCTAACATTTTGACATCAAAAAAGACTCACTACTACATTGCCAATCCACTCGTGAGCTCACACAGCAACAGGGCAAGTTCAAGCTCACGATATAATTACAGCAAGATGTTGACTAAGAACAGCACAATTCCTAACGCAAACTTTTATTTTTTATTGTGCTCTGAGCAGTGGTATTCACAACCAGTGGAGAAGTTTTTAGAGGAATTGACAGCTGGATCTTGAGTAAGCGTATTTCTCACTTCTGTCCAATATTGCATTTCAGCATGATCACATTGTCTAAACTCTGCTGAGATCTCAGATCACCACTGTAAACTCCCCCAAAATGAAACTGAGCTGATCACATCAAATACCACTACTGATTTCCTGTATACCTGCCAGTGAAAGCCAGGCAATTGCAGGTACCTCTGCTCCAGAGCAGTTGGTGCACACTGCAGATGTGCAGGAGATTTAGAGTCCCCAGCACCAGCAAGAAAATTTAGCTGCTCTCAGCACTGCGTTACACAAGCTAACCTTGAAGAGCATCTGATACATATAAAGAAGAAATTAGCCACGGGAATTTTTAAACAACCAAAAATCAAAATAACAGTTAAACCTCAATAATTCCCATTTGTGTCTGGGAAACTTAATTTTGTTAATTAACAAATAGCAACTGAGTTGCAATGGGAGCCTGTACTTTACCATGTGCTAACATATTATTTTTATAAGGCCATATTACATTTTCCTACATCATCAGTATTTACAGCCACAAAAACATGAATAAACTATGAGTTTGCCCTTATATGTAGATATATAGCTCTGTGTGTGTGTGTGTATGACATAAACACCAACATATGTACATTTCTTTAAAACTTGTAAAGCTCTACTCTGAACCCTCGAGAGTGAAGCTTTTATTGCACAGAGCACAAGATATTACAGCTGTCTGCTGTAGTGTCATTCATGCTCCAGAAGAGACACTGGACAAACACAAATAGGAAAATGTCAGTAAACTAAAGCAGGACATTGCTCTGCTGGAGGAAAGAGTGACTTTCATCACTAATTGTCATTAACTTCCAGCCTTAAGTGTGCAAGGAGGAACCAACTCTCAATTATTTCACTTTTAGGTGTTGGCATGCATTTTCCCCTGGATTGTTGCCTAGGATTCTTGTCCTTCCCTCATACCTGCCACCACAAATTGGGATTTACTCCACTCAAGAAAAAACAGGGAAAAGAAACTTAGGCCCTCCATTTGTTTTTCATAAAGAATATTTGCAGTCACTCCTTACCCTTTTATGATGACAAAGCAATCTTGGAATTTAACTTGATCAGCTCCTTCATGTTCTTCAAATAGTGACATTTGGCACAATTACCATAAGGAAGTTTAAAAAAAAACAGGAGCAGTAATAACAACCATACTCTGAACTTCCTTCTTTTGATTAGGAAAATGTCTTGTAGATGTCAACAGCTAAGAATGTCTTGTAGATTTAATGCTTCTTTTAACTGGAGACCTCAAAAGGCCATATACATCACAAAATAAGTCTGACAAACACTTTTGGTAGTGAGGAGCTGAGCAGACTGCAGGCAGAACTAGAACCAGTAATGCCCTTGAGTGCAGCAGAATAACTCTCAGGAGCCCACAGCAATATTATGAATACATCTGTGCTGAATGAGATGCTGTCAAGATCCTAAAGCTGTTTTGAAGCAGACATGGTTTTGCAGAACAGGAATGTTACTAAGTTCTGTTTTCCATTTTATCTTAAATATTATTAACATGGCTTTACTCACAATGATCAAATATTATTGGGATAAAGCTCTAACGCTGGCTAAATTAAATATATAGAATATATAATATTCATTGTTGACCCTCGCGTAACAATTTGCATCATTTCTAGGTTGCTGGTACTACTGTACCAAGAGTTCATTTAAAATAAGTAACAAAACCTCTGAGCAAAAATGTATTCATGTAACTGGAAAAAAAAAAAAGAAAAGTAGGAGAGCAAAAATTCCAAAGAGATAGGTTTGATCAGGTTGCCAGCAATACCCCATGCCCCAAAACATCTTAGTGGAGATGTCTATTTTTAACAGCAGCCAGTATCTGATAGAGGGCGATTTCATCCTCACCTTTTGCGTACAAAAAGGATGAGGAGAAGAAAAAAAAAGAAAAAAGAAGTCAAAAAGAAGAAAAGCAGCTGACACATCTAGTGTTCTCTTTACCATAAGAAAGCTTATCTTATTTAGGTTTTAATTGAATTGTCCGGGAAATGATGCATGAGGGGAGGTTTCCAATCAGTTCTCTTGAGGAACTCAAGATTCCCAGGAGGGTGATGATGAGCTGAAATGATGGGTTATGGTCGGAGGCATTGCACACACAGACAGGAAGAACAAACCCACTTCAGCTAAAGACATCCAAAACGTATAAGCCCGAAAGTGCACTTAGAAACTATTAGCCTGGAAAGATGCCTGTTTCAGCAGGAATGACTTGTCAGGGGAAAGCAGCCACTTTAGGACTTTTTAATCAGTATTTCACAACTGCTGTACTGTAGGCATTCCTCCTGGCAGTATTACTCACTTGGCTGCCCATATGCCTGATTATAATGGTTGTTTCTTGGTCATACTACTTATTACTCCTATAAGGCAGCAGCCTTCCAGCTGCATGGCATATGTAGCCCACAGGCATATACATTTAACATATGCTGTGTCTTGTCCTTTACACTGTTCCTATTAAGCCAACACAAAATGAGGAGACTGGGGCTGCTCTGTCCTCTTAGCAGTCAGTATGTCCAGGAGCAAGAACCAAAAAGCTCCCAGTGCTGCAAGCCTGGCCTGAAGGATTAGGAACAGTAAGGATTAAACACTGGCATGTGTCTAACCAGACCTTCATGCTGAGTGTTCTTGCCTTGACTTTTCCTTGTAAAACACCTCTTTTTTTAAATCTACTTTCTTCTTTCAAAATGAGAAGTGCTCCAGAGCACTCTCGTAAAACTCATTCTGAATAAATACTCAAAGACATTTTAAATTAGATCACATCACCATTGAGCCCATGAGACTTACCAGAAGGTGAAGTAGAGATGTAAGATTTACACAAGCAATTCCTGATTTATACCCATTTAAGTGACAATTAAATCAAAGCAGCATTTTTACTCAAAGACCATGTCTTACCTGGCCAGCTAAAGAAATTGTATCATTCCCTTGGTCATTCATCGTCAGTTTTGAATTTGCAGTTCATCCAGGAGACTTGCATTCTGCTGGATACTGGAAATAAGCATTTGGTTGTGGAAAAACTCCTTGCTACTTCTCCAGTGAGTTGCGTAGAAAGCTTCTAATACCACCATCCAGTATTTACTGTATGCTTAGCTTGAGGTTAAGCAATGACACAGATGCCTGTCTAGTTCATAGAAATGAGAAGTGGAAGCAGTTAGCCACCCCTAGCTTCTCTCGCTAACATATACACCATATATATGTGTGCCTACACAACAGAACCTGCTGCATTCAAAACACAGATGACCCAGTGAGGCATAGTCATGTACTGAAACATCTAAATTAACCATCCTTTTCTGAAACAGCAGGTCATGAAGCATTACTTTGTGCTGGGCATTAAATGGGACTTGAGCAACCTGACTTTGATGCTACAATGTGTTTCCAGTTTGTGGGTATGGATTAGGTGGTTTTCCACTGATAGCTACCCGTAGTCTGCACAGGGAAGGAGTCCTATCTCTTCAACTGTCTTCCCCAGAAAGGTGTACGCTGTGGTTCTCCATTTCATGATAACTTGCAGTTTCCCTCCTGATAGAGCAGTGTATACAGGCTCAGCATTACTGAGGAGAATCAGTCTTGGCAAAAGGGAAGAAAAAAAGAGGCTTTCAATAACTGATTTTTTTTTTTTTTTTTAGCAACTTCAGAAGTTCTGGGAACAAAAGATCCAGTCTGGCTATACAATTGTAGAACTAGAATGCAGTTTATGAAAGTCTGCTCTCATCAGGAGCTCCGAATCTCCTCTTAAAAGGCTAAAGTCCTCTAAGTGCTGGTGACAAGCAGCTCTTTTTCTTTTCCCAATGTCTTTTGGCAGTCTTTACTTCCTATTTGAACCTGGGATTAATGCCAGGCTGTTTCTGAAATATTCAGACCTGTAGACCATTTGTCAAACCTCTAAACCACGGTACAGCAGAGTGCAGAGAACAGGATAAATTTAGCCCATGCTGAGTCCCACAGCTGGATTCCTCTGTGATATCCAGTGCCTTTCATTTAAATCTAACTCAGGAATCTCTATATTCCACCATGACAGAGGCTGCTTCCCGGAGACACACTGCTTCTTTAAAGGGGAGTCCTGTGCTCCTGGTGAAAAATCATAAAGCGGGAACCACAGAAGTCCTTCATGTACACTTTAGCCCAAACCCACTCTGGATTAATCTTTCTTAGCTGAAATGGTGAAAGGGGTGGCATTTGGAAGGTTGGACACCACCTGTGTGGTGGTGTCAGGGCACTGTGAATGACAGTGGGTGTTCCCAGGGGGACCTATCCTACCACCCCAGCCAAGGACCAGGGAAGCCTGGGAGCAGCTCCAGCAACTCCCTGGGCATGGGGATAGGACAAGGCCAGGCCAGGATGCACCCCCAGGGTCAAGTTCAGACTTGGTGCAGGAAACCAAGATCAGACACAGTCCCAGAATGGCTGGGCAGGGCCTTGGGGATGGAACTGGGCATGGCAAGAGCCATGGCTGCACCGTGATGGAGATCAGCTTCCTATGGCAGCACTGGTGCAGGGGCTCAAGTGGGGTTCTGGCCCATGGCTGGGCTGAGGAGAGGCCCCAGGGGAGGCTGGGCAGGGGCAGGGAGGGCCCTTGTTAGTGGCCCTGACATGGCCCTGACAGCGTGGAAGTCACACCATGTGGTCTTGGAGCTGTCACAGAGCAGCTGCCTGACACAAGGCTGAAACCATGTTTGAAAGTCTTAAAACACAGGGAGGACAAAACTGTATGTAAGTCTCTAGCAGGAAATGAAGAGGCATTTGGGTTTGGATTTTTTGCTTTTGGCAGGCAGAGGGCATACTCAGCCTAGACCTAAATATAGCCTTCTGTCTGCTTAGAGGCTGTTTATTCTTTCTGTCTCCTGACACCAGAACACACAATATTAACTTAACATGCAGCAGATGCAGCACTCATACAAAATCATACAATCTGTTTTGGAGAAATCAGTGTGCTGGGAGTGCAGGACTGGCCAGTAAGAAGCCACAGTTCCTCCCCAAACACCTGAAACTGGTACTGGGTACTGGGAAGTAAGATGTTCAGAACTCGTTGAGGCAACTGGGATGACTGATCAAGAGTTTTCCACCTGACTGATTTTTCCAATAAAAAGTCACAGACTCTGCTCCCCTCCAAAATGACTTTTTTTTTTTTTTCTGTCAGAAAGTCAGAACCACAGCTCCCTGCCCAGCTTCCTCTAAAGCTTTTGCAGTTTTATTCCTGCCTCCAGGAAAATGGAGTTTCTTGGATCTCTGCATTTAAAATAACTGCATGGAAAAATTAGCAACAATTAATGTGTCAATGCAAAAGCATTATTTTCCACACAGAGAGACTCTGCTGTCAGTGATTAAATTAGCAGCCTTAATCTTAGGTCACACATACATTAAAATAATTTTATTAGATATTAAATAGTGCAGGACATATATCCTCACTTACTTAAATAACTATTCATCTGCTGGAAATTTGACAGATCCTTAATTGTTAGAACTGAACTATTTCACACAGAAGACTGTCCATTTGCTGGCAAACCTGTTACTGAATGCAGTGAGTCAATTTAAATATATACTGTATGTGGCACTCAGAGAAATATTCACTAAGATCACTTTTTCTTTGCAATATTGTTTTTCTATAAGCAGATACACATTGAGTCCCCAGAGGTGGGGTGGGTGCCCCAGATAGTGGGGTCCTTTAGATCCCCAAATGACTTGGTCCTGGGAGTCTCTGTGAGTCATCAGTAGCCAAGCTGCCAGGATCCTCAACCCTCCCAGATCCTGGAGTCCTTGCCTTTGGGACGTGGTGGTGATGCTGGAGATGCTGACCCAGCTGAGGCTGCAGTTGCAGCTGTGGGATGAACCCAGCCCCAATGTCACCATTTCACAGCCAAGTGGGGCACAGACAGGTGATGGGGTTGGGGCACCAGGTGATGCTGCAGCAATGGCTCGAGCACATCACAAAGGACACTGGGGAGATGGAGGAAAGAGGCACACAGGGACACATGGTGTCTGTAGGACCCCTAAATGATTTGGTCCTTGCTGAAGTACCACAATCCTAAAAGATTCCAGGATATCTTTGATGAGTGAGAGCCCAGACGTTTCAAGTGCCTGCCTAATATGCATGGTAACAGAAGAAAAGAAGAAAAGAAGAAAGATCAGCACAAGCAGAGTTTTAGGAGAGTATGCCAGGGACTGCGTGTTTCTCCAACAGGAAAATGTCTTTTGTAATGATTTGTGCCGAAGGAGGCACAATTCTGAATTAAAACAGAAACCTTCCAGGCTCATCTGAAACCAGTGGCCTGGGCTGGGCTAACAGCCAACATCCTCCAAAGCAAGGAGTCATCATTGGCACCTGGGACATTTTTCATTCTACATCAACTCCAAACATCATTACAGAAGAGCATTAAGCACCAAAAAGTCTGGTGTTACTGGGAAAAATGCAGTAGTATGTACACCTCTGATGGTCTATCCAGCTGCACAAATCCCAGATCAAATCTGCAGGCACTTCTTCAAGAGCCCCAGCTACCTATGTTGTCCCTCAGGGAGTTGCCTGTTGCCTGCCAAAAATTAAATCAATGGGTATTTTTAGTCCAAATCTATTCCCACATCAACACTTGAATCTGGAGATAGCTTGGAAGCGCTATTTCTTATTCCACCCAATAGTTTTAAGATTGTTCCTTTCCAGGAAAAATGTTGTGTTCCCTTGAACAGAACTATAAATAGGGAGAGGAAATTCAGATGTGCCGTTTCTTTTTACATGACTCTGCTCTCTGCTCCAGTAGCAGCAGACAGTGGGTGTAGTTCAAGGACTGGGGTCTGCTCCCAACACAGGACGGATATGGGAGTAGCTTTGCATGTTGCTGCTGAGCAGCAGGTCCAGTGACTCCTGATTCTTGAGCAGCATTCACTGCTGGTTGGCACTCACAAATCACGTTCAACCAGTCCTTCTTTGCTGTTTGTCCAGGTTCCTTCTGTCCATTCTGTAGACAAGTTTGGACTTCACATTGCTGACTTTGGGCCTACCTGGCTGCAGCTCCTGAAGAGACCGTGGTCTAAGTGCACAGGCTACACCATGGCATGTGCCTTCTCAACCTATTCCCCTTCCATTTAAGATCTCAAAACACATCCATGGCAACTGCAGCTCCTGCTTACGAGAAAACAGAGACATTAAGAAATGCCTAGTCTCTCCTTCCAGGATTTGGCATCAAAACACAGGATGCAAATTCAATGCCTCTCAGTTCCCTGGGAACCATGACCATCTCCTTGGTCTCCTCCAGGGACCCTGGGCCACTAGAGCACCATAGTTACCCTAAATACACATCAGCAACCGAGCACAGCACTTGGCTTGAAGAGATCCCTTTCCTGCTTGAAGGATCACAGAGATGTAGAAAAGGTGGGACAGTGGGAGGAAAAAAATTTGCTCATTATAAAGGAACAAGATATGAAAATAGCAAGCAGCTTGCATTTCATATGGCCAGAAAGGTGAGGTCTAGGAGAAAAAAACTGATTTGTTGGAACAGACTGTTCCAGCAAAGCACAAAGCTAAATGTGGCACACAGACATGTTATTCACCCACAAGCTCTAAACCTACAGAGGAAGCATACACCTGTCAACATTTTGATTTATAATAGAATTAGCATCACATTACCAAAAGAAGGCTTAAATAGATGACCCTAAAATGGAAGAGAAAAATGAAGGTATTGAAAGGGCTCATTATACCCTGCTGATCCTGGCTGACAGGTATTGAGAACAAAGAGGTGAGAGGGCCTGTATTTGTAAGAGAGTCTCCCACTCCCCAATATTTGTGTACATCTACAAACCACACTGATCCTTTGGGGGACAACAGAGTGACATTAGAATGATGCACGCCTGGCAAGAGCGACTCTGCTCTCTGCTGTTTGACTAGTCATCAACGTATCTGCTGTGCCTCTTTCTTTCTTTTTTCTATTCTTTTTTTTTAAACTGTTGCTCAGACACTTAATCAATGATTCATTTTTAAATGAAGGTCAGGTTTCTTTCTTCCCAGGGATACTACAGATAAACAAAGAAAAGGATGTTTCAAGACATCTTACTGTAATGTGTGTCTTGTTCTGTAAGGTTGCAGTGATTATATCCAAGGCTGAGGTTTCAGAAAAATTATGTTTCTTATTAAACCAGCTGATATTATGGGGAAGAAACAAAGTTTTCTCAGCTTTCTTGTGTATTCTGTTTTCTTTTCCCCAAGACCATGCAATTTTGTCTTTGCTTTTTAATACACCTCTCTACAAAGCTAGGTAGGTCATGCTAGTTATAGCATGTTATATAGTAGTCATGCTACTAAATCAGTGCAAATTCTTCCTGAAAAGGCACCACAGGCATTAAAGTTAAAAAGAAGTCTTCTAAAAATATTTTATCCTTTTGTGCAGATTTTGGATCAAGCCATAAGGGCTCAGCACAGATGCTGTAAATTCAGCTGAGAAAAATGAATCAACAAGAAAAAAGTAACCCTCAGGTACCTGAGTTCAGGTAGGAGACAGAAAAAGTACCAACGACATCCCACACATATAAAGTGGTGGCTTTTTTTTTTTCTCACAATTGGAATATTTAGCTTTGGTATCTAAAGGATAAAGCCATCACTCTTTGGATCTTAGCATCACACTTGTGTCTGATAAGATCAAACAATGCAAATAGCCCATGACCTAGCAAGGTTCAAATTGCATTTGCCACACTGTTGGGAGTTAGAAGTTACAGGAGGTCTGGTTTCCTTGGGCACAGTAAAGTCAGATGTTCAGGAGTTACTGGCATCCAGTGGATGCTGCATGTGTGTGGTGCAACCATCAAAAAAGCAATACGTGAGTACATTTTTACTGATTGTAACTCCACATTATCACTATTGCATTGGCAATCACATACCTTCATACCGTCCCACTTTGCCTTTGCATTTCAAGACAGCGAGCAATGACCTTTCTTGGCATCCACCCAAGAGTCTCTGGTGGTTGTTTTCAAACAACATAGTAGCAGGTTAGGACTTGTGCTCATATTGAACCTAGAAGCAGAGCCAGTCAGTCACACCTCAAACACATGGAAAACCTTTGGTTTAATGTGGCTTCCAATAAGAACATTTATGGCTATCACAGTAGAACCCTTGGGTCTAGAATCTCTGTGTTTTATGAGGCATAAGCAGAACCAAACACCATTCTGCTATTCCAAGCAGAAAGAAATGTGTGGTTAGAGACAGGACAATGCCATGGAGAAAGGGTCAGAAGCGGAGCTATGGAGAAATAGGTCCCAATGAACTACCTGAGGTGTCCAAACAAAGGCAATCACTTGGTGTGATCAGCTGGTCACAGCTTCTAATACTCAAGCTGCTCTACTCAGAGCTAGACCAGCATCTCCATCACATCCTGCAGGCAAAGCCAATAAGTAATAGCAAGTATGATGAGTAACACTGGTCAGCAACACTGCTTGTCTAATTACTGTCTGGCTTATTTCAGCTACAACCCTCTTCCCTGCCCTTCCACCATGTTGGCAGTCAAACTTATAATGAAGTGGCAGGCCAGGCCCAGGAGGAGCCTGTGGCAATCTACGATGAGGTAGGTAGAGCTGAAGTACAGAAGGAAAACAGGTTTAGAAATTAAGCTTTGCTCTGTTTCACAGAAAATCTTGCACTATTTATATGAGAGAGAAGGAGGTGGAGCACTGGACCTTAAGTGTGTTGGTTTCTCAGTCTGTTGTTGGGCAGTGGGTTTAAGGAGAAAATGGTGCTCTTCCTGCTACATGATCTTAAAGTATGCATGGAAAATACTTACAGAAGTGGCATATACAGATCTATCTAAAGACAATGGATCTCCTTGGATGTCACAGTTCCAGATGAGCAGATTAAAGATGCACAGGATCAAATTTCCTTGAGGAAGGCAAAGTGAATAGGCTCTTCTGGTAAGAAATCTCCAGGAAAGATATAAGGGAGTAACTGGCCAGTTGTACAGGGTGTTTATACTTTTATTCACTACCAAGAGCTCAATGTGTTCAGTTGGTCACAGACTCAATTTTCAGATAATGAAACAGTCTTCATGAGCTTGGCCCAACGAGTGCAGGTGGCTCTGCCATGCCAGCACCCCACTGGCCAACAGGGCTCACTTGCCAGCTGAACTAAAAGCCTTGCAGAGCCGAGAAGTCCTCCCCAGCAGTTCAGCACTCCACACAACTCTGTCCCTGTCACATGCAACCCATCAGGCAAAGGCCAGTTTGCTTTTCACTTGGGAGCATGCAAATATTTATTGGCTGAGAGTCTGAGTTCCTGTGCAAATTCTTCGTAAGTTGTCTTCTCTCAAGTTGATAAAAAGAAAACAAGAAAGTCTCCTAAAGCAAATTTTGAGAGCATTTACACCACTGAACAGGGCTTTCTATCAAGGGCTCCCCTATGAAACTCCAGAGTGACACGTTACTGTATCACAGCTTAGCTTTACCTCCAACCAAGTGATTTTTCTATTATGGTTTCAGTAACAACCATGCAATAGCTGGTATAGCACAGAAGTTGTGATGTGCACAGGAGCCAAGTATTCCTGCTAAGATTTGAAGGAAATGCAGAGGGTGACTCCTTGGTGTTAACCTTCAGATGATGATTAAAGACCTTGAAATGTGATTTTACTTGTAATTCTCATCACAGAAATGTGAAACAGCAGGTAAAGGAGGCCCAAATGAGGCTGCTTTTCCAAAGTGCTACATCACTTTTGGAAGATTAAAAATCAAGCTGATGTTTAAGAAAAATGTATTACAG
Source organism: Corvus kubaryi (assembly GCF_017639235.1). Classification (NCBI taxonomy): domain Eukaryota; kingdom Metazoa; phylum Chordata; class Aves; order Passeriformes; family Corvidae; genus Corvus; species Corvus kubaryi. Next base: position 27,858,402 of record NW_024581135.1, read on the forward strand.
TGCAAGTCAGAAAAGCATCTGGGATCATTTCTTTTTTAAAATTAGATGTCTAGTGTGTATTAGAGTGGCAAAAATGTTGTTTGAAAACAGCTGATGGAAGAACCAAGGGCCAGAAGTAGGAGAACAAACAAAGCAGGATGTACAAGGCCTCCTAGAAACAGACTGCAAGAGCATGCCAAGAGGAGGGAAGGAAGATAGGAGTCCTTGGAAGGTAGTAGAAGTACTGAAGAGTTTTCCACACCACCATACTGACATACACTGTTTGTAATGAGCATTCCCAGCTGCACTGTTGCAATAGCCAAGCCTTTGTTTCCAGCCTTGGTTTTCATTTCCAAGCAGTGGTAGGACTCAGAACACCTCTGTGAGACTCAGCTATCCCCATCCTAAAGGAAAAAGCAAGCAACATTCTCTTTCCTATCTCCCCACGTCCTTTGATATCTCTTCCCACACCTCTGAAAATACTGACATTTAACAAAAGTGGGCATTTTCTCATTTTCACAGGGAACACTAAAACACTGCAATCAGTGTAAAATAGCGTATCACCACTGAGGGACACCAGGGTCATTTCCAGCAGATCCGTGTGTTCCAAAGCCAGATAAGACTGCCAGGGAGGAATGTCTTTTTGCAGTGATGAGGCTCAGAAGAGACTGGGGCCTTGACAATTTTCAGACCAGAAATGGGAGGCAAAGAGCAAGAAATGCCAAATGATCCTCCAGAGTTTATAGACCTTCTGCTCCTATTGAGTGCTGAGAGATTATTTTGCCCTTCACACATCCTGCTCTAACCTTGTCAGAGCCCAGTGGAAATTTGTTAAAGGGTCTCTGTTTAACTTGGAATTCCTTCAAGTCAGTCTGGCCTTTTACCAACTACATTTGCCCATCAGACCCTTTCTTGTGTGTGCCCCAGCACTGTGAAAGCAATGCATGGCTGATTTATAGCTGGCTTTTATTAGGCTTGAGAAAGAGAGGGGGATCTGACCAATGAAAACTCTGTTACACCAAGTTCTGAGAAAGCCAAAAAGTAGTGTGCACATGAACAATATAAGATAGGCTATAGTCTTCCTCTTGTTTTTCAGATACAACAGAATAACTCTTGAAAAACCTGGTAAAATGAAGCAGGTTTTAGAAAGGAGCTACAGCCCATCTATAGCTATGTCAGGAATGGGGGAAGGTGAGCAGTGTGAACCTCTTTGGGTTGTTACAAATATCTACGGAGGCACACACACACATGTTGCCTGTACAAAGGCTCCAAGCATGGTGGGAAAACACTGCAGAACTGCAAGGACTACACAGGCGTGCCAGCATGTGCGTGGCTCCATTTCAAATCAAACAGGGACAATATTTGTTGTTCTTAGCTAGTTTCTTAGCACTCAGGAAATCAAATGCCATGCTATTCTTCCCTTTTATGCTGGACATTTAGGAGGCTATTTGTCATTGGAGTGCTATCTGTTAGGAAATTTTAAGAGGGTTTCTTTTCTTAACAAAATTTATCTTTTCCAAGAAATAACTCCAATAGTTTAGAATGAGTTGCCGTAAAAGCTTATCTGCTTGATAAATATTTGTGAAGCTCACTAGACCTTGGAAAACTAACAAGCCTTTGGAAGCCTTTACACTGGGTTTCAGTGGGAACATGCTCTGATCCAACACACACTACCAGATTTCACACCAGGCAGCTAAGACTGGATAGAAAAAAAAACAAAAGTAAAAGAAAAAACTTTCTAATGAAAATAATCAGATGTTTGTAACATACGGATGAACACTGGATTTACCCCTAATCTGCCATTGCTCCTTTAAACTGTTAAATCACAACTAAAATTACTGCGTCTTCCCTGTAACCCTTCCATGTGTCATTCAGGTCCACTGCCTCTGTGCTGTTTATTTAAGCCTAATTTGGCATGTCTTTTCCCCTGATACCATTTTTATTGAGTGAGCCCAGCATGGCAGGAGTTTTGATCTCCTCGTGCCCGTTACATAACTCCTCTCCCCTTACCAGGAATTTGGGGCACAGGCACACACTGCCCCAGATCCACCTCATGAAAGAGCAGCTTAATTCCCTATAGAAAAGTGAAAAAACCCCAGTGTTACTGAAGACAAAACAGGCAGATCTATTCTTCTGAGGATACTTGATTAACATAGTTAAAATCCCTTTGCTTCACAACATATAATTAAAATAGATTGGAGGTGAGCAAGTTTCTTTCCTACCCACTCCCTTTTACCACCTCTGCTGATTTGTGGACAGACTTTCCTCACGAAACTTTACTTTTGCTAGAGAATTTGCACAAAACTTTGAGATAAAGCTAAGAACAGATGCTGCCTCTGAAGAACCAGCCTCATACTCAAACCCCAGTGGTCTTGAAACTGAGACTACCCAGCCCTGAGTGGGGAGGCAGGTGCAATGTGCCCTTTGCAGCTGTGGAGCGATGCCTCGCATATGCTGCAGAATGAGGGCCAGCCCCAGGAGAGTATTTGAGCTCACCAAGCCTTAGGCCTGGCCTGCTCTGTGCACAAACCCATGGCTTGTAGCCCAGCTCTACCCTGGCCACAAGGGCACTCTTCATTTAGCACAAGTGAGTTGAGGATATTTGATGGCAGATGGGGCCTCCCAGGCCACAGCTTTGCCCAGCCACCCACCTGGCTGAGGACAAATACTCTCAGGCCTCCAGAGAGGTCCAGACCTCAGGACAAGACTTCTCTCTGCTCTAGTGAGGAAGTTTGCCACAGAGAGCAGGCTTAGACATTGTGGTGACCCAATCAACAGCATGGCACAGCCTAGTGACAGACATCAAGATTTTATGGATTGTTACAATTAAAATAGGTTTGTTTCCAGGTACCTCACTGCAATATTCCATTAGAAACTGATAATCCAAAGATCTCAGCTTTTGGGGTTAGGTCACACTTCAAGGTCACCAACACCTTGCCTCAAACCTCTCCCGGGAAACAAGCGCTGAGCAGAGTTCCTGAAACAGCACCAGAATTTTTACTTATGTGATGGGCATCCAGCTGCTGAGTGCACAGCGTGCTCAGGAAGAGCTCGTTTCTGACTCAGTGGTCTCAAAATAAGGGAAACTTTTAAATAATCAGGTCCAAGAGATTACTTTGATCCAGCATCTTGTCCAATATTTTTGTTGCAGGGGACAGGTTATTGTTACAATCAGCCTTTAAATACACTGGTTTTTGGGGCATAAAACATCATGTACAAAGAGTCCATTTAACATCAGTGTTGAGCCTTGCATACCTGGTCACACAAACCTTTTTATGGGAGCCTTCATGAAACAGAACCATCACAACTTTTGCGCCCAAAGGCAGCATAGCTCAGGTTTCTCCTTGGAGTATGGCCCAGTATTTAATAAAGATGGCTTATTGAGGCTTCTTTGGAGTCACTGCAATGCAGGCTTCTGCCACGTTGCTTGAATACGATGGCCCCTGAGATCTGGGAGCAAGTTCAGGGGAAGGGAAGCATCCAAATTCTTTTCTGGTTTGTCTGCAAAATGTGATACATGAAATATTTTGCTTGTGATGATCTGTTTTCTGGCAGGCAAGCCAAAACGATTCATTGTCCAGTAAAGCTTTCAAGCAGGAATAGCCAGGAAATCAGTGCAAGAAGAAACAAACAACCAAACACACACAAAAACTTCCAGGATCCTCCAACCCTAAAGCAAGGCCGAGTTTATGCTCAAAATGTAACCTTTTGGTTTTGGGTTTTTTTGCAAACAATATCTTGGCAAGAAGAAGAAATTGAAATGTATAAGCACCCTTGGCTTCAGTCAGATGATTTCCACTGAAGTCACTATGTTCTTCCTTTGTATGTTTGGTTACTGATGATGTGTTAATATCATCAGTAAATTCATCTCATTTGCTTTCTGATCTGTCTCTGGAAGAAAGAGATGCTGTGCATGCTAATCCAGCCAGGAAAACAGTACCACAGAGCTTTGCTGGGCCCTGTCCATAAGCACCACATCGTGGGGGCAGTGACACCACAGGCATGACAACCTGCAAAGGTGAGGTCGTGATGAGTTTCCCAAAACAAGGCCTCAACAAGCTGGTGCTCAGGCTGCCCCAGAGACTTCCTAATGCTCATGGCAAGCCAGGTGAGCAGGCAGCCTCTCTGGCATGAGAAAGAAGTGAAAAAATTGGTGTCTGCTTCTGACACAGATGCACACAGACAGACTTTTATGTGCTTAGACTAGATTTCCCCTTAGGACCAGGGTGTGCTGGAGCCGCTGGCCACCTGTGTCTCTTGCTGCTGCCCTGCAGCTTTTTTCAGAATACTGTGGGAGAAGAAATACAGATGTATTTCTGGAAATTACACAGTGATCAGGACATCTGGAACATCTTTCACCCAGCCAGCGCAGCCGCTGGCTTCAGCCACTTCCATTTTATTTCAGCTCCAGTAACATCATTCAGCAGCGCTGTAGCAACACTAAACCTGTCACTCCCACCATGGTGCTGCTGCAGCCACCCGGGTACCAGACAGGCTCTGGAGTCAATGGCTGCTTCCATGGGATAACAGGTCAGCCACACCAGAGGGCACGTGCACATGTACAGCTGCTGGGACCACAAACACAAGGTTTGAAGCTCTGGGTCTGGGGAAAACATATCCACATCTGGCTTATCTCAAAGCTGTTATCTGTTGGATCTATTTTCTCTAGTCAGCAGGGAGAGAAAGTAATGACTTTTTTTTTTACTATTTCATATTAAAATCCTGTGGCTCAGAAGGGCTGCTGGGACAGCTTTGAGACCCCAAACACTCATCCATCAGCCACAGGACAAGCAGCAATCTTCAAAAGCAATAAGAGCCTGAAATCCTGAGGCAGTGACAGCTGGCACACAGCTAATAGTCTTGACCTACAATCCAATGTCCTGGAGAATAACTTGATGACAGAATCCATTTTTATATGAACTAGTATTGTACTTTCAACATCCCACATTTCAATTTTTATAGTTATCCTACAGTTAAAGCAAGAGTTCTCCAGACAATATCAAGATGCTGTAGTGGCAGGACCTCAAACATACAGTACTGTCAATGCCAGGAAGAACTTGCAACAGAAACAGCCCAGCCTCACTAGAAAAGTATTATTCAGACTTTTTAAAGAAGTGGACAAGGATTAGGCACTTTCCCAAAACAAGATGAGATATCTCAAACTCAGCTTTAGGATTCAGAGGGCCAAGTCAGTGTGATCTCTACAGGCAATGCTTCCTCTTTAGAAGGACAGAGTCAGATTTTACAAAGTTGCAGCAAAATTTTCTTAGAGTTCTGACTGATTGGTAAAATTGCCCTGCTAGTGGCTGCTCAGCAGGAAAGCAAACATCACAAGTGGACTGTTTTCCATCCCTTCAGATCTTTTAACATTTTAGTAGCGGTGTCAGTAGGGAACAGGAAATCTCAGAAGTACTGAAAATAAAAACCCTACAATTTCTTTACTGCAATACACAACTCTGAGTCATCAGCAGAGTTTGCCCTCAGCTCAGAGTTTTCCCATTCAAATAAGCCCATTGAAACCAGCAGTGATCAGAAGGTCTTTGTCCTGCATCTAATTTACCCTGTCAAAGTCTCTTCCATCCAAGTCTCTGCAGGGAAGAGTCATCTCTCTGTGATTCCACCTCTAGTCAAATCCCTTGTGCCCTACTGAAGGTGACAAAGAGAATATTTTCCGTAACATCCAACAATTAACTGGTACTGCCCATTAGGAGTATCACTCAGTTCATAATCTCCCTCCTTTAGGCCAATGTAGGTGGAAGCAGGACAGGGTTTATCCTGCAGTGCTTGAGAAACTGCTCAAATATACACCCTTTTCTGAACTTTTCAAGGTTCTCTGATGTTCTGTTAATTTTTGCCATATAAAGACATATTTCCTCTAAATGTCTGTGAACACAGGAGGAAAATACAGGCTCTTCCATACCCCTATCTGCACCTGATCAAATCTAGACTCAGTTTGGAGTGGTCGTGTTGCTATTTCTAGTGCACTTCAAAAGAACAAAGCTTCTCTTCTGTCAGAAAATATTCTTGGGGAAGTATAAGGCAAAATTAATATCTTGCATACTGCATTCCCAGCAGCCAAGCTTTTGAACAGGAAAAAATCTAAGTTTTCTGTATAGTTTGACTGCTCAAATTACTTCTATTTATAATTTGTCAGAAGGATTTAGGATAAGCTTCTTGAAGGCACATTGATCATTTTGAACCCAGAACAGCATGCACAAAGCTGCCAAGAAAAAAAGTTACCCTTTCAGATAATCATATTCATGAGGTCAGCGGAGGACATTAACTCTCAGCACTTTGTTTTGTTTCCACATGATCTCTTCTCCCTGGGGTGTAAGATTAGATTGGGAGAAAAACCAGTTACCTCTCTTCTCTCAGCCAGTCATCAGCACTGAATCTCTCAGTGCTGCTGTGAGTCAGCTACGGATTGCAGCAACCTGAAGTCACAGCCAGGGCACTGAGGGAGGGAAATGAAAGGACTGACCCTGGTGATGTCCCTTGTTCCTTCACTGCCTCTGTCCTGCACACCCCACCCAGCAGGGGTTCATGGCACTCTAGTGTTCACAGGCACTGGCACTCTGCTCTGGCCATTGCACCCAAGGAGACCAGGGTCCCTGGCAGCTTGAAGGTAGAAGGTGGATTGAGATTTAAAGGCACAGAGCTGGAAAGAGCCAGTGGAAACTGGGTCCGGTCATGCATAGGATGAGATTCAGTGTCCTTCACTACTCTGCACCAATCAGTGCAACTTCCTGGGAGTCTGAAGTACAATATAATGGCTCAGCCATCCCTCCCAGGACAGGGGTACTGAGCTCATCATTCTGCAGGACAGCCTGCTCATGTGGCAGGGAGCAGGGCAGGCTGGCACATTTGGGATGATGCAGCTGGCTCAGCCAGAGGGGCAGAAGAGAAAAGCAGAGGCAGAGATTAGGCTCTTACCTCTATAGCAACTGCCAGGGAGTAGCACCTTGCTCACTGGGGGAGAAGGAAAGGGAGAGGGGAGAATTAAACCCAGAAAGCAGTCAGGAAATTGCTAACCAGGGGAAAATGGAGGTGGGAGAGGAGCAGCAAAGCCCAGTGTTGCTGAAGGGGAAGCAAAGGGCTCACAGTTGGTATACAAGGAGGAGGCTCTTAAGTTCCCAGCACAGGTCAGCTCTGCCAGCCTCCCCATCAGCATCCCACAGGACATGGTCTGCTGCAGCCAGGCACGGCTCTCTGGCAGGCCAGCAAAATTTCCCATCATCTTCTAGGAAACACCAAAATATGTGTGAAACTCAGGTAACTGCACAGGTCTTTGAGCCTGAGATGCCAGCACTGCTGGCATCATTCACAATGTGCATGCATAATTTAAAGTGTGAAATACTCATTTTACTCAAACCGCAGATGAATATTAAGTTCAGATAAAGATGCCAGATGGGTGGTAAATAAATTATATTCCCTTAAATGCATCTGAAACAATGTAAAAATAAATATTGAAAAAATTAGCAGGCTGAAGATCATGCCACCGCTGCACAACTGGTTTCATGTTTGCATCAGAGTACAATGAAAAGGTAGGTTGGATTCAAACTAATCACATTTGTTCAGCTTTGCCTCATCCAGGAAGACTTCACCAGTACAATCTGGAAGTCAAGGTGAGAAATTCCTGCCTTATTTTCCACATAGTCACAGCACAAGCTATTCTCCACAGAATGAAAACATACTGTGTTTGCTCCAGGCCTCCAGGAGAGTCGTGTCCCTTCTCATCTCCCCTCTGTTAGTCAGCAGTAATTCACATGCCCTCATGATTTGAGAGAGAGAGTGGAAAACAATTCCTGGGACTTCTCTTTACATAGGTCATAGAAAGGGCTCATTTTATCACACCTTACCTGTATACGTGGTGTGGGCTTTCCAGCTTGCCTGAATTTCAGTAGCAGCAACTGAGTGGTGTGCACCACCAAACTCTGATTCAGAAGAAAACACAAGTGCAAAAGCCTTACCAAGCAGAGGGATGAACAACCCCTTCAGAGCTGGGAGAGCATTCACCTAGCACAGAAAATATCTCAGCTGCTCATGCAGGGGACAGGCTGCCAGCTCAGCAGTGGGTCAGGCTGAGCAATGTACAAAACCCAGAAACTCCAGGCTGAACAATGTGCTTCCCCACGAAATCTAGAGTAAGGCTTCCTCGCTGAGGTGCATCTATGCTATCCCCAACCTCCCTCTGAGCTGAAGGCAAGAAAAGGTGCTCTCCAGAGGTCATGGGAAGCAGCCAGGTTCACCTGACAGAGGACTGGGAGATACTGCCCTCACCTTGGTGGCAGAGGATACGGAGGCACTGAGGAAGTCACATGCCTGGATGTGATGATGGGCTGGCTCAGGTCCCCAAGCTGTGTTCTTGCTGCTGCAGCCTCCTCAGTGGTTGCTTTTCTGTGAGGGAGAGACGCTACTCTTCGATGATGGACAGGCTTCTCCAGATGTTGGGAACAGGGAGGATGGTGGGTGGTGAACTGAGAGAGCCCTGACCACCAGCCAGCACCTGTGTTCCTCTCTTCCTTTTGGCAAGACTTGAGTGATGAAAGCACAGCACCACATTGACTGCTGGGGACTAACTGTGCAATAACCTTCTGTGCTCACACTGCCACCCAGTTCAGCAGTGCACCAGCTGATTTTCCAGTGGCGTACTGACATCATCTGTGCCTTGGGGATGAGCTGGGAAAGGAACCACTGCCATACAGCTCAACCAAAGTACGAGCAATTACACTGACAAAACAGTCAGGGATTTCTTTATTTTAGTTAACAGCCCTGTTCTCTCACCTTGCTGCCAGTTTTCCATTGCTGAGCAGCAGCCGTGCATTAACCCACTGGGAGCTGCCCTGAAACCATGGGCAGTTCACCAGCTCAGTGCTTGTCAAACAAGAAATTTAGTCTCCATTAACTAAAGGCCTGAACTAAAGGGAAATTTGCTAAACTGCATCAATGTTGTTGGGGATACTCATATACAAAACTACTTTAGCCTTAATTATGTTGATCTTAATTAATTTTCAAATCTAGGCTATTTTAGTTGTCCATGTTGAACACCATTCAACGACTGGGAAACAGAACTTAGGTTTCTTCTTGGTGTACAAACAGGCAACCAAGTTACAGCACAGCAGCTTAGTCACAGTCACTGCTTGTGCTCACATTGTAACCCTTCACAAACCTGACTTCCGACACATTAACACAAATATCTGCCCGTGAGGTTTAAATGAAGGCTTGCTGCAGCATGGGAGTACCTGCAGCATTAGCTCAGCTCTTGCAAATAAACAGAATGGGATCAAGCCTGCAGGATGAATAGAGAAATGACCCAAGGAAATGCCTATGGGATGAAATGACATGTATGCTCTGTGGAAAGGACACTCTTGTCTCAGTCAAGCGAAGTCACCTGAAGATCATCAGTTCATCTACAGTTAAAGAAGCCTCTTTTCCATGAAGTGAGGGTCCATGTGGCACATGACTTTGGCGCACCTCCTCCACTGGGAAGTGGAACACAGTCATGAAGGCCATTTGCAATCCTCCCCAGGCTCACACAAGGCACCTCACACGTGAAGCCCAGCTCACAGCACACCACTGCCAGTGCAGAGCCCTTTGCAGGGATGTCCTACCCCTGGTGGGAAAGTGCTTCAGCTGCACAAAACCTTTGGTTTTCTGTGCTCCCCTTCAGCACAAAACTCCCACCATCAGTGTGATACACAAGCAGTTTCACTGAAGCAAAGGGCAGCCATTGGTCCACACAGACTTTGCTGACTTGTAGCATGTGCTCAGGCTATGCAGACTGGGGTTTCCATGTAGAACTATCTCTGAGGAAAAAAAAGTATGTGATCTCATCATAAATGATGAGCTCAGATACCATTATATCAAGGGACCAGGAAAATTCTGTACCTGAAGCATTTTTGGGCAACTCTCCATATGAGCATCAGCATAGCACAAGAGATGATGTCTCTGTGGCTTCCTCTGAGAGACTAGTATAGGTTCCCTTAAATGTTGGAAGCAGTTTAGGCACTGGAAACAGCTCTAAATCCCTTTCACATGATAAGTGAAACTCTTGAACTCTCTTGGATAACCTATATTTTTTCCTTCTTTAAAGAAGATTCATTGACCTGAAAGAAGGATTACTAACTGAAAGATATTAGATTTAGGCTACCAGGCAGAAATCCTTACTAATCTTGGCTAATCTTATGCCTGCTTAAATTCTGCTTTCAGAAGTTTCTGTCCAATCACTCACAAAACAACCTATATTTGAAAGACAGACTGATGTCATTAATTACCTTAATCCCTCTCCATCTCTCTCTCATCTGTCTTAAAGAAAAGCTTAACCCTGCGGTTAAAAGTTTACCTTGGACTTGGTAGTTCACAGAGGACGGGGCTGCATGGGAAAGGCAAAAAGTTGCACTGCATTCCTGGGGAGGAGTTTGATTCCCTGCTCTGCCACATACCTCAGGTCCCCACTAGCCAAACTCTGCACTGTCTCCATGTCCTTCGTGTGTCCAGGGAGCTCATGCTGCCCCACCTGATGGATGCGGGAAGCAGAAACACTGCAGGGTACAATACTGTGAAAATAATGACAGTCCCAGCCACAGGAGGCCAGAGGGAGCTCCTCCATTAAAGAGGACAAAACTCTCCCTTCCTTGAATGGGCACTACAAAAATGGTGCTTTTATGGCCTATTCCACTGCCATCTGGCACAAACCAAAGGCTCAGCAGGGACCTCACAAGATTGAGGTGCCTTTTCCAAGATGAAGACATTCACTTGCTAAAGTACAGCATGAGCTCAGAGGTTGCTCACACCCCTCTGGCAGCTCCCCTGTGCCCATGCATCATCCCCAGTGCTGAGCAGGGCATGTGCCAGGTCTACTGCCCCGCTCTGTCCGTGCTCAAGGGCTGACCCTGCGCCCTGGCAGGAGGCAGAGGCAGGGCTGTGCTCCCCACTGAGTCTCTCTGGAAGACATAATCACACAGGCAACGGCCCTAAATCCCTGTCTGACATCTCAGCCATTCTGGATGCCGTTGGAGGCAATTTTCTGTCCAGCCGCCAGTTTTAATGGGATGTGCAGTTAAACAGATTCATCCTTTCAGCTTCACTCTGCAGAGCCTTCACTCTCCAGCTGCTGCTGCTCCTGTCCCAGGGAATTAGAGTGCTCTTGGTGTTTCTCTTTTGCAGGCAGGCACATTGCTCAGAGAAGCAGCTCTTGCCAAGAAAAGTGTATAATCTAGAAAGCCACCTGCTCAGCTTTTGTTCTTTGAATTTCTTACAATCAATTTCCCTTTCCCAGGAGAAGGTGGAACTGTTTTCAGTGAAGCAGGAAATAGAGGATTCATGATGTGCTGTAAAAGCATAGCCAGTCCCAGGGAAAAGGTTAATTTGCCTCACTGTGGGGGCTGAAACATGTTATGTGGGAAAGCAGAGACACCCTAGGACCCCCAGTGCTGACCTCCCAAATTTCAGGAAACTGTCCTTGTGCCTGCCTCAGTATCTTGCAGATTATTGTCCTGTTCCCATCAGGCCAGGCTGTAATGTTAGTACCACACACCAGAAGACGTGTTTCCTTCAGCTTCCTGACAGGTCTCCACTTCCTCCCTGTGACTTTCTCTGCGACTCGGGCTCAGGATAGGAGTGTATGGCATTTGCAACAGGGGGTTCTCTCAGCTGGTCACCCCATGGCAGAGCCACAGTCTACCTCAGGCCCCAGTGCCTGAGGCAGTGAGCACAAGGGCTGTGAGACTGAAAGCCACCCATTCTCCCTGTCCTTTGGTTTTGCAGATGTGCAAAATCATTTCATGATTCAATCATTTATTATGACAAAACTGTTCTTTGCAGACAGCAGCTACATGCAAGCATCTGCCCGTCTTTGCACGGTAACCTGAATACCCACCAGCTTCCTTGGATTTTCTTGCTCAAAGAACCCAAAAAATGACCCTAGAGATACATCACACAACTGTGTTCAAGTGTACACCTTGCAGCAAGCTGTCACAGACAGCTGTCTTTTATGCAGACAAAAGTTTGGTTTTCCTTTAAGGGTTTCTACTATAAATACTTGTAAGATATGCCATGCAACAGGTACTGTTGGGATAAACCTGTTCCTCTCCTGAAGTGCACAGCTAAAACAGGTGGGACAAATGGCTGCCTAAAGGGATCTATTTCAGCACTGACAATCGAGAGGGTTTAGCTGCCTGGGAAAACCTGCCTCGCACAAGGCCGGCAGCCGCATGCCCCGAACCGCTCTCCAGACAGTGCTCAGCAGACCCCCTGCTCTCCCCATCAGGCTGAGATGCTGCTGTTTGTGCAGTTTCTCTGAGCAGGAGCCCCTTGGCCCCCTTTTGGGGAGCTCCCAGTGGTTGGAGGGGACTGCACAGGGATGCGTCTGAGCCTCCCCAGGATATGGCTCAGAGTATTATCTGTGCTCTGCTCACCTACCAGAAAAAAGGGCAGGTCTTAGAGCTACCTGCTCCCTTAGGAACTAAGGACACATGAGCTGTATTTTCCTTGCTGGACAGCTGGGATCCAGAGGCTCCAAGGTGCAAAGCTACCCCATAAAAATTCCTCACCAGGCCTAAGCCTCTTTCCCACGCACATCATTAATAAATACTATTCAGTCCATTTTCACATCTAAATTCACACAAATAATGAGAGAAATCAAAACTGGTACCATTCTGTCTTCATAAATGCCGTCATCTGACTTCACACTGGAGACTTTCATCTATCCTTAACTTGATGCCTGGTAGAAACATTTTTCCTGTTGATATTCGTGTTTATTTGATGGTAATTATGACCTTTAAGCATTAACAAAAAAAAAAAAAATCCCCAGGCAACAGCGTCCATGCACAAAGAGTGTGACAGACCATGGTGTCAGTTTTCACATAACATATCTCCTCAAGACCTGGAGGGGGACAATGCCAGCTGAATCACAGCTACTGGTTAATTGTAATCACCTTGTTAAGAAATATCAAGTTAGAATCAGTAACCAAAAAAGACAAACCTGGGTTTGCTGATTCCCCCAGCCTGCTGGATTGCAGGCAGTCACTCACATACATCCCGCCTCTGCTCAGACCCTATATACCAAAGCAGGCTTTCCAGAAACACAGGATCAGCTTCCGCTTGCTCTAGGGGCATGTGCCTCGAAGTAAGTCCAAGCCAACCTCAAACACAGTTTGCAAACCTGAGCCAGTGTCATGCAGTCAACATTTTTTGTTTGCTCTGATGACATTCAATTCTGCACTCAACTGCTTCCAAAATGTTTCAGCTGATCTGACAAAGGGGTACCCTGCCATGTCATCAGCTGCCTGTTGCTGTACACCTCTAGATGGTTTTCTTGGTCAATGCATCAAATCCTTCAGAATAATTCTGTTTCTGCACCACAGTCTAATGGCAATCCTGAAACAGTGATGCCATCCTCCCCCTCTGGAGCTGGGACAACACACTGCTTGCCTTGGCAGGGCAGTGGGAAGCTGGGATGGGCCTCACTAGGAACCAGCAGAGCAGTTTGTGTGGGTAACCAGCTACTTACAGACAAGATACCAGCAAAATGTAGTCACACAGCATCAGCAGGTGAAATTACAGCTTGGCTTTGGTAGGAGCTGAGCCCCCTCATGCTGTGGTTGGTCTGAGCATCTTAAAAATGGCCTCACCAGGCAGTCTCTGAGGGAGCAGCCCCACAGGGAGCTGCCACCAGCCATGGGCAGCCCCACATATCCCAGAGAAGGGTCCCTGTGGCCATGGGCTGGGTGCCCACTGGCCCTGCCCAAAAGTACTGCACCATTTCCTTCTTGCTGCTAAGATTCCATCAAGGAGCACAAAGAAAAAGAGCAAACCAGATGTCCAAGCAGGAGTTGATGGCACAGCTTAGCTCTAGCTGTGCTGCCTTGGCTTTGGAAACACTTTGTACAAGCATTGTGCTTCTGCAAACCAGCCAAGCATGGCTGAGTCAGGGCCGGGGAATCCTGAAGGCAACGTACATCAACACCAGCAAGCAATGGACTTGCCAACATTGGTATGTTCTTCAAGGCTTTGTTTCTGCCCCTCCAGCACACTCACTTTCCACCTTGGGAGAACCCAGCAATGAAGCACAGCAGCAACCCATACTTCACCCTCTTTGCCTGGTGCAGGAGGCAACAGCAGGAGCAGCACTCGGCTTCTCCTCCGCACAGGGCACACCTAATGCTGCAACTGCAAAGCTCCCCTCTCCATCCATCAGCATCATAAATAATAACAGCAGCTCCTGCTGTCAGAACCATAATTTGTATCTTGTTTTTAATTGCATTATGTGTAGCTGGTTCACCAGACACTATCTGAGGAAGCACACAAATAATTCATCTCTATCCTCCATTCTCCCCATACGTGCTTCCAAACAAGCCAGATTAATCCTAGTCTTTGTCTGCTTCTAACCTCATGTCCATCCTGTGTATCTAGTATCTTATTTTCACCTGCCATCCAGAATTAATGCTTTACCTAGCACATTCAATCTCCTCCCATCTTCTAAACTCACGATTAAATCCTTCTCAGAGACCAAGGTGAACTACAGGCAGTCAGGCTGGATCAAAAGAGATCATTAGTTTTGTATTACAAAAAATAACACCTGATACATTATAGGAAGCAGAAATATCTACAGTGCTCTCGGTGGCACATTATGTCACTGAAGCACAGCAGTTTTGTGATTCTGCACGCCAGAGCCATGAGGTGATTTGATGAGATGTCACTTAAAACTGATTGACACCTGCAGCCAGAATGGTGTGAACAGCACTCCTACGCACCAGGCCACAGTGACAAGCTGTTGGTATCCAGTGCCATCAGTGCTGTGAACCCATCCAGCTCCAGGAGCGCTCCAATGGTGGGAATGCTGCTACGTCCCGGAGGTGCAGCCACAGACTCTCCAATCCCCTGAGGGTTTCTCGCACAGCCTCAGTAAACCATTTGTCCAGGATGGGACAAATGGCCACAGCCATCACACCTCCAGCCCTCACTGAGGTCTGTGCAAACTTCTGCTGGTGCAAACCAACCCCACTGGTTACCAAACTGCTCCCTGGCCAAACAGCCCTTTCCTGCCACTGCAGGGGGCCTGATGGCTCCTCCTGGGCTCTTGGCCAGTGCTCCCCCATGCACAGCCTCACACCCAGCATTCCCATACTCAACATGCCACCTCCTCTCCATGCACACTTGTGGCCTCAAGTATCACATTTGCTTCCCAATTCTACTATTTTCATGTCTTTATAAATGAATGAGTCTCTGCTGTGCAACTCAACATGGAAAAAACTTCTAACATCTTCAGTAACTCAAACTTGCCTTTGGAATCATTAATTTTTCTTCCAGTTCCCAGAGGAGGGTGGTGTGGACTGTGCACAGCAAGCAGCTGTCAAACACAACACTGTCTCCTGCTCAAGCATTGTCTGCTGAGAATTTGATGTCTGCACGTTTTCTTGGAATTGCTCCATGAATATTTTCTGCAAAAGCAATTTATACATAAAGTGTTTCAAATAATCAGAAAGAGTGTAACATCCTCATTTAAAACATGACCTGTTTGATCAGAGGCATGTTCACACAGTACTCTGTTGCAGAGGAACAGCTGGTGAGAGAGGCAGCATTTGCATCACATTTCTGGCCTGGTCAGTTACATCTTGGTTACTGAACTCACAAAGCCCTCAACACCACTTTAAAAAGGAAACATTTTTTCAAGGCCTTGCTGTGGAAAGCAAATGCAAGACTGCTTAGCCTGAGACTGTGCAAAGGCGACCTGCCAGGACTGTACCAGAATAGTCCCAAAGAGCACTCACGCTTTGGACCCATGACACGCACCCCAGCAGTGCTGCCCAGCTGCCTGGGGACACACACTGCCTTTTGCTTGGTGTGGCAACCTGGAGACAGCTTTACTGGTACAATGCTATGGAAACCGACGGATTTTCACGCCTACTCAGGGCAGGGAGAGGGGACAAAAAGAACAAAATCTTGGATTTATTGGATGTGTACTTCACCTACTGCTGCTGAGATAGGAGCCAGGGCTACCATGCTCAGCCCCACAGCAAGTGGTGGAGACCTGAAGACACTGCTCCTGTGACCCCCTCACCTTTTTTTTCTGAAGCTTTCTGAGTTAGTCCCCTGCCTGAGGCTGCTGTCTATCCCTGTAGGAGTGGGACCAATGCCAAGGAGGCTATGACCTAATGTTTTAGTCTGAACATAGAGATGGAAGAGATGGAATATCATACAGGAAAGTGCTCTCTATGCATGCAATTATCTGATAATCTATTTTGGGAGATGAATCTCAGAAGGAAGAACAAAACTCACCTTCTTTGCATTATCTCTTTAAAAACAGAGAACTAAATACAAGAAAAATGATACAGAAAGCAGCAGAACAGCACGGTGCTTTAACATGTGCCAAGTTCAGGAAAGGGAGGGGAAAGGGGTCAAGTCCTGCTGGTCATGCCAGCACATGAAATTCGGTAAAAACTATTCCCGCTGATTTAAGACTAATCAGGTCTGTGAACAGCTGAACTAATTCAGCCTCTTCCCATGCTTCATGGCTGGATTCCTTCATGCATGTATGTAAGCAGCAAAATCCAAGTGAAACCTCTGCATCCACCTTTCTCTCATGGGCCCCAGTGTCCCCCTCACAGGTACAGGTCACACTGTAGCCCCGTGCCACATGGGAAGTGCTGCCGAGGCCTCTCTGAACCACCTGCCCCATCTCTGCTTGGGAAACCTGCAGGAATTTAACACCTTTGAGGTGGCTGCCCCTCTGCCACACTTGACCAGAGGTGCAGTTTGGTAGGGGCCAGACACACAAGCACATGGACAAGGTATCCCTGATCCCTGGAGGAACCGAGGCCCTTGGGAGTGGTGAGTGTGTGGTGGCTCAGCCCTTCCCACACATGCTGCTTCACCTGTGTTCACCAGCAGCCAAAGGACTTGGCAAACACTGGTGTTACAGTGCCTGGCTGTTCTCCTGAGAGCAACAGCAAACTCAAAGGTATTCCAGAAACGTGTAATTAATCTGTGCCTAGGAAGGAAAACATCATCAGTCTTATCCTACAGTTGAGAGCATGACAGAGGAAAAACAAATAGTGTAAAGATGGAGGACTCAGTAGCAGAGAGAACCCAGGTAGATTCACTCCTGTGCTCCCTTCTGGCAGACACCTCCCCACACCAGTCCCTGAGAGCTTCTCAGATTTCTAGCTGTGAAACTATGCTGTAAGCAACTGCAAATGCCTGTAACACTTCCCTGACATAACTTCCACAGAATTGATACAGATAATATGTACCCATTCATGTGGGACATCAGGCACATTGTACCAGCAGAGGTCCAGAGAAGGCTGTTGTTCCACTGCAAGAAGCCAGGCACACCATGAAACACTTCCCAAAAAGGCCAGGCAGTCAGTCCCCTGTCTGTGTTTGTTGCTGATGCTGGATATTATTTTTCCATGTGTTCTCCCTCAAGGCTGAATTTTTATTATACCAACTGCCACTTTATCATTCACTTCCACTCCCAGCAACTTCAAAGGAGCTCAGAGGAAGGTGAGAAGAGTTTTTGCTGCCAGCCCCTCTCTTGGTGGAGGAGGGAGGGTGGAGCTGTGGGGTTCTGGGTGCCAGGACCAGGAATAGTCCCAACTGCTTGGGGCAATCCAGGGTGCCCCAAATTCTCCACTGCCTGTATTTTGGTACAGAATGCATGACCTTGGCACAGGACATGACATGAATGCTAAAAGTGACATAAAAGGTGTGTGTGCATGCTATGGGATTTCCATCCAGCCACTTCTGATTCTCCTAATGCATCCAGAGTGAGAGCTGTGTGGTAGCCCCTGTATATGTGAGCACAGAAAGCAAGCCCTTCCCTCTGTAATTTCATGTTCGTTTGTTCCTAAAATCAGAGAAGGTATTTTGCCAGCAGCTCCTGTACCGACATTAGGACAGCCTTTTAGACTGAGAAATCAAGGTATTTCTAGATTTAAATTTTAATTCACCCTTCCTGAAGCAACCTCTCCCTTCTGACAAGGATGCTTTCCAAAGGCTGATCCTTTGCAGCTGGTGATGCTGGGGTAACAGTTTCCATTGTCCCTAACTGTAAGTACTGAAGGCCAAGTGTTGTTTTTGTACAAATATAACCCATTATGAAATCAGGAAGGTAACCCAAGAGGACAAAATATGAACATGCACACTTACACCACTGATGTGGGCTTTCTGCCTTGCCTGAAACACAAAAGACACTTCTCCAGACCTCAGTGAAGTCTGAATACACACTCATGATCTAAGGGAGAGATAAACAGAGGATTTAGGGCCAGATCTGAACAAGTATGGCAAATTTTACTGAAATGGTATTTGAGGCACCTGAGTTACAACCTTTGCAATAACACAGTTGCTGTTAGAGCAGGACCCTCTTTCAAGCAACTTACTGACTCTAACCCACCTTTATCCAGGATCATGCGTTAAATCACTGCAAAATCATGGGTCAAAGTTGTTTCATAGCTTTACTCTTTCAGTAATGTGCAACATGAACATAATAGTGTTATTAAGAAGTCAAAAATAACTTAACACAATAGCTAGTTAAGATTTTCCAATGATCAAACTTTTAGCAATTACTTTTTGTTAAGTTCAGAAAATTAGCATATTTGTTAATCAAATTAATTTAAAAAGTAGCTTTTAAAAATAAAAGCAATGCTTTAAATAAATATAGTCTTTTTTTATAACCATAAAACACTTAGTCCTGTTAAATGTAACACAAATACTCCACTCAAGCACAGTACTTAAACGATTGAAATGAATGCTGTGAGCACACGTGGGCCGGACACCAGGAGGGATGAGGATGCATTGCTTCGGGACATTCTCTGTCTCCTTTCTACAGTGGCACAAAGAGGCAGCCAATTCTCAGAACTACCCCAAACACATGACATGCGTCAGGATTTTGTAGCTGCTGCACAAAAACGCTGGCACCCTGTTTTTCCCCAAGCTATTTCTCTACACTACATCTGTAGCAGTTCTTCAGCCCTGCTTTTAAATCTCTAGCACAGCATGAATCTTAACCACAAAAACGTAAGGCCGGAGCCTGCTTGCTTCATCCAGCTGACGCCAACATCTACGCAGAAGGTGGCAAGCAAGGCCTGACCTCTCACACATCTTACATTAAAGCTCACATTTTGTGAAATCTGGAAAACCTTCCTTTCAATACTGGCACCACTGGGTGTTTCAGAACGGCCTGAAGGTCACCTTCAGAGTTCATGACCACCGAAGGGTATTCACAGCTCTCCCCATAATTACAGGGCTGACTAGCTATGGTCATTACTACTCAAGTTAATGCCTATCAGCAAAGACTGTAGCTGTCTTGCAGATCTACAAGGTAGCAGTGTTTTGCTGGAATAAACTAAATTAGCTAGTTCTTATGTTAGTATGTGCTGTCTGGGTGTACCCTGAAGAGCAGTTTGCTAAATTCAGCAAAAAATACACCTCAAATTTACTGATAATCTACCTAGTAACTCTGAACATTTAATATCCTGTTTACTTGGTTGTAATTGTTCACTAAAAATCACCTTCAGGGTCTGCAGCAAACCACCAGTTTTGTCCTCACAAGAACAGCTGTCAGTGATATTTGCTGTGTTTTGTTTGTTTAAACAGCATAACAGTAATGTAACCTATAAGTTAAATGATAAAAGCTGGAGAGTAAAATAAAGCCCAAAACTGATACAAGTGCTCTCAATTTGTTTTGATTTTCAGAATGAACAGGCCTATTCAAAGGTGACAAAGGAATAAATTAGCAAATGGCTAATGTAATGCATGAAAGGGTGTCTACAGGATTCGCATGTGCGCACACACACGCACTTGCATACAGACAGCCTGGCTTCATTAGAAATCTCACTACCAGAGTTTAACTTGGATAAATTAACTGCATTAAAATACTGACATTGTGAGGATTTTAATACAATCATACCCTGTAGAGGGCACTCCTGTGTGAATTTTTAAATGCTTTAAAAAAATAGTTTAGAGTTATTGAAATCTGTGAAAAATGCGACAGCTCTGCCTCTCCTCACAGCCTCCCATTCTCATCTCCAGTATCCTTCTCCTGTATTGCCTCCAGGCACCGTTTTGCCTTGGCATCCGCCTGCCCGCTCCCAGTTTTGCTCAGTCCACACGACAGGCACGCCAGCTGGATCTGCTTCATGTTCTCCAGGGCTTCGTTCTTGGCGTTCTTCAGGAGATCTCCTTGGCCCTGGGGATGCACAGACATGCAGGAGAGAGTCAGGGATTGCACACATTGCTCAGGACCAAAAGCAGCAATACTGCTTTCATGTCCCTACAGGTCCCAGGTCCCGTCTCAAATCATCTCTGCCCCCTGGAAATGGGACTCAAGCCCCTCCTGCAGCTTGCTTGGTGTCAGCACAGTGAGGAAGGCAGCAGCCAGCACTGGACAGGGTGGGACAGGCACCAGACTCCCCCCACTTCCACATCACCACCCTTGGGAGGTAATTTCAGCCTGAACTGAAGGAGGCTGCGGGAGAAGACATTTCCTCTACCACAGTCAACAGCAAGGTCCTGCCAGGGACAGGGCAGCGAGGGAACATGGTACCCCTCTCCCCATGCCACTGCTCTGTCCCTGCTCCCTGGCATCAGATCCCACATGGCAATGGCTGCGTGTCCCCAGCCAGGAGCCCCTTACGAGGTGTGAGACCCTGATAACCCACCCCTCGTTGCGCCTGGATTTGCTACCCAGCCTTGGGCCCGCCGTGAGCAGAGCAGGCCAAGCTGTGTCCACATGAAACACATCATCCTGTAGCACTCCAGTGAATCCTTCTGAACCATTTTGTTTGGGATCTTCGAGAAGTCAGATGGGAACGAGACTTCATAAACAACATGCTGCTTCTGTATCTTCTCAGAGCATGTAAACGTGAGGTGACTAACAGGATGTCAACCCAATTTGTAACAATCAGGAAAAATGTGTTATATGAAATTTATATTAAGGAGTTAGGGTTCAGAAATGCCAAAACGAATATTTACGCAATATTGATATCTGAAGTACCGTGAGGCAACAAGATTCTGGAGCTACAGGATACAAATAAAAAAAACAGGAGATGCATCTGGTCATTAAAATTCAGTATCAGTAAGAACTTGAGCCCTTCTCTCTTAATGTCACCCCAAATACAGCTTGAATTACAGCACCTGCTGCAGCTGGTTACACTCATATTCAGAAGGAATACCTCCACTGACTGAAATGTCACTTTCGGATCTCTGCCACCTAACCTGATCTCCTGCAAATCACAGGAGACAACAGACACTGCAGCAGGACCTTGGGCTCACTGGAGGGGTGACTGAACACTGTGCCTCCTTTGGTTCTCAAAACAAGTCAGATGTGTTGGATGAGTCACAGCGTGACACCTTCCAGCAGTGGGAGCATCTCTGCTCTCCCTTTCCCCAGAGCTAAGAGGAAGGATGTATCCTACACTGATGAGCACAGTTCCCTTTTTGCCAGCGCCTGGCACTGGACTCACAAGGCCTGAACCCCTGTACACAATGTTCACAACGAAGAAACAATGGTGGCTTGCAAGGCTGCAGCACTGGTAAACACCACATGGGACACCACGTCATCCAGGGACGGCAGCCTGTGCCTGAGAACGTGATTGCCTCATCTCCTGGTGTCACAAATTTGTCCCTGCTGAACGATGCAAATCACCATCCAGATGCCGGGAACACAACTCAGTGTGAGAATAACAAAAAGCACTGGGACTGCATGAGCAGCTCTGTGCTATTTGCTATGAAGCTCTTTTGAAGGGATTTGTGTTTCGGCAGCATGACAGTTATGGGAATACACAGACAAAGAGCTTGGGATCCAGTCAGCAGGCATGGTGTGAAATAACAAAACAAGAATAATTTATGCAGCAGATATTTCTTGTAGCTGTGAGCTTGCTTTTATGTCAGAGGTTTTGCTTACGGTTAAAGACAGTAGGCAGGAATTCAAGAGCCCCAGAGCTGCCCACCTTGGTGTTCTTCCCTGTCTACAAATGGCACAGGAATATTGCCAGTGCTGTAGTGACAGGGACAACACCAGCACATAAACCAAGTATGTATCATTAACAACAGGATAATGTTATCAAAAAGGGTGTATCTCCTCAATACATCTTCCATCTCTTCAAATTGCACAAATGCAGTTTTAAATAGTTTGGGTTTAGGATGAAATACCCCTGGCTGCAGTGCGGTGGCTGCTGCTTCTTATGCACACAGGACCAAAGACACCAAAGACTTCACCATCAAACAGGGAAAAATCAGTCTGATGATGCTTTGCAACCTTAACTTCCCCAAGCCAAAACCTGGCGCTGTGTATTGATGCCCAAGAACAGAAAAATCCTCTTAGTGCAAGAAGCAACCCCTTCCCAGGGTGAGAGCAAAGCATGGAAATCTTTCTCAGGGTGGCCCACAAACTGTGTTTGTGTCCAGGGACTGAGACAGGCACGGACAGAAGCTATTTGGGATTAGATGCACCGCTCGGAGGACAACAGCCTGAGTCTGCCCTGCCAAGACTCACATCTGAAGTCCCCAGAAGCCAAGGGACTTCACACCCCACGTGAAAGTGGCCAAGCCACCCGCTCTCCCTTATGCATATTCTGATTTCACATTTGGGTAACCAGGCAATTCAGAGTACAGATTTTGTCTGAGGCAATGCACAAAATGTCTTTGAGTTCCAAGAAGAAACACACGCCTCCTGAGCATACTTCCAATATTTTGAAGACATTCTTATTTTACAGTGATCTAAAAACAGAAGTGGACTTATCAAAATAGTGCAATTCCATTCATGTACCGAGCAAGTGATTTATGTCTTAGTCTCCTTGTGGTTTTTATTTTTAAACAGCTGGTTCATTTGAGCAAGACAAAGAAGCAAAAATGATTTTGAATCATCTGTCATGAGAAAATTAACAACAAACTAGCCCTCTCTGACAGAGCTGTCATAATTCTAGAGACACCATTAAAAAAAAAATCTGTGTGCATGCTCTGTTTGAAAAGCCATCTGTTTGCTTTGAAAAACTGGCTGCGAGCATAATCCACTTAAGAAGAATGTCAGCAAAATTGTGTCAACACCTTAACGAACTAAATACTGGATAGAAGCTAGAGTAAACTTTACAAGCATAATTGCATTGAAACAACCTTCACAAACCAGTCATTGTGATCATTTCTGTGCACAGAGCCATCCTGCTTGCCCTTCAAACAAAGTATCTCTCTTCCAGACAAGGAGAGACCGTGACAGTCCATCTCCCTTCTGCTATTGGTATCACCAGCCTTTCTGAAAATAAATACTCGTGAGAAAGTTTAAACTCAGCATTTGGCAGGACAGTGAATTAAGCCAGAAGAGACTAATCAAGTGTTCTAACAAAAACTGATCAAGGGGTCTATTTTCATTTAGCCTTAGGGAGCATTAAAAGTCAGGTTTCATACACCTGACTACACCTAACTGCAGAGCCTCAGCACAAATTAACATTACAGGACAAATAACGCAGCTTGTCAAGCAACTGCAGGATTATAAGCCTTCACCTTGACATGTTAATACTGATTAGAAAACCCATAATCTGACATGGCTTTAAATATTGTTCAGTTCCAGTGACAACCCATGAAAGGCTTTAAGAAGCACAAGTAGCTCTAGACAGACACTGGCAATGGCTACAGATGGGACAAATTCCATATAATTGTAGGTTCAGTCGGGTTTTTTCCAAATCAAATACCGAAGTTTTTATGAGTCAAAATGACAGCTCTATATCCAACAGCAACCCCCTCTGGAACTGGGGAAATGAAAGGTAGATTAGGTTAGTGGCACGTTTTTGTGTTCAACTTCACAATACTATTTCTTTTATATACATTGCATGTATATTTCTATGTAAGTATAAATATATGGGCATGTACATTAATAATTACTATTTCTATGCTTTCTAGGAAACACCCTGCAACACATAGGCCATGCCACATGATTGTTGTGGGCACCCCCAGCGCTGGGGACCCCGGTTATGGCACCAGCAGCACCCGTAGCCTCTGTGTTGGCAGCTCCCACACCAGCACTGGGGGCTGCAGGAGGACCCTGAAGGCCAAGGCTGGGCCCATGCAGGAGTGAACTGCACTGACAGGTGCCCCACATGAGCACCTTGCACTGCTCCTGGTGAAGAAGAAAATCCCGTGCTGAGCAATAGGGCTTTCCTGGTGTTCCAAACTGGCATGTTTCCAGGGAGGCTGAAGCAGTAGCTGTGAAAGCCATTTTCTAATCTGCTGCTTGCTAAAGCAGACAGTTGCTTATCTCCTGAGCAGACACATTCTCTGACAGCACATTATGGGAGCTTTTCTCTCCAATCCTCAAGGGCTGAGTAAATACAAACAAATAACAGAGGTCTTAACACCCATCCCACATCATGCTCATGATATTACTGCTATTTTTTAACTTCTCCTCAAAGAATCAAGCTCTTTCATTATTATTTAATCACAAAGTAAAATCTCCAGAGGCTGCCAGTGGACGCCAGCGGGTGGCTGAAAAAGCCAGCCACAGTCAAATGGAACTGCCGCAAGCATCGCACCACTCCGCGTTTCAGAGGCAGCACAGGCATGGTAACAGCACTGACAATCTGTGCCAAGGGACTCCAAATGCCGGAGAGCTGCTGTCATATTGGGATACTCTGGGTGGAGGCAGCATTTACTGCAAGGGGGGCATTTTCAAAGTGTCACAGTAGGACTAATTGTGTTTAATATTAATAAGGAGGCACACAATTAAATGATCTCACATGGCTTTGAAAATGTAATCTTGGGGAGGAAATCATTAATGAAAAGATTACACTGTTAGGTTAAACTTATTACAAAAAGCAGATATTTTTCCATGCCTCCTTCAAAGTTAAATGTGGGAACAGTTGAGAGGAATTTGACCATGATACATTCACATTTCAGAACAGACTACTCCAAAAAAACAGTGTTGCTAAATCAATGGAGACTGTAAAAACCCATCATTTTCATTGGGACCTGCAGATAGTTTGTCAAGAGCTTTGCTTTATTGTCTGTGACAGAGATCATAATGCACATGTTGGCACAAAAAATTACTGTACACAAAGATTAGACACAAAGCTATAATCACTTTTCACACACTGAAAAATAAAGAATTGCAAAAACGAGTTACACCACAGGAAAAGCAGGGTCCAAATGTTACTTGCCAATTTATCTTTAAACCCTTGCACAGCAGCAATTCACTTCCTGTCAGGAAAATAAAAAGGCCACAAGTATAAAAGATGGCACTTAAATGGCATTCCTTGTGCTACTGGTGTATCATTTAAGGTCTGAGTTTTGGGCACAGCTTCTCACTTGCCCATTCTGAACCAAATGCAAGAGCTTGTTTCTACCTGGCTGAAACCAGCAACAACTTTGACACTGAGTAAATCAGGCAATCTGATCGAGTGCTCGCTGGGGCCTGAGTCATCACATTTTGCAGGATGTGCTGGTGATTTCAGACATCTAACTGAGCATCTCATTTTGGTATATCAGCATGTTACTGACAGCCAGAGACCTCTCCCATTTCCCAAAGTGGGGTCTAGCAAAAATTTGCAAGAAGGAGAGAGCTGAGAATCAATTATATCACACAGAGAACAGATTTGAGATGTACAGAAGAGAAAACATCCACCTAGGGAAAGGCAGTCACCATTATATACAAAGTGCTAAATCTCTATAAGCAAGAGCAGCAAAGAGTAACTATTGTGGAATAGATTATTGTGTGCAGTTCTGACACAAGGTTACACGATACAAACCAACTGAAATGATCTAAGGTTGTGCCAAGCAACAAGGTCAGAAGCTCTCCGGCTGATCTGCTCAATGCAGTGTAGCTCAATGCACTGTAGCCAGCAGCTGGCACACCTAGGAGAACAAGGCTGAGGATGATGACAAAGAGGAGGATAGTTAACAGGAACAATCTCCTCCTAATTCTGTATCTAGCCCAAGTTATTCTTCATGTCATCTTTTCTCCCTTTGCTTCGTGAATCAGCCATACGGATGCTGGCTCCAGGCTTTCCTGCCTATCTCTCATTGCACAGGGGGCTGAGCAGGTAAAAACCCAAGCTCCTTTTCCCAGGAAAAGCACCGGGAAGCACAGAACCAGCCCTGACTGCACTGTATGTCCCATCTGTTTTACTCCTTACTCAGGAGAAAATCCCATTTGCATCTGATATTTGCACGAGTCTCAAAGACAAAACCACACCTGCAAGAAGCACTCGAGGCCTTGAAGGCACTGCCTTCACTGCCTCGCCAAGACACACAGCCCTAAAGTGACACATCCCAGCCAGCAGCCTCCTGCCAGCAAGCACCTAATTTAAGGATAACTGCTGGGACAAGTTACCTCTGCAAATACCATCTACAAAGCAGTCTCTTTTTCAGAGCAGCCAGTTGTAAGGGAGAGAGAACAACAGCACTACTCCAGGTGGCTGGGAAAATTCACAAGGCAACTCCCAAAAAAACCTGGTCCCATATAAAAGCAGAAAGGTCTCTTAGCAGTTCAAGGGAAAGCGGGCAGGAATCTGGATTATGGCACCTGCACAGAGCCCATTCAGCCATGGCTTGCCCTAACCACCCAGTGGGTTCCAGTGGATCAGCCCAGTCCTCTTTGAGGCAAAGATCTCTGTAGGTGTTCAGATACCATAGCAACAGGACACAAAGGAAGTTAATAAAAATTAATAAATACATTACAGTAAGTAGAATAAACAAATAAATAATGAGCAAAGTAAGCAGAAATTAGAATGGCCCTAACTTGTAACACAGACCAAATGTTAACCTCACTTGTGGCTTGGATGCCATTACACACCATGGGCTGTACACACCCAGTGTATTTGTGACTGCAGGGGGGTACTCTGACCCAGGGATGGAGCCTGATGCTAACCATGTAAATGTGGTGTGTTAAAAACAATATTCGTATTACCTGAAAAACAGTTCCACCTGATTTTAATTACTTTTGTTTAAACTCCCAAATGAGACCAATCTGACAGTTGTTCAATATTAGGCTGTCCCACGCAAAACCCAGAACTTTCACACTGATTTCATTCACCATTTGGATCTCACCCCAAACATCTGGATTGGGGAGGATGACCTAAAGGGATTTACAGAGCTGTTCTGCATGAGCCTGCTTAGTTTTCTAGGAGGCTGGTGGCATTCATTGCACAGCCAAGCAGTCAATCCCAAAGCACGAGGCGTGACATGAACGGCTGGGAAGAGGGAATGCTGTTTGTCTCTGCTGGTATGGCTCTCCCTTGAAGAACATCCATACCATTTCTTGCCTTCTTTTCCAGCTGTTGGAAAGGTGCAGTTAAAATCTAAGTGGTTGTGCTGGATACCAAGAGACCTCTCCCACTCCACCACATGGGGCGAGGCTGCCCAGTTATTACAAAACTGCCAGTCCACCACTTGTATATTCCCAAATCATGTGACACAGCCAAACAGAGACCCTGAGGGCAGCCTGGGAGGTGGACATGAACAAACAAGAAGAACCTCAGTGAGAACAGTCAGGCAATTACCAAAGAAGCAAATACTCAGAAAACCTTCTGATTCTGGCTACTGGCCTTGCCAGCACGAGGATATCACTGCTTTGTGCAGCCATGGCAACTTAGGAAAGAGGGTCTGTATTTGTAATTCTCTTATAGGATTTGCCTAACATGACAAAGGCGAAGGACATACACGGCCAGCTTGCTCTCAGATTCAGTTGAGTGCCCTCCCAAACCCTACTGGCCCTCGACCAAAGCCTGACAAGGGATTAACACCAAGCATTTGTTTGAACACCTAAGTGGCAAAAGCACTCATGCTATAGCCTTCCCTATTGATCTTTAAAAAGAGCTCTTCACTGAAATCCAGGGGCTCTTGCAAATCAATTGCACTGTATGGCTACTAATTTATTCCTTCAAGCAGGCATTTTATGTATAAAAAGAGTGGGCTTTTATTTTTATTTTTTAAATAAATGCCTATGCTTCTGTCTCACATGGGCATTTAAATTAAATTATGCTATATCAGGCTGTCAAAAGCAATGAATGTGAACATTGACTGTAACTGTGTTGCAGCAGGAATTTGCTTTCAGAAATAATGCCATTAATTTGATCTTAGCCATGTGCTAAGCAGTTCAGCTGCCTGTGTGTCTCTTAGGCACTACATCAGGCAGACAGTTTGCAAGCACAGCCACAAATGTACAGACTCTGGCTGTTGACCCCTCCATTCTAGGAACCTGCTTTTTTTCTGGTGACAAGTTTAAAATCACAGGGTTGGCTGGGAGCCCAGGAGTTTATTTTTTATACACAGCCATGAAATGAAAATTGAAGCTGTATGTCCAGGCACTTATTTCTTAATCCTCCTTTGGTCACAAAACCCAATTTCTCACAGGTACCAGTGCCAGCACTAACTGGTAGCTCCAGTAAGGTCCAGAGACTCCCAGAAAAACAAAACAAGGGGAAGAAAGATGAGGCAGAAAGTGCACAATTTTTTTTTTTTTTTGCATTTGATTTTTCTGAGTAAAAGGACCAGCTGCAGGAAAAGAGATGTTTTGCAGCTAATGAAACACCTGTGAAAAGCAACCCCCAAGCAAAACATTTGGCTGGCACCCCTTGCTCCCAGGTGCCCTCTGTGCTGACTCTCAGATGCACAGGCTGCAAGCACAGAGTTAACACCAAAATCATGTCCTTCATCGCAGTGTAGCCAGCAAAATGTCCCTTAAGTTCATCAGAACCTGGAAAGGGTTTAGCAGCCAACTCTGAGCTGACTCCATTTTGACTGAAGACAACATGCACCAGTGCTGGTTTGGGCTTTTTGGAGGGAGGGAGGGAGTGTTGCAACAATATCACACAAACCAGTTACTGCTCTCTTTTGAATTGCTGGAGGTAATAGCTAAAAAAATACCTACAGCTGTGCTTAATTCTAACTGAAATAATCTAATCAAGATGAAATCAAATTGTGCCAGTCAGAGCAGATTGTTTGTGGAGAGAGCACCCTCAGCATTGCTCCCACATGCAGCTCCTCAGGCTCTGCTCCTTTCGGCCTGCCACAAGCACTAATGCCTTAGCAACTATGTGGTTTGCAAATCCTGCTGCTGCAGTGGCTGCTGGCCAACACCACCAGCTGACTGGGCCATGGGAATCTGCAGAAGCTGCCCAAGCTCCCTACCCCTACTCCCCCAGAGGGGACAAGACCCCTCTCCTCTATTCGTGCAAGGAGCTGTGGGCAGCCAGTTTCTAACCAGTTCACAAGCAGCACAGGCCACAACCAACTTTATGCTGAAGCAGAAAGCTTTAAGCTAAGACCAAAGCCTCCAAATAACATGAAGGGTTAAGTGCCAAAAGAAAAAAATACCACAGACCACTGCCTACTAGGAGGGAACAGGTTTTTACAGGATCCCTAAGGAAATGCTCTGATTCGCCTCACTCCTGTCCAGGGATCAGCCCTGTCATTCTGGTCCCCTGCAGTCAAAGGCAGGTTTGCTGGTGAGACTGGACAGTGAGCTCAGTAAAAGCAGAGCTGAGCCACCCTCTCTGCTCATGTTCTGCCAGCCAGTGGTTAAAGAGGCTCCTGTGGGCACAGAAGCTGCGGCCTCACATGCTAACAGGGCTTGTTTCCCCTGGTAGAATCCCAGCCCTGCCTTCCCAGCGTAGATGTGAAATCAAGTACGAACAGGAGCGGGTAGGGTTATTTTTGTAAGCAGAACACTGACAGACCCAGCAGGCAGAGAGCTACTGAAAGGAAGCAACTGAGAGGGGAGGAGAAAATCAGCAGGGGTCAGAAACAGGCCTGGGTGGAAGTGAGAAACGTCTGTGAAAGATGGGAATGGAAACTCACAGCAAACTGAGTGATCTAAGCACAAAAATGAGTGGTGCAGGATAGGGGTAGTATTCATTTACAAATTTATTGCCCCAAAATGTCAGTGAGGGAAACGGAACAAGAATAATTTACAATCCATTACAATACTATGCCACAGAAAACACGAGGCTTTTCACCCAAACTGAACTCAATTTTTAAGCCTGATACAGAGGGCTGTAATAATACCTCCACCCTTACCGGGGAGGGTTAGAGAAGATGAGTTTAGACTACCCAGCATCAGACCACTGAGCTACCCTCTGAAGGAAACTATCCTGCTGCTGCTGGCAGCCTCCAGTCCCAGCCCTTTTATTTCAGACTGCTAAATTAGGCTGCTCAGGTCGTCCAACTCCTGCCCCCAACAACGCTTGAAAAGGTAAAAAAACTAGTTGGGGTGCTTTTTCTGTGCCTTCATGTGGCTCAGCTCCTCCCCACTGCTACATACACCAGCATCCCTAGGTCACCACCCGATGAAATGGGAACCCAGGGAACAGAGTGAGAACGTAACTGCAATTATCACCTCTATTGTTACTATTCAAAGCGACCACAGCCTATCAGTCAGCTCTTCCTGCCAATACCGGACCTGTGTCATTTCTGTAACACAGAGGACACTGGAGAAAATAACTACTAAGTAGGCATTTTTAACTTACTCCTTTAAGTCTGACTGCTCTCATGTAATAGCCTTTCTGACATCAGAAATGCCATCTTTTTGTGATCTAAAAATAAATAGCAGCTGCCTCAGCACCTGAATCACTGGTTTTGTGCCCACTTTTCTCTGCAAATGGATCCCACCTGTACCTGGGGAAATAACCCCAAGATAGGGTCCTTTATCTCCCACAGGGTTCATCACCTGACACTTGAACTCATCTGACCCAGGTAAAAAAAGACTGTGGCTGTCAAAAATGCAAGACTGCAGTTTCCCAATCCATTGTTCTACAGTAAAGCTTACTTCCACCCACAGGTATTTGGGCCTCTGATTTCCCTAGCTCCTGTGGAAAGTTTTGGGAATGCCTGCCACATTTAGGGCTTACGTGATCTACCATAAGATCTAGGGGAGAATAACTGCAGAGCAAATGCCTGGTCTCACTGAACACCCACAACTTTCACTTAATGCAGTTTGTGGCTTTTCACTGTCACAGCCCTCCCTGCAGACCCATATTGCCAATAATCACACATGTAAACACAGAAGTCTTTACTCCACAGCCTTCTACTGCTAGTGGCTCCAGACAATAAAAATGAATCAATACCACCACTGAGTTAAAGAGCATTTCACTTTAACCACAACCCTCAGAATATGCAGTGGTGCGGATAAACACTTTTCAGTGTCAGAAGGCAGTAATGGAATCTAGACTGGTACAATGAAATGGGGAAGGTCGTGCCAGCTAATCACTGCCTGCTGGATTCAGAATTTGGCTCCCCCGACTCATTTACTTACACAAGCACAGAAGAAGTCAAAGGTCCTGGCTAACAATTGCATTATGCACATTCTGATATGTGGAGAGAGGATTTCTATCAATGCTCAGGCAGGAGGGAGAAGGTGAGGACTTGGCATTCACACAGAGACATGCCATCCCCCAGCTTCAGCCAAGCACCAGGGCCAGGTACTGCTCCATTATAAAATATATTCCTGGATTTCACTGAGGCCACTGACAGTGCCAGGGAAAACCCAAACATCATCTTAGCAACTGCAGAGGAGGAAGTTCCAATGGAGCAACTGGCAGCTTTCATTGCCTCCTGAGCTCCCCCAAGGAACTATCTTAAATTAGACACCCATTCCCCCACAGGGAGCAGGTTTTGTAGATGCTGGCACATAATTCACACAACAAAAGGGGCAGTCAGCTTGTCATCATTTGTAAGCTCTGGGAAACTGTATGTGATCTGCTGACAGGAGCTGTAAGGAGCTCCAAATATACCACAAGGGTAATTTTTAGACTATGTTAAACCTCTTATCACACACCATTCAAACACAACCATTTCAGGCGAGTACCAGCTACAGCTCCCAGGGAACGGCACAGCACAGATTTAATAAGCAAATGCTGGAAAAAAAACAGTGTACAAGCAATTCTCTCTTAATGTTCTTGCCATGTACAAATCAGTGCTCTGATACTCAACGAATTCCGAAAGTAGCTGTGGGTGGAGGCTCTCTTGTGGAGACCCACCATGGATGCCTTAGAAGCAGAGCCCTTCACTCCCTGAGGCCTTCAGTGCCATGAATAGCATCCAGGCAAGGCGGTGTGGGCACTGCCAACCCAGGAAGGAAAAGGTCTCTCCAAGCCCCTCGGTGTGTGCCAGGCATTGGGGCAGTGGCCCTGCCTGGGGCACTCACCCAGTGCCACCAGAGGGCCCAGAGCAAAGGCTCCCAGCACCGCCTCACTGCCTGAGCCATGTGGGCAGGGCTGGCAGCTTGCCTGGGGTTACACTGCAATCCAGAACACCTGACAGAGGCAGCTGCTTCTTTTCCTTTGTTCTTTGTTAGTACAGCCATTGACAGATAAAAGCAAGAAATGTGTGAATTTCTGCGGAAACTTGTACTTTCATTACAGCCTTTTTAATTCCTCCAAACAAGGTCACGTTGTCAAATGGGCGTCAACTAGATTCCCAACTTCCACATCTTCCAGGCTGTGTGAATTAACTCCACTGCAAGTACAGCAGTCTTTGATATCCATGTCTCAGATGAAAACGTCACTGTTGCAGGGGAGGGAGGGGATGGTGGCAGAAGTTGCCTAAGTTCCTGTGCCACCTGCAGTTTCTGGCTGCACTGTCTCTTCCTCCAAGGGATGTGAGATGACTCTGACCCAGTTTTTATACCCAAGCAATCACCCTTTGGTGGGGAACCACCTACATTTAGCCACCTTTCCCTCATGCCACCCCTCCTCTTACCACTGCCTCACCTTAATAGTACCAACTTTCCAACAGTTCTGCAGTTCTGCCCAAGCACATACGTGCAGGAGTACCTACTTTTCCTCAAAAGATGAGTATCTTCGAGAAACTTGTAACCTTACCAGCTGATTTTTCAAATAACTTCTTCACAAGTGATAATCTTGTTCCTGCACAAAACAGCTTTCGGAGAACAAACTCTTTTTGTATTCCACCTGAACATTATTAATTACTTTTCCAGTTGCAAAGTCTTTGGACCAAATGACACACCCCCTCAGGAGAAGCTGGCCTCCACACCCAGGTGCCAAAATCCCTGCCAGGCTGGTAGAGAAGGGTGACAAGCATAGCAGATGGGGCTCAGGCTGTGATGGGTCTGCCCCAAAGGCACAAGCACAGCAGGGCCAGGTCCCACACAGCCACCCCAGGGCAAAGGTGGAACTGCATCATGGTGATGGACAGTGTGAGAGCCATGCAAAGCTTAGTCCAGATCAAGGGCGGGGGTCACAGGTGCTTTGCCCCCCCCACTGGCATGATTTAGGTGATACAACTGGGGCATTGCAGAGGGAATAGGATTTGAAGCAGGGGAGAAGAAACAGTAAAGACTGAGATGAAAGTGAGGCACAGAGAGATAATGGAGTTATGACAGACAACCAAGCAGAGGGCTTCACTGAGCTGCCAGCCTACACAAGGAGAGAGCTGGGTATCTATTTTGCGTTTCAAACATCTTGACAAGCCTCCATTTGTGAAGTGACACTAAAAGTGGTTTTCTATGCACAGCACCTCAGTGTGCCAATCCTCGGCTGGGCTCAAAGCCCATGCTGCTGAGGTGGCCCTGGCACAAGGAGTACCATGCATGGTGACCCCACATGCTCCTGGACCTGTCTCCCACCACAACACGATGCATCTCACCCTGTGTGCACAGCCAGCAGCTTGGCATCAGAGCCATGGCTTTTGGCAATTTGTCACATCACTCAAACTAAAAGACATCACAAGATTCTTGTGATCCATCTCTGGCTTATTTTAGTAAAATTCAAGAACTCAGAAAGGTATCACTCAGGGCTTTTCACACCACCTTTCACTTTTCTGTTCTCTTCCTTTTGTGTCAAAGTTGCTGTTGTTTTGCACATGTATTTGATGGCCTGTCTCACCTCCTATACACATACATCCATGTGTGTTGGCACACATACCAACCCGTCCCAGTGGAACTGAAGGAGTAATATTTAGACCTAAATTGCAGAACTTTGTATCGCAGTAAAAAAAACCAAAATGTTTACATCAAAGGAAGGCAGCTCACAGTACTTGTTTTCTGGATGAACTTCAGTGACCCTCCATTTTTGGTCTGTCATACACTTGAGTCCACATTGACTGCAGGAGGGCCTTGTCCTTAAACCCACCATTGTGAAACACTGGTAGGAGTAGAGCCCTGGCACTGAAGGAAGAAGAGCAAAGTGAGAAAACTGGCAGAAACACATTTCTGCTCAGATGACCTGGCCATCAGCTCTTTCCCCAACAGCCAGATGGGTCCCTGGGTCTGCCAGGTACTGGATATCACCATGGAAAACAGTACAGCCTCATACCAAGCACCTTCCATGCCAAGTATCTGAGCAGAGCTTAGATCCACAGCAGCTAAATGTTCATCAGCAGGAGGAACTACATAGCTTCTCACAGGCCCTTCCAGTCCTATTTTCTATGCACCCAAATAGGTGGTAATGGCTGGAGAAAAGAGAGAAAACTGTGTGCGCTCCCTGGAAGAACAGAAAACTATTAACTGACTTTGGTTCTTCAGGGCTGTGTCTTGGGGAGGTGAGTGCTGCTCCTCACAAGCACCAGCAATGCAGGCAGGCGAGTGCAGGTCCACGTGGGTCCCTGTGCCTGGACAGATAGGCACAGACTCTGCCTGATCTGAATGTCTGGACAATCATTCCTTGCCAGTCAGTGGAACACTCCTGCTGTGACATTATTCAACAAAACCCCAGCAATAACTGATTAACAGGGGACAAAGTCTCTCCTCTTTGTCAGGCTATCCTGGGACTTCACGCCCTACAGAAACTCACAAGATCATGAAGGAGGTCATCAAGAGCTCTGAACCCTGGTGATCTTTGCTCTCTGCTTAGTCCCTGCTATTGCCGGCACCTGGTACTTGAAGATTTAAGGTTGCCTGGGTGGCCTTCGTGTATATTTTAAACACACAAATATTTAGTTTGTTCTAAATCCAACTCATGTCTCAGAATTTTCCTTGGCCAAGAAAACAGAGACCTTGTCAGAAACACCATTAGTGCTTCAAAAACTTGCAGGGAACAGCCAGGTATCTAGAGAGGTCACGCTGTACTTGTTGAGACCGCTCACTACATCCTCCCCGGAGCAATGCTCTGGCAGAATGGCTGAGGGCCAAGAATAACAGGATATTCCAGCTGATTAACTAGTACTCCTGATGGACTGGGATTATACTCCCTTTACTCTAATGCACAGTGTTGAAGGAACTTGAGAAGTTTCCATCACCAGATACAACTGACAAAATCCACGGAGACTGTCTGTTAAAGAGCTCTGGTTCCTGCCTTTGGGCTTGGGCAAAACAGACAAAAACCAGTGCGTTCACCATTTATGGAGGAGGCCTTTATCAACCAAATCAGTGGAGAACAGCACTCTGCTAGGTACAAGAAAGATCTGCCTATCCTGCCTAATAATTGCATGGTTTAGTTCCCTTGGTTTACAAAATACACTGATCAAAACAGCTTGGCATGTGAAGCACAGCACTTACTTCCTTATTGTGTAACTCAAGATCATTTAAAGGACTCTAAATCTCCTCTCCCAGAAAAATCTTGCAACACCTCCACATACAGAAGAGCCCTGGAGCCTGTCCTGAGAGCCAGGAGCACAGGCTTTGCCCTGGAACCAGCTCTGAAGCTGGGAGCCTCCACTGCACTCACCACTGCATTCAGAGCACACAAAGGGCCTGGGAACAAGTTGTGCTCCCGTGTGGCTCCTCCAGACTCTTTCACAGACTCAAGAAAGAAAAACCTAAATCTACCTCCTCCCTCACCTTTCCCGCTACTTTTAAATTAACTGCTTCAAAGTAAGCAGGTTGATATTTACAGGACTAAATGGATTTTGACCTTGATGGACCTCCTCACCTTGTCTTTGGCACTCTCAGAAAGCCAGCTGGTTTGTATTATTTTTCTCTTTTTTGTCCTTCAGTTCATGTATAAGAGACCAAGCTGATCTAGTCACTATGTGAATCATTAGAACAGCTTGGCATTTCCTCATGTTTGTAAAATCTGCCACTCAATCATAGACTGACTGGCTCAGCCAATCTCCACTGTAGCTGAGCAGGTCTCGGCAGAAGGAAGCAGATCCCTCAAAAGTAGCCAGGGCACACAGTCTGGAGAGGTTTAAAAGTTTGAAACAGCACTCTGAACTGCCTCAACAAAGCAAATGCAAACCATGTGGGGACAAGACAGCAGGAAATATATTTAGTCTCTGGAAAAAGAACCTTTGGGGTAATCACATTCAAAATACATTTATCTAGATCTGGGTATGAGTAGACATGAGGTGAGTTGATAAGGAATAACACAGCGAGCATTTAAAGGCAGGCATGAAGACTCCATGTCACGCAAACTACTCCTGACTACTGCTCTTGCTGGACTATCACTGTCAGAAGATGACAGCAAATCACAAGAATTTGTTGTTAAGACACTATGGCTTACATTCCATCTATTTTGCAGTTTCACAAATAGAGCACCAATGTGCTTATGTCCACTGAGATATGCAGGGAAAAGGAGGGAGATAAGATATCAGGAATTTTGGGGTTGGGGAAAGCCTAACTGACACAGTGAATAAAATATATGGTACACAGAATGCAGCAGCTTTGTGGGGACTCATGAATCCATCATGCTCTCACTTGAGATCCAGATAGAGTAAATTGTAATGCAAATCCTTTAGTAGCATTTAAATAATATGTGGCAGAATATATTGTTACCATTGTGCTTAGTTACGTATATGGTTCCTAAGACTCTGCTGTGCTGCTCTGCTGTCCACTCTGCAGCATGCCAAGGAACAAAGCCATGGTTCTTGCCCAACTGCAGGAAAAAGGACTGATATGAAAAGACTCCTACAAATCTCCGAAGGCTTTACAATACTGTCAAGTATCCATTCAAAAATACTTCCATAGTCCACTATAATAATCCTTAAATTAAGGCTGGGAATGGACTTAGTTCTTCCAAAGATCATCAGAAGCTCTGTGTTTAAGGTGCTTTAGAATAACAATCACTGTCTGACAGATAGCTTTTCTTCATAAAGAAAACTGATACCTTATAGCGATGATAAATTCATCTCGGTTTAGGTGAGGCCAGGTAGTCTGTATGTACCTCTGTCAGAAATCTCGCTTTTATCTCTACAAGTAGCCTTAAAGTGTGCATTTGGGGCTCTGGATGCTGCAGGTCTCCCAAGCAACTGAAGGCTGATTGTCACAAATGACTGTGGTGAAGAAAGATGTCATTTGTGGACATCAGCCTGCAAAAGTGCTACTTCTGCACAGTTTTGCTGCATAAAATCACTTACACCAGAGCTAACATGGATCACTACCACATCATAAAATTGTGGATGCCTCCCCCCCAAAGAGAGAACTACATTAGCAATTCCGTAATTGTATGCATTCTGCATTCAGCAAACTTGTCTTGATATATCTAACCAGCATTAATTTAAATAGGATAATTAACATATACATTCATGGATGAGAGCTGAAACGATCCCTGAAAATGTAACCACTTGATGTCTTGTGGCATGCTCTGACAGCTGGAGTCCTAGTAAGACAGAACAGACAGACTTCGGACAGCAGAGGCAAAATCTTATCATGGGCAGCAAAAAAAGATTTAAAAACACATGCACATTTCTGAGCAGATTAGAATCAAACATTCGAGTGTTTTTCCCTTCAGCAGAAGGCCAAAACAGTAAATGCCACTTTATCTTCTTTCCCCAGGTTTTGTCTATAAATAAGCCAGTATGTTGGCATATTAACTATCCGGATATTTACCATCAGCATACAAGTACCTTGTGGTATTGTTTCTAGACTTTGTATGTGCTGATCCACCAAAGCACAAATAGCCCAGAAAAATCTGTCTGCAGACAGTCAAAGCATGTCCATGTGAGAGCAATAAATCTGAACCACAGCCAACATACTCAAACTTTGTTTGACTTACTCGCCAGGCTCTTGGGACTCAGGCAGATCCCAACTTCTTTGCTCGCGGAAACACCTCCTGGCAGTCTGTGACAGTTTTTCCTCAGTAAGGAGAGTAGTTTTCCAGGCTACAACTTTTTTACTTCAAACATTCCAAAAAACTCATATAGCAGTCATTGAATCAGTGGTTTGCATATGTGACAGATGCTAAGAGTGCCTCAGTTACTGCAAAATGCTTGGTACAAGATCCCATGGGAGAGGCAGACAGAGTGGGCAGAAGAGCCCCAGGAGAGGTGGCAGCTGGCTCTGTCCTGAGCTGAGAAGGCCAGGAGCAGACCCAAGCTGGCTCTGCATGACATCACTCACATGTGAGTGTACCTGACCCAAAAACCACCCAGTGCTCTACAGTGGCACTGAGGGCAGGGGTTATGTCAGGAGGACTCATCCAGCTCAAAGCCAGAACTGCCCGAAGGAGTCTTCTCAGCTTTTGCCTTCCAGGCTCTGGTGCTCCCCCTCTCTGCCCCAAGGAGGCTTATCAGCTTTTGCCTTCCAGGCTCTTGTGCTCCCCTCTCTCCCAGCGCAGGCAGGAGGAGCTCACTGCAAAAGCAGCCACAGGAACCAGAGCAGAGATGGCCTCACCAGGCAGGCAGGAGAAGCACAAGCATCTGGGGAGAAACGAGCACGAGCCCACACACCCACGTAAAAGCCTCTGCTCCGGGAAATGGAAAGTCACCTGCTTTAAAAATAAGAAATACCTAATGAAAATGAATCATGACAATGAATCATGACCTTTTGTGACAAGGGAGGGTCAGACCAGAACAGCTGCCTCAGCTGAGCAGCTTTGTGTGCCTGGTAGGCTGAAATGAAAGGTTCCTGACACCACGGTCCCTGTGCGGCGATAAACACAAAATTTCTGTTGCCACCTTTGCATTCTACTGGCACACAATTAAATACAGAGAGGAAAATGAAGACACAAAGCTGGTGCTGCATGGAAATAAAAACGAAAGTGAGACTAAATTTGGGATCATAACCTTTCCTGTAATATTGCTGTGAGAGCATTATTCTTCTGTCTAGTGTACTTAAGTTATGCCTCTCAGTATTACTGACTGTGAGCCTGACAGTGTTCTACACAACATGGAACCAAAGAGGAAGATGTGACATTTTATAAATATTGATGTCAAAGCTGACTTGTTAGACTGTCACCAAGTTATAACATCCATGTTCTTAGTGACATTTTTACCTTCTGGCAAACAGTTTGTCCTTATAGTGGGTATTACTAATATGTAATTAAGTTTACATAAACTAAGGAAGAAAATGACATACTATTTTGATTCACCTCTTAAAAGTACCCCAGGGCATTTTTAAACTTGAAGAATGTCCACAGTTAGGATTTTTATAAAATACACTTTAATCTTGCACTCTGTAGCTATTTAATGGTTTTGCCAGTGGCAATTTCTTACTGCATCTCCTCTTTTATTCAAAGCTTACCTACTGCAATGAGTCTTTATAAAGAAACACATTAATTAAATATGCCTTGGCTTCACTAGCCTACGAAAAGACTATTAATCATTTCACAGCACAAGCACAACATAATACCTGCTGTTGCTCAAAGGCACCTCACATAAACTGACTCCTGCTGCATGATGTAATTGCCTCCAACAACCCCGAGCACACAAAGAGGCTTTCTCTCATCAGCCATTCACTCACCTCACCTCATGGAAAGCAGTTGATGCATTTGTGAGATGTTATGGGATATATGTTTCCTTTTCTTACAACACTATACCAACATCTAGTGAAATATATTTGTAGTGTCCACCCTGCCACTGGACATAGGGAGAACACCTATGGCTTGAGTGGGGCAGGGTTGTTGGTCTCTTCCCACCAAATCCTCCTGAGTAGCTCTCATCAGCACTGAGAGGACTCAGTGCTAAAGAGGAGATGCAGGTTTGTTATGGGCAGGATCACTGAAAGACAGGATTATTTAAGGGGAAGAAGAAGAAAAAAAAGATGACAAATTAGAACAATTACTAATGGTCTCGTATCAGAGATTGAGGCACCTGAGGCACAACTTCACACCCAAGGCACAACTTCATTCCCAGTTTCCTAATGTCATTCCTGAGTTGGACTTCAGTCAAAATGAAAAGGTGTTTCATGTGCATTTCATGGATAGTTGTCACAAATTCTGTTAATATTTTATTGTGTGAGAAAGGTAGAAAAGAAGTTGTGGCTTATAAATGAGACAAGTAAATTACTCCTTGACCTTGACTAGATGTTTTAAAAGCTCTTCAGTATATTGACAATATGTGCTAGGGAGCAATTATTTTTCATGGAAAATGTTTCTCTGATACCCTACTTGTACCTTCATTAATCACAGGCCACCCTCAGAGGTACAAACCTCACATTTGACAAACATCTAAAAAAATGAAAACATTTTGAGTGACTCTGATCGTGAGACATTTATTTTACCTAACACAGCTAAAGGTATTCAGATGAATGTTCAGAACTGCCTAGTGTGCTTTTTTTGGGAGGCAGGGACTCTAGCTACTAACCACAATTGCTCTGTGTGGAATAGGTTGTCTATTTAAGTCTGTAAGTTTGAACTGGTTGACTTTTCTCTTCATCAGAGGTCCCATTAACTGAGCTGACACTGACTCCATTACTCACTTTTCCACTCTCTCCTGGTGAATCAAGGTATGCAAGAAACCACAGGTCTCCCAGGTCTTCTCTAACACTTCTCTACCACCAATGGCCTCTCCCACACACTTTTGCTCTTCAGCCCCTCTATTCCCAACTCCTTTTTCCCTCACCTGCTCAAGACACGTTAGTACTCTTTCCAGCACAATGCTGATGCATGCGTCTCCTACTACTGTTGCATGCTACATTTAGGGGTATATTTGATGAGAACAGTTCATCAACTGGCTTGCTCTGGGATTTCAGCAAAGGGAAAGGCACTGGGAGATACTGCCAGACAGGGCAACCCGGGAGCTGGAGCAGAGAGCAGGGACTGAGAGAAGGGAAGTGTGATCCATCAGAGCAAGGTGGGAAATGAGGCTGTGAAAGCTGGAGTTGAATGCTAACAACCTGAATGCTTGGCTCAGGTCCTCTCCTTGTCTTCTGCTGTGGCTGCACCAAGTCCTCTCCTCTTTCCATTTCTGGTTGTCCCTAGCTGTTTTCACCCAGGCTCAGTCATACAGCTACCATGACAATTTGTGGCTCGTTGGTGCTGAACCAGCAGCTAAAGCCCAGTGAGTAACCACTTCACCCCGAGGTACGTCACTGTGCAGTCAGCATGAAGGGATGAAAATTCCCTTTTTAGCTGTTTGGACAGCGCTGTGCTTTGGAAACATAACCCTGCAGGACCTACAATATTCCTCATGTTTTTTTCTTGACAGTCCCTCCTGCCCTGTGCCTTCCCAAAGAGATGCTCCAGTTCTCATTTTACAAAAACAAGTCTTTGAGACACAATGACCTCAAACATGTCACTTTCAGGGTGCATGGGGCAGAACAGACAACCAAAGCCATGTCCCTGATGATACAAACAACAAGCCATCTTTCCTCTTCTGTTCAGGCTTAGATAATTCCCTTTACAGCTTCCAAATCAGAGGCATAATGGATCTATTTGATAAATATCAGTAAGTGGGGGTAGTTGAAACATCCCATTAAAAAAAGAACAACATGTTGCTTCAGCATTAGTAAGATGTACAAACAGAGGAGCTAAAAGAGCAAAGGTTTATTTATAAAGTTAATACGAGACAGGAGGTGGTACTTTCTGTGCTTACCTTCAGCACTGTGATATTCCATGCAAAACTCTCAATGGCTTTGCTTAATTTTCTTCCTTTCAAACCTTCTTTTGTCCCAAGGTTATGAAGCTCTTCATGGAATTCCATCCCTAAAAATACAGATTGACACATCACTCAGTGCACAGTTGATTTTCCTTACAGATGTTGAGTGAGCATTTTCAGTCTTGCAGCTGGGACTTCCTACAACCTCTTTCTGTGCTTTCCCCCTGCCTCCTTTTACTTTTATGGCTTCATCCTGGGAGAACATTTTCCAGAATAAAGGTGTCATGTACAGTTTTGGGGCTGTGCTTCCACTTGGTTTGTGGCTCTTCTTGCCAATCCTGGGGTTCCACACAAGCACTTGTCCCTGCACAGACACTCCTCCAGCACTTCCGCCTGCACTGCTGCCAATACTGCGACAAAAGGCAGTCACTTGTCGCTCTCCTTGAGCTGATGACTTTGGACCTTGGAAGGCTGTCTGACACACGTGGAAGATATCTGTTGAGCACAGCAAATGCAGGCTCCAATGCACATCTCCTCATTAATTTTAATCACAGTCATACAGAAAAGCCCTTGTACTTCACAATGATAAATTACGTCAGCAGCACATAACTCTAATCACAGGATTGCTACTCCTGCAGCACAGAGAACTTAGACTTCCAACCACAGCCCTGTTGCATTTCATTGCTAGTTTCTGTGGCAAACATCTGCAGATCTTTTGCCTGGTACAAGAATTCAGGAAATCTGGGAACAGATTAAAAATCTTAAGGTATCCACTCAGTCCACCAGTTTCACAAGATCTGCACAGTGTATGCAACCTTTCTCTGAGTCTGGTGTAGATTAAGAGACAAAATGGAAAAGAGCTGCTTGTGTTCCCTTAGGTTATACCTTACAAAGGCCAAACTGGCACTAAATAACTCCAAAGCATCTGAAGCCTACCCTGGCTGAACAAACCAAGCTCCGTCTCCAGTTGTTTCATAGCTTTCCCTTCCCTAGCACTTTACGGTAAATGTCACTCACAAATTTGAGCTTCATTGAAATGACATCAAAGAAATGCCAATGGAGAGAACATCTGCACAGTGTAGATGCAGAGGATGTTTGGCAGGTTGCTGAAGGACAGTCTAAAGGCAGGCTTGCACTCAGCACAGCTTGCCCAAAGCACTCCTGGAAGACTAACAATAGTTTTTTCTTCTTTTGCACTGACTCCAGGAGCTCAATAACACTGAGGCTGTTCAACCCCACACAATGCAAGATTTCTCTCTCTACTGTTTATATTCCAAAACCTCACCCACTCACA
Source organism: Corvus kubaryi (assembly GCF_017639235.1). Classification (NCBI taxonomy): domain Eukaryota; kingdom Metazoa; phylum Chordata; class Aves; order Passeriformes; family Corvidae; genus Corvus; species Corvus kubaryi. The sequence continues at coordinate 27,901,309 of NW_024581135.1, forward strand.
GGCTTTGCTTGTCAAGGGTAACGGAGTTCCTGCAGTACATCCTTTGGAAAACAGTCTAAATAACTGCACCCCAAGCAAGATTTCCTTGCAGGTGTGCTTCATGCCAACTGACTTACAAAACATTTCACTTCAATTAGTAAAAGAAAATCTTCAAATGACTTGCTTTGTCCTGGAAAAAAATATGAAGGCTAATGGATCTCAGCTCTACGTGGACAGCCCTGCCTTTATGCAGCATCCTTTTAGTTATTTTTCCCTCTGGACCTCACTTCTCCATCTGTAACTTGGATACAGCACTGCCCCAGAGAGAGGGAGCCACAAAAATTTGTTAGGCTGCAGGTAGCAACACCAGTGAAAGCATTTAGCAGGGTCTAAGCTGCTGCTGACCACTGTATATTGAGCCGAGCCTGCACATTAAAAAAACAACAACAAAACCAGTCCCACAAGAACCAGTCTGGGAGAGGCAGCAGGACCCTGAGGCACAGGGAACCCACACCAAAACAGGCTATGAAACAGAGGTCTGGTGGAACACATGTTCAAAGGAAGCACAACTGGGGTGAGGGGTAAAGGACAATGTCACAGGCAATTGTACCTCTGACACCTCTTAATTTTGAGTGCCTCATCTTGCCACATGGAAAGTGTTACATAAAAATTCGCCTGGGTAACATTTGCAACAAATTAATTGGCATATGAGCAGGGGGAGGGATACTCTCTCTCCTAGCCCTTTCCTTTCCCTAAACCCCGTGGCTTCAGAGAAGTGCTTCATGTCTCTCCAGCTGCCTTCTCAATCAGAAAATTTAAGGCTAATAAGGCAAACAAAAATGAAAATACAAGTGGATGCAGCAGCAAATTGAACACTCTTGAAAAATTTCTCTTTTTCCAGGGGGAAGGAAGGAAGGAAGGAGAGGGGAACTGCACGAAACGGAACATCAGTGTGGTAGCATGGTACTGCATGGTATTTTCTGTACACATCTCCTGCTCACAAAGACTCCAGTGCCCAGGCAAATGTCGTGGGTTCTTCTCTCTGTGCACAGATCAAGCTGTGCAGAGATGGCTGATGCTGCTGAGAGTCTGCATAGTTTAGTGCAAAGTATTGCTCTTAAATTATACCGTCTAGACACCCTCCTGGTACTGCATTTTCTTGTTACTGTCTCTTTCCTAAACCCTCTACACACGATGAAGGCTTTGGGACCAGAAATTTTACGCTGCTTACGCAGATACACAGGACCCAAGGCATGTCACAATGATGATGTCCACGACTTCCAGCCAGACATGGCCACTTGCCTCTCACCCCTTTGGTACCACAATGCCAGCATGGCTGAAGAGCAAAGACTAGGTTCCATTCTGCTCTTGCACCACATACAGTCAGTTAAATGCTACTGCTGAAATGGCTTCCAATTTCCCCTAAATAAAAAGATGAATTGAAGTATTAACTACAAAACAGCAGTTTCATTCATTATTTATATTTAATAGAAGCAAATGGCTGTAGCCTTTATCACTTGCCAAATCCAAAAATGCCTATCAGAAACAATAGTATTTAAGACTGTTGTGGTCCTGTGGGTATAGAAATCTCTTGCCGCTCTGTGTTCAAATGAACAACTGAGCTAGAGAATGCACTCACTAAAGCACCACGCCTTCTCACCCCCCTCCTTTTTAATGCCTTTCTGGTTCATTTGACTAATTTAAATGCTGTCAGACAGTTCAGAGCTGTAGAGCAGATGGAGAAATAGCTTCCAAGGTGAAAGCTGAGTATTTTTGTCTGATCCCACACCTGCATTGCTATTGGAAGATGAGTCTTCAGGAGGGTAGAGCATGCCAGAGAAAGACTGGAATGCTCACCTACATCCAGGTGAAAAATGCTACATTAGTCACAAACTGTAAGTAAATTATGGCACATTATGTCCTATCTCCCATCCAGAACTGCTGAATAAAGATGAATTACCTGCTTTCTGGCACTGAACAATCTTGTCATGAGTGGTGTCTGCCGTCTCAATAAGAACCCTGCTCTCTTGAATCATCTGTCCAAAAAAAAAAAAAAAAGAAAAAAAGGAAAAAATCAGCATTACTAGGGTTTCCTGCAACATCTAACACACAGAAAGCACAAAGGTTGAAACTGGAGAGGAGGTCTGCTCTGAGAGTAGTACGATAAATATTGGATCCTTCCTTCCTTTGGGGGGCTCCCAGATCTGTATCAAGCTAAGAATCAGTTGCTCTGAAAATGTTTTGCTCCAAAAGTTAATGAACAGCAGTTTTACACCCATGAGACATCACTGCAAACAATACGAAGGAAACAAAAGTGATTTCAGAAGAAAACAGAGTTATCAGAAAAAGTTCATTCTATGTTCAATTAAGCCCTTTCTAACTGGTACTTTTCTTAAAAGGAGAAGTAAGTATAGTCCTTGACACAGGGGGTTATTAAAAAAGTTACCAAGTCATGAATAGAGCTGATTCCAAAAGGTATTTAAGCCTGTGCAGAACTTTATGCTATATAACAGTTCAGACACCTGTACTAGTTCTTAAGTTTCTCCAAGGAGAAACTGAGATCCAAATCCTATCCTATCCTCAGTATTTCTGTTGAAGCTTAATAGAAGAGACAACAACACAAAAAATCAAAAAAGAAAAAAATCCACCTAAAACCAAACAAACTAAAGCAGCAGTTTCAACAAGCGTACTCACAGGTTTCAAGAGACCTCCCTGCTTCGACATCTTCCTAGAATAGCCCATTAACAGCAAACAAATGAAGGGTTCATTACCTGACAAGTTTCCTGAGCCTCCCTGCATGCAAATACTATTCTCTTTTGAGAAAACCTCTCAGAAGCCCAGAAGCCTATATTGTTCCACTGTTCTATTCTGTGAAATTGCAAAAGGTGGTACATACATGTGTTATGGAAGGCAGGAACATGCTGTATAACCAACTATGCCTGAGAATAGCCTCACTGTCCTGCGATGTTCACCACAAACCTCAAACAGCACAAGAGCAGTGCCAATTAGAAATGAAGCAAGCTGAAGAGTGACTGCCTAATGTTACACCCTGAAATTACACAAGTCACCACCTGGAAGCTTTGCCAAAATGCTGCAACTGCTAAAAGCTTTCCTACTTTCAAATATGCTAAATATGAAAACCCAGCTAGTAGGTTTCAATGATTTTAGTGGAAGACAGCATAACAGTAATAAATTAACACTTGCAAATTAGCACGTCTTACTGTTTTAATTAGACACAAGGAATGAGAGACACTTCCACTTGTCACACTCAAACTTACAAATTCTGGAGAAATTTAGATGCAAATTTTGCTCCTCATCCCATCTTTATTTCTAATTAAATGTACTAAGGCTGCATTTAATAAAAATACCTATGCCTTTCCTTTGATATAAAGAACAACACACGGAAAACAAAATCCATTATCAGCTTCACAGGCAGAGTGAAAAAAGCCCAATATATGTACAGAGTGCAAAATTGTTTTTTAACAGTACACGACCAGTGGATATGCCCAAGATTTAAATTACTTTCCATAGTATCCTTTGCCTTTCATTCTTATTACTTGCTTGCTCATCCTTCATTTTTTTCCTCTTTGATAATTTCACTTGTCATCTAGAAAGAAATGACAATTTCTACCCACTCTCTCTGGCTTTTCTGTACCACAGCACATTATCCTTTTGTGCTGAAGAAACCATTCAGGTGACAACTACAAATGCCAAAGGTTGTCTGAGCAGTGAAGACAGTACGAGTCCCAAAAATCCTGCAAGTCACTAAAGAAGCAGCCAGAGGCCAAACGTGCACCTCTTGCACATGCAGACCTGGGGCCTGTGAGGCAGTGCCCACACTGCCCAGCCCAGCATCTCCATGGCTCCTGCACCCCATGCAGCCACCACCCTGGCCTTGGGCCCCCACTGGGTCTGTGCCTGCGCTTCCCACCCAGCAGCAAGGTTTGCCCCGTGAGGTCAGCTGCAGCTAAGCTGGTATGGGACATCCAATTCTCAGGTCAGACTCTCCTGTGCTCAGATCCTTCAAGCAGAATGTGACTTGTGAGGTTTCTATATAGGCACATGCACACACACCCACACACACATATATATATATATATATATACACACATATACAACCACAGGAAATTATCCTACCACGCACAAAAAAAGCAGGCTTGAGAATCATGCAACCACTGGACCCACTCCCAGGAGTTTCTGGCATGTCTATTTTAGGATTCTCAGACATGAAGGTATTATATTCATTTTTTAAGAGAGAAGTAGCACTAGGATGTCAATTTTTCCTTACTGCAGAGTAGGTAGAGCAACCCTCCACTCCTTTGATGCTGACATCAAAGTCTCACTGCTCTCAGCTCAGCAAGAACAAACAATTAAAAACAGATCATGTAGCAGAATTTAACCTGTTCCTATCCTCCTGCTCAGCAGTAATCTTGACAAAAATAAGCAACTTTTGTCCCATGACAAATCCTGAGAGTGGTTTCAGAGTACCTCATCTCAGTGCCTGTGGTTAGGGGACACCCTCAGTTCATCACCTGGCATCCTCCCTCACATGTTTTTCTAGGAAATTATGCACTAGGTAGAGGTAATGCACCAGGTAGAAATAATGGGACCCAAGCCAGTTATGAGATAAGATTTTGGCTGGCCAATGGCAGCTTTACCACCTCTGATAATAGCGTGCAGGACCCTGTATCCCTACATCACAGGCCAGAGTGCTCCCAACAAGAGCTGCATGAGCAGTTTCAGTGGGCACAAGATCCTGCTTCCCAATGCTGCCATAAAAGATGGCAACAACAGGATAGGGCAAGGACAAAGCCTGGATATTCCCTCTGAAGAACAGACTGATTCAAACAGACAAGAGTACAACAGGCAAGTAACTGCTATCCAGGAATAAAGTTACAGCACAGGGTCATGGCATCTAGATACGCTTTTTCTTTTTTTGTCACTAGTTCTGAAATGAGTCCATGATTTCCTAGTCTGAATCATTCCCTGTTTTTCCAGCTGTCATCACATCTGAAACCCTGCTTGAGGATATCACCTACTTCTTCTAGAAGTGACAAGAACCAGCAGCCCTAAAAACACGACATGGAAGGCTGTGAGATTTTTCTGCTGGGAAGGTAACCCCATAAACCACATGACAGCCTGAGATTTTCAAGCCCACTTTTGCCAGTAATATTTCAAAACCCACCAACCTGCCTCAAAAGTGAAGAGTGACCTTTCTGATGTTTGCAGCATGAATTTTCGAGCGCCTTTCCTCTGCTCAGATCCGCACTGAGCAGCCCTCCAAGCAGCTGTGTAGTCCCAGCCATCTGGCTGGAGCCCATCAGAATGCTGTTTAATGTCAGCTCCCAAATGGCAGCTCGCTTCCGTGAGTGACTCTCATGGAGCAAGAGATGTCCTACTCCCTCAGGAGTCTTGAGTTCCACCAGAGTGTGTTAACTCCTGAACGCTGAACTTCAAGGGATTAATGTCCAAGCTACATCTACTGAAAAGCAACCTTTAGAAGATGGATGTTGGGATCTGGGTCCACTCGGAGAGAGGAAATTTTCAGCAGCTGCTGAAGCTGGCAGGATTTCTTGGGACAACTTGAATTTCCCACGTCAGAAAGAAGGTGATAAACTTTACTGATTGGTCTGTTTAACGTAACTGGGGAAGGGGGTGAGGGGAATTGGACAAAAATAAGAATGAAAGCACACAAAACCTAATTCTGGTATAGAGAAGAAGAATAAACTTGATTCATCTCAATCCACCTGAAGCACTCTGTAACAATCATGCTGGATTCTGAAAAAAAGCATAGGAAGTAAGAGCTGGCACAAACCCAGGAGTTCTCTCCTTATCCAGTATATAAGACCCAGAAAGTGGAACAGTCCAAGGGTTGAAAACATAACTGACCTGTCTCCCTTCAGTGTCTAAGAATAGCATGGAACATCAAATTTAAAATCCCAGTGCTTCACGCAAAGAACAATGCTTTACTTTGTCACTAAGTGAAATTTAAAATATCTTAATGCTGAAGGTATCATATTACTCACATGAAATTAACAGGGTTATTTATTGCCTGTACTAAAGGCAGTTTAATCACAGGATCAGTACAAACTGAACAAAAGAATGTTCTTTTTACTTTAATGAACTCTTGTGCTAAAGACCAACTTCTTCTTTTCATTATGAATTATTCTACAAACTGAAAAGGAGAGAGGAAATTAACACAGCAGCGTCTCACCAAGAGAAGACAAAAAAGAGAGGAAAAGCTCCTGGTGGCAAATTAAAGCACTGCTCCTGCTGGAAAGATAAATGAGAAAAAAGGGACAGTTCAAGGAAACCTTTCATAAATATTCCAAAGTTTAGAACAGAAATTGACTGAACATCAGACTAAAAGGAAGCTTTCTCTTAGGTGTCTCCTCAGGGCCAGTGTCCCAATCTTCTATGCTTTTCATTGGCAATGAAGAGTTTTGCCTGGTTACAAAAACAAAACCACAAAAACCCTCAAAAACAAACCAAACCCACCATCAATCAAAAATAAAAGAGGTTACAAAAACAACCAGTTCATAAAACAGCTGAATAGCAAACTGAGCTCATGAAAATTTGAATTCCCTTTACCATTGAGCATTTCTTGTACACATCTGGGACAAGAAACAGTCAGGCAATCAATCATGTGCCAGCAAGTTTTGCAAGAAAAGAAAGATGGGTATGCAGCGCCAGGACATGGGAAGGAATGCTGCTGGCCACCATTCTGTCCACCACCTTGTCTCTGTCTTAGTGTAGTTCAAGCCAGATTTTGGTATCCAAGACTTTTCCTGCAACAGCCCAGCATAAGAAACAGCTATCAAGGATGGTTACATGAGCTGGAAACATCTGAAACACCTTACTGACACAAACTGAGAAGAAACGGCATAAAATTCACCTTAAATTCCAATTTAGTGTTTTCAGTTAGAAATATTTCTAGGGAAATATGGAATCATTGTTGGAGGATGTGATCTCTGCATGAAAACCAGTCCTCTACAGAACAGGAGCAATGGAGGGCGGGGGGGAGAGAGAGAGAGAGAGGTCAGTTTTCAAAACGCTTATGCTAAAACAAAGTACCCAATTGGAACTTCAGTCTCTAAGGGAAGTTCTGATTTGACTCTTTGCAGGTTCTGTTTTAGTAGTGACTAATGGACATGGGCAATCCAAGCAAGAAACTTTGAGAGCAGTGGGTAAGAGAATTGTAAATAGAGAAAGAAACAGGACTTTCCTTAATAAGAAGTGGAAAAAGAAACTGACTTTCCCAGTCCATGTCCAATTTTGGATGGAAAATTCTTTAAAACAAATACAAATTCAAGACAATGTCCATGTGCTGGACTGTGTTTGACATCAGTGCATTATGACACTTCTTTGGCAGTGGATGCTCTGCTCTGCGATATCCCTTGTCTTCAGCTGCTTAGAGAATTGTGAAAAATGTTTCTCTGGGGATGACTCTATCCCAGCTGAGGTATGAATTTCAGTGAAAAAGCTCACAAAAATCTACTTAGTCATTTTGCATTTACATAATAACTGGGGAAAAAGGACTTTCTTCTTGGGAATAAAGTCATGCCCGCGACAAGACAAGCCCAAAAAGACTGAATACGAAAGAAGAGCAGACAAAGAGCAGCTCACCTCACACACACCTCAGCAGACCTCTGCTAGTGTGCATGGACCAATACCCATATCAATAAAACTACTGTAATTAAATACCTCAACTTATTTCCCAGCAACCTCACAGAGGCTGCTTCTCCTCTCAAAAATCCCCAATCCATCTCCGCGTTGGCCAAGACATTTTTAACTACCCTGCCATCTCCCAGAAGTACCTACAGCCACCCTGTCCTTCCATAACTATCTGCTTCAACATAGCAAGATTAGGCTTGAATACAGAGAAAAACATTAATGTCAACGTGAGTTTATATAACAAATAGCTTCATTGTTCAACCTTTTTTACACTTCTTGTTATTTATGATTTGAAAGCATGTAAAGATAACTTGGAGATCTCATTTTTCTTAGAAAAATTTCTGTACGCACATGAGCCAGGAGATTGGGTAAAACCAAGAACACTTATTATCACTTGTTTACTGCTTTTGATTTTCAAATGATTCAATCATTTGATCTTGGAGGAAAATAATGCTTAACCAATAACTGAAATGCAAAATGCACAAGTGTCCCTGAGTTCATGCACACTTGCATCAGCACATGAATATATCGTGCAGACAGAGTAACCACAATCTGTTTCCAAACAATTCTCAACCAAAAAAAATCCTAACTTCACAGGATAACCGCTTGCAATGAATAATTCAACCATCTGTCAGGTCCAGCTGGGCCCATCCCTTCTCTTCACATGGAGTAACTCCTTTCTTAGGTGTGATCAAAGAACACCAGCATTAATTTGACAGGTTGTGAGGCACACTGCACATGCTGCCCACCTGAGCAACCACGGACAAGGGGGAGCACAGAGGTAAGAGAGGCAGAGCAGCAGCCCTTCCTCATGGGACAGGAAAGCTCTGAAGAACAACTCTAAAAGTGACAGGGTACACTATCCTAGGATGTTTGTGTTGGAAGCAATGACATCATGACCTGAATCCATTAATCACGCTCTATGTGTGGTACCAACTAAAGCTGTAAATTGAAATTAGCCATTCTACACTGTATTTCTGATCATTGACACACTTTTCAAAAATGTTGTCTGTGTATTGCCAACAGTCCATCTTATTTTCTTGGATTTGGCAAATCCTATTCCCTGCTCTCCTCTGCAGAAACTCCCATACAACCAAGTATTATCAGTGAAGCCTCTTCTTACATGAGACATGGCCAACAGTACAGCTCCACTAAACCACTGCAATGCCACCATAAAATGAGAGAAACACAGTCCTGAAAAATTGTTCTGGTTCCTTAAACAAAGCACATTAAATTTTATTCTAATAAGGTTACTCTCAAAAGAAAATATTTAATGCAGAGCACAATGGTAAAATTAATTGCCCAGGAAAAAACAAACAACCTGCACAAACGGGTCTTTGTCTATCTCACAGCTGACAAAGGCTGAGCAGGAGGGAACAGACAGTTAATTGTTTTCCAGATCATTGTGGCAGGTCTCTGAGCATTTGCACCTCCATTGCCCTGGACCATCAGCCCTGTTTATGCCCCATAAAACACACACGCAGAGTCTATACTCTCCAGGGAAAAATAAAACGGTATATTCAGTTAGCAATTTTCTGTAAGGGGAAAAAATTCTAACACATTAGGGCTGTTTTTATCAGAAATTATTTTCAAAGCAGACTTTTTATAGAATGTGGCACATGTAGTGTTTTCAGAGGTGGTGAGGAAACATTTGCCCAGCACTGAAGCTCCCTGTGCTGTGGGGCCCAGTGAGTGAGGCAGACCTGCAGTCACACTATGAGATTTAGGGTCAAACTTTTTTCCATTTTACTGTAAAAGGAGTTAAGTATAGCCTGTTCATACAAGAGACAGGCCAATATAAACAGATTTTATTTTATGCATTTAAAAATGCTCTTAAGCCTATTCCTTCAAAAAGTGCTTTGAAGTGAAGAGACATGCAGCAAGCACTTGTGTATCCAGTTCCTTGAAGCCATATTTATCAACAATATGAAAGGCTGAACCGTAGTATATCTTGAATTAAAATTAATAAATAGGCTAAAATATTTTGTATTGCTTTCCAACAACATCTCCTTGTGCTCTCATTTGCACAAAAAAAAGTATTATTAAAAAGAAATACACCCTGGAATATATTAAGTCATTATACAGCAAGGAGAAGCCCCTTGTCAACATTCAAAATGCAAACCCCTTCCCACACAGTGATTTCAAATATCAAGATTGATAGAGACAGTTCATTTATTCAAACACAGAAAAGGCTAAATAGATTCCAATATTCTGCTGCTGGCATTGTTTCAAAAGGCAAACATCCAAAACGTAGCAAAATCACTTATTAAATCCAGCTTTCTTTTTCAGAAGCAAATAGTTTTAGTCAGTAAGAGGCAGTCACAGCCAAAGTGGGGAAAAAAAAGTATCATGTTCTTCTTAACAGAACTGTATCTCAGATCAATCCTTACATAGGCAAGGCACAACTCCCTTCTCTCTCTCTCTGATTTTAAACTGTTTGCATGTTCTTCTGACGTTCAAGTTACATCTTCCCCTATCGGAGACAAAGGTGAGAACAACCATTATTTAAAACAGTTGTACAAGTGTTTTTGTCTGCATCTAAAAAAAGCCCTTTCACCTATTTAAATTGAAAAACTGTTTCCAGAGTACCAGGAGGCCTTGAAAAGTCCCATGTGTACTCTTCAGTATATAATTACAAAGATAAGAGATGACACTTTCATTTTGGTAAAACTCCATTAAGCAGGCCTCCAAAGACAGAAAAATCTCTTATTTATGTGGTATTTGCTCTTTCAGAAAGACATGACACCATGTAACAAATCTACCCCAAAGAAGTTCCATCTGAAATAAGGCAATCAACTGGATTTGCAAATCCTTGATCTGGTATTGTTACAACTGATAACTTAATCACTCCCAGGTAATAGAAACTACTCTGGAACGAACCTAGGGGTTATTTCAGAGTACTTTTAGTATTTCTGTTTTAATCACCATCAGTGTCTTTCCCACCCCACAAACTGATTTTCCCTTGAAAAGGAAAGCGAGATGGAAAGGAGGTGAGCATTTGGCACACTGAATAGTTGGTCTAAGCTGCGATCACTCTCTGCAACACATCAGGGTCTCTGGAAGCAATTCGATACTCCCAGCATTATTCACCATTTTCTTCCTTATGAACACAAGCTGCAGAAGTAACTGCTGCCCTCTTAACAAGAGTTGTGATTCAGTCTGGCTGCCACAGTGCAACATTTAAGTCAGGCTTGGCAGAACTGTGCATCTTGCTATCGGTTGCTGCAGACCGTCAAAAAGGACGGGAAGCAGCAGGGCACCCCCACAGCCCAAGAGGCACAGTGTGACAGCAACTTCTGCTGCTGAAGTCATGCACAGCTGTTGCTCAGTCACCCACAGCAGTGACATATGTCATACAATGAGCAGCAGCACTCAGCTGGAATGATTCCAGTTCGTGTCGCTGCATTTGTATAAGCATTCCTGTACCACACTGAACTCTCCTTCCCCATGCAAGAAAACAGCATTTTAATCTTCCCTTCCAACTCTGCCATGCCCTCCCCAAGAGCAACACTGACTTGATCTGACAGGGACAGCACTTAATAGTGCTGCTGCAAAGCCTAGGGAAAGGGAGGGCTCAGCTTTGCCTGGGAACTCCCATGCTGCAGCTCCCTATCTAACAGCCTTGTGCTCTGCTGCGGGGAGGCCAGCAAAGGCCAGCACACAAATTTTGCCGCTTCCCAAGGACAAGGACTAACAGTGCCAGTACAAGCTGAATTGCTGCTAGTTTGTAAACAAAGTCCTCTTCAAATGCCAACCTGTGTTAGCCACAACTGTGTTTAAAAAAGGAAACGACGACAAAAAGCCCAGTGTGGCATTGTGGTGATTAAAGGCCAACCAGGCAGAGCCCGAGTCATTTGAAGAGCTTTGTTTATTTAACTGGACCATTTGGGTGCATGAAAGCCAGTGGGCACAGCCTGCCCCATTCACAGCAGTGGGGAAAGGCAGAGGTAGCAGTGCCGAAGTGCCTACCAGGTCATACGCTGCCAGGACCTTTTTCTGCACGTCGGGCACGGTCCCCAGAGGCTCCAGGTAAGGAAAGGTGTCCTTCATGCAGAGGGCCACGGAGGGCGCGTTGTCGCTGCTCACGAGGCGCGAAGACAGGGTCAGGATGCACTGCTTGAGGCTGGCGATGGGCGGCAGCCCACACAGCTCCTTCACCGACACCATGGCGTTCTGGGGAAGGGACACAAACGCTTCAGCACGTGTTGCCACTCGCCACTCAGTCCCCTCCACCTGCCACTACCTTGACAGCCCTTTCTTCTTCTCCCCTCTGATGTGAGGCAGTGCTATCCCGCTCTTCACCGTCCCCGGGCCCACCATGGACCACAGGATTCCATCTCACACAGGAATTCCCTGCCAGCCCCATTCTCTGTCCCGAAGCCTAATGCCAGATCCAGCTTTCTCCCAGGCTCAGGCATCCCAACTGCGAGCTCTTCAGCAACTTTGCACTGCAAATCCAGCTCTAACAGGGACAAGTTCCCCAGCATATTAAACCATCAGCCTAAAATGCTATTTCTCTTACCAACTGCTTAGACTCCAATCGCTTTTGATGCTGTAATCACTTTGTTCTCCCATCATTATCATCCTCCAGCAAGAACAAGTTTGACAGACCTTGTATTTCCCATGGGAAAGGCAAGCAGGAAAAACTCACTTTGTTTTCAGCCTTACATTACCACATCATAAAGAAACACAAACACTCTTTCCCCTTCATAGGTCCCATGTAGGAAAATCAATACTGGATATGCAGGTCAAACCAAACTGACATGCCAGGATTTATTTATTTATCAGGTCAGAGGATATACAGCTGACATGCACCCATCATTTTGCTTCTTGAGTTGCACAAGGAGTGACCAAGATGCACAAAACCCGAGTATTATAACAACCCATACCTTGCAAATGTTCCTCCCACAACTTGCTGAAAAAAAAACAATGGTCAGACAATGCCTGGCTAAGTAATAGATGGTTTTCTCATTAATTAAATTCGAGAGCATGCAGTTAAACGCAAAACTATGTCTTTACACAGCATTCCCCAGAACATGATCTTTTACTGAACTTTTGCTTGGAAAGCACATTAATGCTGTTTCTGAGTCAAAATCCGAATATTTTCATTTACATAGCTCATATATAGTGCCTGACCTAGACAGAAGGTGGAGTCAGCAGTTCAAGCTAGTTACTTTCAAGGCCTGAAGGAAAGGAAAGGCTGGGAAGAGTTTCCCATTCTTAAAAATATGTTGAGGCTATTCCTTTGAGAGTGATTTAAAGCTTATGTCATTTTGTAAACTTTTCCAGCTGTCAACATTTCATTTGCTTTAGACTCCATCCAGAAGAGTGGGGTCAATGAAGTGCTATGTGTTTTTCTTCTGTTTTCAAGAGAAAAAAAAAAATGAACTGTTTCTGTATCTTTACCAAGGAGATAGCTATGGCTGATTCCAGCTATTTATTAAGGAAAACTCATTGTTTAATGCTACTCAGTTTTGTTTCTAGGCAGTGCCTGAAGCTCTGAATTGAGCTGTCCTTTAATCAACCTGCAGTCACCCCCACCACAGAAGAGAGCCCTGGGCAGGTTCTTGTTTGGCCTCGCTGCCACTTCACATCCTGCCATCCATGAAGGTCTAACCCAAGCACTTGTGACAGTGCCTGTGTGCCTGGGCCCTGATGCTGCTGGCCACAGCAGGCTCTGCTGCACGGAGCAGCATGGGGGCACGGACAGAGTGCCCGGGGACCCTCTGAGCCAAGACATGGCACTGGTGTTGTGCCAGCCCTCAACCAGCCAAGACAAAAGAGTTATTCAGCAGGGAGGAAACTGCAATCCAAGTGGCATTCAGTGCCTATGTCAAACATCTGCAGCCCTGGGGCAAACAGTGGCAACACACACTTGGGAAAACATGCTGCTCTTTGCACAGGGGGTTTCTTTGGTGTAGACAAGACCTTAATGACACATCCACTGACTGCTTCTTATACTCACCCAAAGAAAATTAAGAGCATAACCCTCACTCAGTTAGCAAACCAAAAGCTTGTTGACGTTTTTTCTAGAACCAATGAGGAAATGAAGTATCTGAGACCGGAGGCAGGGAACACAAATATACCCTCAATTCTGCTTTCCCAGGAAAAAATATGGAGAGGGCACAAATTTTAAAAACTCATTTTTAAAATGTTTCTGCCTAATCCTACATTTGCTTGTTAGTTAGCACCTGTAACTATCAGCCTGCCAATGTTCATTTAAAGATTGACAAGAGCTGTGGGTCTGAAGCTTCACCAGCTTCCACCAGCTTCAGCAAGCATGCCCTACCAGCAGTTCAAACCAGGACTTTCCCTTCCACATTCAGGACACACCAACACACACAATGGAAGTCTCATACCTGCATATTTTCTCTCATGTCAGTAGCCTCTCGCAGTGGATGCACTGCCAGCTTAAAGATGTCATCAATAGTCTTGAGACCAGTGTTCCTCAGCATGGTGTACTCCCTTGCTTTCTTCCCTATCCTCACTGAGAGGCTGCGCTTTTGTGCCTTCCCGCCTCCACTTCGGTTGGTTATTGCAATGTGAACAAAGAGGGTAACGTGCTCCATGATGTCACCAACAAAAGAGCGCAGTGGTATGTGCCTGTATCCGGGCTGTAAGCACTCCAGTGGGATGGTGTACTGCCCTATGAACTCATCCCCAATGTAGTCATCATCCAAAACAACAAAGCGGATCATAGCCAGCTCTGGTAGATTGATCTGGAACTCAAAGCTTTCATCAAAAATAGGGTTATCACTGTTTTGCTGCACAGTTTTAGTTCTTTGTTCGGTGCAGTCTGCAGGAATGCCATGTATTTCTATGCAGACATAGGGGTCTATGACATCCCCTTTTGCACATGCACCCTTGGGCTTTGGAAAATTCTGCCCACTGATAATTTTGACATGTAGGACCTGGGGGGAGACCCCCGGAACAATACCCTTGGTATTTGCGCTGAAGTAAGACACTTCGTCACGCATCACTGAGGGCCTGAGAACGTACCCACATCCCCCGTTCTGTAGAAACCAACCAGTGTGTAGGTCCATCATGGGCCCCGGCGTCTGATAGTTCATTGCCACTATCTGGCAACCACAGTTCCAAAAATCTTGAGGATTTAAGTTACTGGAGTCTATCCTCATAGCACTCGGGTACACCCTGGACAGAAACTTTTTGTTGTAGTTAACAAAATCTTCAGGGTATTCATTTGCAATCCGACTGGCTTCTGCCTCACTGAAGGAGCACATTTCCCAATAATTTTGAGATTTCATGGATGTCTCAAAGTCTTTATATTGGACAGATTTGCATAGGGACACCAAGTCAGACAACTCCCTGCAGAGCCAGATCAGCTTCGGTTCCCTTGAGAAGTCCTCTGACAGTCTTCGGGATATTTCAGCCTCTTCATCTTCATCGGTGACCTCTCCTTCTAATACATCCTGGTCGCAGGGCAGTTTCTTCCCCTTCACAATGATCTTCATTTTCAGTTTCTCAGGGGATGGGAGGTAGGCTTCTGAGGACAAAGGTGCCTCTGTGTACAGCTTGTTTCCAAAGATCCTTTTCATGTGTTGCACCATCACCTTCTGCTGCTGTACAGAGCAGTGGTTCCCCAAGCAGAGAATAAGAGGGTATTCTGAGGCAAAGAAGGCCAATTTGTTTATTACCTCAATGACATTTCGAAAGGCAAGTGGCGATGTCATGTTGTTGCGGTTACAAATAATGGGTTCATTATCTGGGCCGTCACAGACGTCCAGTTCAATACTCCGGCAGCTCATCTTTAAAGCTCTGACATAACCATTGATATCAGCTGGGCCTCTGAGCTGGTCTTCTATTAGATATGTATTGTGGGATGCATTGATGTAGTAATGTGACAAAGGCTGCGTCATGTCTTGGACAATTTTTTTGTGCTCTGGGTCAAAAATATCACATTCTGAGGACAATAAGTATTGAGTAAATCCATCAATTGCAAGAAAACCTTTCAACCGCCCTTCTTCAGAAAGCTCATACCTGCGTATAATATCTAGACACATTTCTTCTGTTATGTGGGTCACTCCTTGCTCAGCCTCTAAAAACAGCATCAGGTCATTGGCATCCAGGTACTCTTTGTTTTTGGATATCTGAACAAGTAAGAAATACACTTCAGGTCTTGTGCAAAGTTCACTAAATGCTTCACAAAACTCTTCTTTTGTTACTCGTGTTGTCAGTTTCTCTTTACTCTTCTGAATTTCCTTAAATTTTAATCTAATCTTTGATTCCTTTAAGGTGGGGTTAAGCTTCTTTATTAGCTCCACAGCTGTATCTTCTAACATTATGCCATTGCCATCAACATCTGCTGCTTCGAATACAGTTTTTAACCAGGCAAACCGTGGAGTATTATGGCTGCTTTCCATCAAGTCCAGGGGTTGTTTGCTACGAGAAACTAAGTACCTTAATCCTGATACCCAAATATTGGCCACATCAGCTGAATTGGCAACCAAGTCAAGGGACTCATAGTTCTCACCATGAATTATCGACAGCGCACAGTCCTCAGAAATCTGATCTGCAAGTCCATTATTCCTGAATGTTTCTGTGTTCTTCCCTAGTCTGATTTCTTTTATAGCAGAAATATCAAGCTTGGCTTTGTCAAGATCCTTCTTGGAAGGCTCCCAGCGAAGAGCCTGCAGGTCAGGATCCAGAGTAAAAAAACGGTTATAAATCCGGGAATTTGGACGAACTTTCTTCAATTCACACCCAGCCTGCATAAAGCTGATACAGTCACTGGCACTGCTTATTTTCTTCTCTGACGGCATGCTGCTGAAGGACACTGTTTTCTTTCTTCCACATTTTTGGTTTGAAGGATCCTGTGGAATAATTACATTTTTTTTAAAAATTAGCAGGTTTTCTTTGGCCATTCCACAAGTGCATAAATAATAGAAAAGGTACATTTATGTAATGATAATTAATGTTCTTCTGAACTTCAAAACACAACATATTATTCCTTCCCACAATTCAGTTCCCTACTGAGCTATAAAATATACTGAGCTATAAAGCGACTTGACTGACTGTGGCATTAGAGATAGCAAGTTCTCATGAGTGACATTTGCAGCTATTAAACTGTCTTCCAGATTTCAGCAACCTGCTACAGCTGTGAGGAGTCAGTATCCAGTTGTATAAACTATGTCCAGTTTCAAAGCTGATACATCACTCTCTTGTCTCCCCACTTGTTTTGAAAAGTAGTTATTCTGGTCACTTCTGTGTACAACAACTACAAAGCACTGTAGGAAAATGGACAGCCAGACAAGAAATCCAAAGCCTTTGTCTTTAGGAAATGTATTCTAACTCCTCTTTAGAAAATACTCAGCCAGACATGCGACTGTCTTTTCAGTATCAACTGATGTAAACGCAGCTGCCTGCAAAGCTGTCTGTAATGTCAGTGCAGCAACTAAATTTGAACCTTTCCCTGCATATTATCAATTCAAAACATCTCACAATAATTATAAATTATAAATCCTTCTTTTCTCTGCATGATTTCCATCTATCCAATTGGTATGTAAACTATCCAACAGCTACCAAAAGTATTTTTAAAACATCACTCAAGACTGCAATTAATTGTGAAAGACTTGTTAAAATTGTTTTCCCTCCTATTTCCCTAGCCACCAACAATGCTTCCTTAATTCTCTGCCCTCTGTTGTTGAAGCGACCTCAGCTGCCTGGATTTTGAATGGAAAAGGAGTCCTGAGGCAAGGAAATGTTAATGCTGGGCCTAAGCACACAGCTCTCCACCCTGCTGCCTCAGGCCCAGACATCTGATGTGCACCAGGCACCAGCTTCCCAACAGCCGCTGGGGATCTGCTTTGAGGCACCAGAACCCCCGACTCCCAAACCCTCTGCAGCCTGGACTTCCTTTCCCTACCCCAGCAGCTGG
The DNA here is from genome assembly GCF_017639235.1 of Corvus kubaryi. NCBI lineage: Eukaryota > Metazoa > Chordata > Aves > Passeriformes > Corvidae > Corvus > Corvus kubaryi. The sequence goes on from NW_024581135.1 coordinate 27,918,857, forward strand.
TTCCACTGAGCTCCAGTTTATCTGCTGTGTCATTCAACCTCCCTCAAGTCATACTCCTCTGCAAATCCTACATATAAGCCCTGCTCTAGCAGGGCCCTCCATCCACCCATCTCTGTCCTTTGATGCTCTGCACCATCTGAGCAGGACCTTGTGTAGCTCCCCAAGCCACAGAGCATCACTCTTGGTGCTCATACGAACCTCTCCACTCTTCATTTGCATGTTTGTGAAGATACTTTCAGCAAATTAGTCAGTATGAACGTTTCTACATTGTTGTCATTCGCTCACTTCATTCAATAATATCCAAAATATTTCCAAACCCCCAGGCCTCTAACTACTGAATTTAAAGGCATGGTATCTGCTGGGAACAAAATTAAAACCTCTGAACTTCTTATGATAAAGATTTCTTATTGAACTAATAGAGAGACTTCTACTGACAAGAATAATTCCTCTTTCCATTTATTTAGTACTTATTATGAGAATGGGTCTTAAAGAAACAGGAAGAAAGTAAACAAAGCGAGTGCCTCAGGTCACCTACTTTTTTAATTACAGTTTTATGCTAAAAATATTCTGTTCCTGCATTAACATACTGTGTTTTAATACACAGGTTTGGCTATGGAAATCCTCAGGCAGTAGACGCTAATGAATACAAACAAATGCAGCAGGTTACCCCACGAGTAATCTTTTTTATTTCCTTATGTTTACAGGAGCAATATTTAGATTTAAGATTGATTAATTAGGAATATTCTTCTCATACAGTTAGAAGTATTAATGGCCTTGGATTCTGCAGTGACTCATTCTTTGACAGAGGTTCCTCAGGGCCAGACCTAGAAATCTCATCAGAGCAGCCTACCTGATTTATCTACAGGTCTGACATTTTGTCTTAACTAAGGAGACGCGAATGTTATGTAACTACTTTTTTTTCTGCAAAAAATGAAAGATTTATTTTTAGTTTCAAGATACCTGTGCCTTTTGATCAAAGTAAGTCAGGGAATTAATCAGCCATTTTTCATGTATTAAGGTGGGGGGGAAAAAAGCCTAATTGACCTCATGGACAAACGATAAAAGTTTCCTTTTAACACTCAGTCTTAACCCCTCAGGGATTTTGTTGGGGATTAGATTATCCTCTGTGTCCTCTCTCCCTGCTTTTATTTTTGATGGATACTTCTGGTTTTGTACTTAGTGGTATGTATGGAACATCAGAATTGTATAACAGCACTTCACCATCTCAAAGGAGGACTTGCCTATATCTTTCAATCAATTGAACAGAATTCAAGCCTAATCCACAAATTGCCTACAACTAACAAGATTTAAGTATTATTGACACTGATGGGATTATTTTAACTAACAATATCCTCAATCTAATGTATAATACATACAAACCCCACAAAACTGCAATTGCTAACTGAGCTTATCACTGCATCAGCTATTCCCCTCTCGGTCTCTCTAGACTAGGAGCATACTCAGTCTTCTCAGTCTTTAAAAGTGAGAGCTGTTACTTCAGATATAATGTGACAGTTTTCATTCATAATTATCACAAAGTTAATTATTCCAGTCTTGCAAAAACTCAGAAGGTATTTCTGTAAGCTCCAAAGCTGTCTTCTCAGCCTGACAGCCCAGGCACTCGCCTTTGTTTTACCACACTCCTAATGTTTGAATAAGCACCTCTGGATCCTGACACCATGGTTTAGCCAGGCCACACACCTCCAGATCCCTAGGGACCACCCTGGGGAGCAGAGGAGTATTTTCTTCAAGAAGTGTCCTCCCACCACTGAGCCCTACTCACATCAATGCCTGGAGAGGACAATTTATATACCCTGTGCCTTGCCACTGATCTTATGCTGAGTTTAGTTCAACTGAGACTCCAGACTTGGGGTTCTAATTTTAGTATAGCTATTGCTTTCTTTAAATCTCTACCTTAATCCAATTTCAACAGATTGGTCTTCTAAGACAAGACATCCAGCTAAGAATACTGTGCTGCAATGTCTCCAGTGGCTAAACTGCTGCTCCATTCTACTGGATACTAAGAACAGGAAAAAGTACAGTCACCTAGCAAACTAAAAGCTGCCAAAATCTTACATGGATAAATAGGAAACCTACTCTCTTGTGCTACCTGCCAAGGTATCAAACGCTGCAAGTTATCAAAAAACCTCTCCTCAGAATTCAGGCATGCAAGAGCACTTGTTCCTCTTCATTAACCAAAGCAATTAGAAAGCACAATGAGATGCAGCCCTGAATCTTGGAGCTGGAAATTCTACCTTTCTCCAATATGCTAAGGTCATCAAAATTGATCTTGCCTAGGTAACTGGACAGTAACTGGCCTAGGACTGCCCTTTACCCTCAGTCACTTGTACTGATGGAACTGGATTTATTGTGGTAGTGAAAAATCAAAAACAAAAGATGATGTTTGCCAAAAAGAGAAATCTACATCAATGTGAAAATGAGGAACTAACTTGTAGATTTTCCATCCTAAGATCTTTCCTGCCAGAGACAGCCAAGCTCTATACAAAGCACTGTTCCTGGAAACAAACACAATCAGTTTGCATGCAACATGCAAGTACAAAAAGGAAATCCGCACTCATATGGGAAACCTTATGTTTCCAAGGTAAGACACTTTTTTCAAAGTGACTCAAAACTATGGTTTCTTTCAGTTCTTTGGTTATCCCCTTTAAGGTGCTCTAACAGGATGACTCCATCTCCTTCCTGCTCCTGAGCCTGCATAGTATCCATTATATAAAATACCTCGAGACCTCAAACACAAGAGCACATCAATAGATTTCAGCACATGCACTGCTGCTCTGAAATCATTAAGGACCAAGGAGATGTATCTTTGTGCTGGCCTGACTGCATCCTAACATTTTCTAAATGTTTCTAAAGCAGGGATTCAGAACAGCAGTCTAAGCACACTCCCAAAATAGGAGAAGCTCTCCTGTTGAACACATCATCCTCGTCAGAGGGACTGGATACATAAACAGTGGGATCACTAAGCCATCAGCAGTTGTGGGAAAACTCCACCCCATCCACCCTGACCTCTGACTGCTCAAACTTCTGCTGTTTAAATCAAAGAGCTAACAGAAATAAATAAGTAGGATTAAAAAAATATGAGTAAACATGCTCTCCACCTCATCCCACCCTCTTTGTCAAAACTATAGGACATAAACTGCCCATCCGAAGTTAAGAACCAGGGCAGTAATAAGAGCTGAATAGCAAACCTGCACACAAAGGTCAAGCTCATGAATTATTCTTTGTCTGAAATTAAGTTACTTGAAGGCTCTCTAAAGCACTGACAGTCTTCCAGGATTCTGCTAAGGAGGATAAGAAAGGCAAAACCCATCACCTAGTCAAAGACACCAAAAACCCTTAAAGAGCTGCAGGGCTCCTGTGAAAGGATATGAAATTCAGTAATAATCCTGAAAGATAAACTCATTAAGTGTGATTAAGAGCTATTTCCCCAAAAAACCTATTCACATTTTCACCAGTTTGAGTCTAATCTTTGACATTTTTCCTGAACCTAGCACTAGGAAATCAGTAACAGACAGCTTAGTCTGTCCTCACAAATAGACTGTAGGAAACAGTGCATCCTAAAAGCTATCTGCTCTGGAAACTCCAGATGCTCCAGTTAATTAGCCAACTGATTACCTGATTCTTTGTTTTCTAAGAGAAACGAAGTTCTACAGGATAAGTTTTTTTGCGATACTTCTAGATATCTCAGTTATACAAAGACAGAATCCCAGTCCCTGAAAATCTTGAGGCTTTACTGTACTTGTGGTGGGAAAACGTACTTTTAAACAGAAAGTAAAGAAGTCAGTGAGTCATTAATGGCACTCAAAGCACCGTGTAGCAGGCTGACAAATGACAGTGTAATTTTTCTGTAATGAAGTAAGCCAGAGCAGGGAAGACTTACAAAAACCATCCAAGAGAACACAAAGTCAAAGCCTAGGCCAGGGCTGCAACTGGATCTCATAAACATGTGAGGCTTAGTGCATTTGATCAGGTGCAGCTCAAAGCTTGAACCCACAGTACCAGCACATGATTACTACAGGTAGCAATGATCACTGGATGCCAGTATTCATCATTAGCACACAAAGCTTTCTTCTGTAAATCTCAGCCATGTTCTGGCCATCCTCAGAGAGAATCCTTGGGCTGCCCATTCTGCAGATTTTATCAACTCTTCTCACAGCCCCTGCTATCACATCAAATTAAGGAGTTAAACTCCCTCTAATCTTTCTTGGCAAGGGCCTGTAGGATGTAGGTATCAGATAGATACCCACTGTGACAACTCACAGGTCAACAAAGAAAAGGTTGCCTACTCAAATTTAATCCAGGTTAACAACTCATGGCACGAAGCAACTACCTTTGCACAGGGGCTGAACAGCCAAATCACCTTATCCCTGGTGCAGGCAGCTATTGGGATGCTGCCAGTCACACCTGGGCTAACACACAGCTCAGAAGACTGCAAGAGCAGATGTTACTGCTGTGAGATCAATCCCTACTGATTCAGGGATTTGTGCACATGGGGAACAAAGACCAGATCAAAAATTTAGCACATGCGCTGTTAAAAGCTGAGCTACACACATAATGGAATAAACAGAAAACTTAAGGCAGACCGAAAATACAACACGGACACATACACGAGAAACAGCTTCAGAACACAGTGTCCAACAATTCTCCAAATACCAAAATAGTCCCGCTAGCATGTCTGCAAAGCCAGGGAGTTGTCACTAACCAGAAGTTTAACTCAAGTGCAAGCTCCATGCAGAAGCCTCAGCACTATCATAATTCATAGAGAGCAAGGACTAAGGGAGCTCAGGCACAGGAAAAGAAAAGTGTCCTGGGGAACAGTAAGTAATATCTGCATTTACAGTGGGCTTTCCTCAGCTCCAGGATTACCAAGACATTGAGTATGGGCACTGGACTGTCACCAAGACCTATAATAATAACTACAGTCAGCTTCTCATTTAAAAAGTCACCCTGCAAAATAGGTACGGCCAGGGCAGGAAAACTGAGTGAAGACAATAGCTTAGCTATTCTGGGAGAAGCTCAACAGGAGGCAAGACAATAATGGCTTGTCTGATTTCCTCTTTTGCTCCATTACTTAAAATCACTTCCAAGTACTGTTGTGTAAGGCTGGAAGGAGATACAAACGAATGCCTGGAGCAGATCTTTAGGAAAAACACCTGAACCAAAATGATTTGCTGTTTAAGAAATGCTTTGCTGTGTACTTGCTTTTTTCCTTTTCTTTTTTAAATGACTAGCATTACTAAATTTATTCAATTTTACCTTGAAGAAGGTTTACCTTTGCTATTTAAATGACAAATTAGAGCAAAAGAAAAAACCAGCAGCACATAAAGACTCCATCTGGAAATGCTTTTTGGAAACGAAAAGCACACAACACAAGAAGGGTTTATTTTCTGCTGTAATACCGTGCTGAAGTTACTACTTCTCCCTTCTTTTTTATAAGTAAGGCCATGAAGCCAAGGTTGAAAATCTTCCAAGAGCACAATAACATGAAAGCCTACAATGAGGCTACCACTTCACAGCGCCTTCTGCCATTATTGTTAAAGTTTCATCCAACTGGTTTCCACAAGTGCAAGTATCCTTTTATGCATTAAGCAACATCTACAGTGAGAAACAGATTCCTGTAAGACACTTCAATACATACACGCAATGTCTCCATATAACCCTACGGAAGATGCCGCCTGATGAAGATTTTTCACGGATACTGTCCATTCTCCCTGAGGAAAAAGCCCCTTCACTTAGGACACCCCAAGTGCCAGATCTACTTCCAGTTGGGAGGAAACTTACAGTCTGTAAGGGACTGACCCAGCTCACTGGATGTAATATCTCCAACCACTACCGCTCCCAAATATTCTGCTATTTCCAAGTACTTGGATTACTTCACAGGCTCTAATCCTTCTTAGTCTGCAAGGGCACCTTGGACATGGATTGAACTCATCACCCTGCAGGGAATATAAACCTGAGAAAGACAGAAAGACACTTGCTGCTTTCTGTCTTTAAGCAGAAGTAGTAGCAGCAAGGTCTGGAAAATGGGGATCTCAGCTGCAGCATTCGCAGGAGAACTCCACTGTACAAATCCTCATTCTGTCACAGAACCTCCTCTGAATCTGGGACAAAAATTAAGAGAATAAGAGAATGCCAATAGCAACCAAGGAGGAAAAGCCAAATAAATTCAGAAAGACCTGGCTAAGCAAAAACATGCCCGACTGGTACTCCTCTTCATTTCACCTCTAAATACTTGATGGGCACTGCGTCTGAGAGTGGGTAATTTTCACTGTCAAAATAATGGAGAAACTGAAAAAGATTTGATTAAGAATAAAATGATGATTAGCATTAACTATTTCCAACATTATGGAAAACAGCTTGTCAGACTAACCTGATATCTCTGCTTTTATGATAGTAAAAGTTTGGTTGATACACAAAGTCATTGGTAATAGACTCTGTAATGTATTATGGTTTCTGCAATGCATTTGACTTGGTAGTGAATGACATTTTGATTAAGAAGATACAGCAATAAAAATAAACTCAGAACACATTAAATGGATCAAACACAAGATAAACGATAACTTTCAAATGCAACAGTAAACGTGAAACACTTGTCATGAAGAAATGCTTCAAATGGGATCCTGCAGGGACCCATTCTTCAGCCCAGTGCTCTTTAGCATTTTTAGAGTGAGCTGGAAGAAAGCATAAAATCAATACACATGGAGTCTGGAGATGATACACAGCCAAGTTTCAACAGTGATGAATACCAGAATGTGAGTCAGCAGTCAAAAGACTGCTTGACAAGCAATACATAAAAAAATAAGTATCTTCCAATAAGGAGCAAAATACAAGGTCATAATTCTGAAACCACAAGGGGCAAGTCCTTATTTACAGGACTCTGATGCAGGAGAATAATTCTGGGGAAATTTTTTCGTCATCACAGCTGATCAGCAAAGAACATAACAAAAAGATCATACACAAAATAGTATAGTTGGTTGTATAAACATAGTACCTACTCAGGATAGAAAAGTTCTAATATCTTTGTATTTGTCCATCATGTGATGCTCTCAGTTTAGAAACTGCCTTGAAAACTGGAAAGTTCACAAGTGCCACAAGGATAAGGAAGATTTTAGAAAACACATTAAATTAAGGGAGTACAGATTCTTTTAATTCAATACACATATTGTCCATATTAATAATTATTAAATTAGTATTAATAAAAATGTTCATTAATATAAGGAAAAACTTTAGCAGACACATCATGCCCTAATTAAGAAGTATCTGGGCACTTTTATTCAGAATTATTTATTATTCAGAATGTAACGGTTTCAATTGAGTAGTTTAATTAAATCCTTAATCAATGTACTTTAAAAAGCCCTTCAAATTACATTTCCCTATGGATCCCTTAGAAACTTAAAATGTAGACTAATGTCACAGATTTTAGATCACAGACTATTCTGAGCTGGAAGGGATCTACAAGGATCATTGATTATTAAGATGATTATATAAAGATTATCTGAAGATAAGTACTGTCTGGTGATACATTCTTTTAAATCCTGGAAATCAACACATTCAAAATTAATCCAAGACTTTGAACAAGAAAAGCAAAACTGACAATGGTCACAATCTCCCAAGGATGGCTGCAGAGTCTTCATCACTTTTTCATCAGCACCTCCTTCCTTACAAAAGGATATCCCATGAGATCAAGCATGATTTCATTTAAGCCCCATTTAATGGAGAGCAGACCAGACTTCGGTGCTATTTTTTGGCCTGATTATTTAGATATTAACTCAAAAATTAAATCCTCTGTTTTTCCAAAAGAAAATGGTTGAGTGTGACTGTGCCTTCTGCATGGCATCATGGCACTGGAGATTACCAAGCACTGGGGGCCCAGAATAGGGTGACCAATTTAATTTTATTCTGAATCTTACAGCAATCCTCCAGGAATAAAATGTGTAATCCAATAAGCCACACAAATCTCAACAGGCTAATCACATTATTTTAAGCCCTTTTTAATCAACTTAAATTATTTCTTCATTAATCACATTTACACCAATTCAGATCAACCCCTACACCTAAATTTAGCAATGAAGTTACAAAAAATCAATAACATTAGGTAATGAAACTGGTTTAATGGGATTTTTTTTTTAAATTCCAATTGTCATTCATAGTTGAATTATTAAATAGGTTGAGATAAAATGAATAAAGTCAAATATGAAGGATATGGGCAAGACAGGGCAGTCTTTAATCTGACCTATAATGCACTCGGGGGTGAAATTTTGCCACATGCTATCTAAAGGCCCTCATTTTCTGCAAGAGAGAAAAGCAGCTTTCAGCATACCCAACAAATGCATCAGCTCCTCTGAGGAAACTGTTTATCGACTGAGGGGAGTGCCCCTGAGGTGTAGGAGTTTGTACAGCTGGTGTGCAGGCTCTCCATGGGGGCACAGGCACCACCTCCACAGGAGCCCACAGGACAGATCCTTGCGGCAGCCCCGGTGCTCGGTGTGGGTGCAGGTGTGAGCCACCTCCCTGCACGGTGCCATGCCTGTCCCATTTGTGATTTATTAACCCTTGTGTTGACACCTTGTCAACAAGCTCAACAAGCTCCTTGTCAACAAGGATTAGGGACAACTTTCTGACTGCTCCTCTACAATATGAGCACTGAAATGTATCTGTACTTAACTACAGACTCAAAAATCCCTCAAGTATTTTTTTACTTTTATTTTTCTCCCATCTACAGCTTTTTAGCTTTGCAACTATGGGCACGGTGCATACCATACATCCATCCCCCTTCAGCATCCTTGGGCTGAAGAGGACGGTGTCGACATAAATCATGCCTGCTGGTATCACAGCAGTTTCAAGCCACAAAATGTGCTCCTACACTGCTAAAGGAGTTGGCAGGGCTGAAAACAACATACAAGTAAAACAATTAGTTCGGTGGAGCACTTAGCAACATACGACAAATTAAGCATCTCCCTTACAAGCAAAACACAGACTTCTCTATTAATACAAAAGAAAGAAGTATTCAAGAGACAGCTCTGGTAGCCTCATTAAATCTTACTATGTGACTCTCATAAGTAGGAATATTCCAAATTTTTACCAATGCAGACACAGAATGTTTACATTAGTCATCAAAATAAGGAGCAAATTATGCAGGTTACAAGCACCTCGATAAGATGCAAACTGCAGCATCATAAACACCCAATTTATTTAAAGAATAATTGATTTGCTATGGAGATGTGCTACAATTTTTAATCCCATTTCTTCAAAATTATCTACCTTCAAGGGCAGAACTCTCTTACTTCCCATAGCCCATGTCTCAGAGAAAAAAAACCATAGTTCCTCATTTGGCTTTGGTTTTTTTAAACAAATAAAGGAATGCAATTATAATGTAGTTTTATCCTGGTCAATATATATATTTGCTAAATAATCATAAATCTTTTCTCTTAGAATTAAACTATCAGCACGCCTGAGTATTACAATCCCTTGGGTTTTACATATGCATTTTTACAGTTTAAGTGTATCACCAATCTGTTGCAATTGCTTCCATCCAGTTAATATTAAACATTATGAATTAGTGGTTATAGGGGTTTGAGAAAAAATTTGAACACTAACCGCAGCATAACTGTACTTCAGCTGCAACATAACTTAGCACTTACATGGAGAAAGTAACACCTCAAATCTCCAATAGTTCTGTACACTTGCAACATTCAGAAAATGTTGAGCAAGAAGAAAAATGTTGGATTTGCAGCCAGAAGAGTTGGAACCTCCTGGCTTCTAGTTCAGCTCATGAGCCCAGGAAGACCCCTTAGGAAACACTATCTGCTCTGGATTTGTCTCGTGGTTTCCACAAGACTCAAAAATGTTTCTGACACACAAATATCAGTACCTTCAGAGAAAAGGCAGCTTCTGTCAGGTCTCCATCCACCCCCTCACCTGGGGGGGTTACATGGCAGAAAAGGGGTGTTGGGGTTTTAGTTTAGTCTTAGTTTTTTCCTGTTAAAGGAATTTTCTCCCATATGCATGTTGCTAGGGGACAAATAGCTGTACTTAAGAAAGACAAAAAGGGGAGTGGGGCGGGCCTGGCTACTCCTTTGTCTACACCTGGGTGTGGGGTCAGTTCGCTCTGAGTGTCCGGAGAGAGAAGCTGCAGAGAAAGGAGCTGCTGCTGCTTTCTTTTTGGCCGTTCTTTCTTCCTGCTGGGAACAACGCCGGGACCCCAAAAGCCGCTTTCCCTGCCCTGCTGGAGACCGGGCTGTGGCTGCCCTGCCCCGCTGTTGCTTCGAGCTTTCGCTATGCTGTAGCCGTGCTCACCCTGCCTGCCTGGGCCTCCGTGGGGTTCTCCCATCTGGATACATCTCGCCTGCCACCCGGGATTTGCGTTCGTCCCTGCCGCTCCAGCCTGCCGTTCTAGCCTGCCGTTCCAGCCTGCTGTTCCTGAGAGTCCGGGATCGGCTGCCCAGGGGTTTGTGAAGCCTTTGTTCCATCCCTTCCCGGGATCCCAGGGCACCGGTACCGCGTGTGTCCCGAGCTCGCTCCGGAGCGCCCCCTGCAGCCGCGGGGGAACCATCGCACCTGCCCTGCTCACCGGGAGCCGCCAGCGCCCCTGCCGGCTGCGAGCGGAACTGCACCCGAGGGGAAAGGGCCCGACAGCCGAGAAGGCTGGCACTGGGTTTGTGTTTGCTGTTACTGCCATAGTTGTTGTTGTTCTGTTTGACTGGTTATATACATATATATATATAGTAAAGAACTGTTATTCCTATTTCCCACATCTTCGCCTAAAGGCCCTTGATTTCAAAATATAATAACTTAGAGGGAAAAAGGGGTTATATCTGCCACTTCAAGGGGGGGCTTCTGCCTTCCTTAGCAGACACCTGTCTTTCAAAACTGAGACAAGGGGGTGTCTAGCAATGGAGGCAGGAGCAGCTGGGCCAGTGGTTTGGGGAAGCTTTTTGTTTTAAGAGGTCCAAGTTTGGTATTTGCCTTCTCCAGGACAGAAGGCCACAGGCTCCTTTGCTAAACCACAAGTTTCCCTTATCTTGCACAGTTGTCATTAACACCAACATACTCTGCCCAGAGCAATTCCAGAGGGTACTAAAGGACTATTAAATGCTGGCCATGTTTAGTTTTGCAAGTGTGAACAAGTGGTAGCAGAAGGGTGACATTAGTGAGCACTGGGAACCACTGTTGGTGGACAAGAATCAGCTCAGCATTCAGTTCATTCAATGGGCCCTCTAGCATAGATTATGCTTTGCAACAACTGTGTGATTCACTTGTTGCTCATTTTAAGCTTTAATCTTACAAACACACACATTTAGTCCCCACAGTCACACTGTTCATTTGTTAATATTCTATTTAGATTAAAATAGGTGTGACTGCATTTGTTCATCCAACATCTCCTTAAGTCCTTTTTAAACCCCAGTGGTCTGGCTTTTCGAGACTTTTAAAGGTAATCCCTCCCACCAGGGAAACAAATTCTAAATTTAATGGTATGTTTTTTACATAAGCAGATACAGTGAAAAGACAAATGTTAAGAAAAGGTCTTTTTCTTCTAGAAATATTAACTCCCTCCTTTCTTCTTTCTTGTTATTTTTCATCAGTTCCTTTCACTGGATGTATAAGCAATGAATGCTCCCCAACATGTATACTCCTCCACTTTATTTACCTTGGAGCAACATCTCTCTTTAGCTGCAGGACTTGCTAACTCTTGGAAAGAAGAGGCCAGAGGCAAGCAAGAAAGCACCAGGAGCAGGCAGCAGTGAGCGCCACAGACCCAGGGGAGCACAGCCATTCTCAGGCTGGACTGTTCCAAACCCAGCATATGTGGGAGAAGCCAACTTCTGAGCTCCATTTTTACAGATGACACTAGTTTTTTCTAGCTGGTTGCCTCAGGAAAATAATATTGCTGTAAATAGACCATTTAAGATGTAATTTCTTTTAAGTCTGTCTTTAAATGGAAGACTAAAAAGGACAATAATTTTTGAATTATACAAAACTATAGAAATCATTTGCTTTGCTTGTCAGCTTTCCATTTCAAAGCTCTTGATGAAATTTCTAGTCTTAACCCTAAAGCAAAGCTTTATGCAATGAAGGGCCAACATATTCTATATCTGTTTAATTATAATAATGAAGACTTTGGTAATGCATTTAGAAGAACTACACTCTAATCAGGGCTGTAAGCAGAGAACTACTTTGTTGTACCCAGGAGAATTTGTCTGTCTTAATTAAGTCTCCTCTCTCAGACACAGAACACAGAGGCTCTTTCATCTGAACTACCTTATGTAATTGCAGAACAGCTCTACTTGCTGCATCCAGCACACATTGTTTACAGTCCAGTTTCTAACACTATCATCATGTTTCCTAAAGCAAAAATATAGAAAAGATAGAAAACAGTCTAGACAATGTCCTTGGATACAGTAAATGGTATGCACATGCTTCTGTCTTGTAGTTCAGCAACAGAGGCTGCAGTAAAATATGAATGCCCTAATGCTCGCATTGATCTGAATCACATTGCATTCCCTTAGCTCACACAAAGCAATTGTTCTTTACTTAGCTCAGTGTAATGAATGCAGAATCTAGCCCACAGGAGCAAGGTATGAGATTTGTGAAAACCCCATTTTTAACTGTACCCTATTTTCTGGATATACAATTTTAAGGCATATTTGGAGTCAGAAAAGTAAAAAACACTGTAACAGTACCAGACATTTTACACATACATTAACAAAAATTAAATCTTCTTAGAACTACCATAGACACTAAACTCCACAGCTTATTAATTTCAGTGGGCTTTGTCTCTGCGCTTTTCTGATTTTGAATCAATATTGAAGCTTATTGAAATTATGTTCCTCCTTACGCCTATACATAAGCCAAACAAATTTCTTTTTTTTCCCATAGGGTGTTTTCATCTGAGATCATTAGTAACTGAGAGAAGAAGAATCAACTCTTTGCATGCAGTAAAGTGGCAAACATTTGGTTTTTAACTATGTTCTTTGGAAAATAATACATTTCTAACTCATTTTCCAAAGACAATTAAAAATGACAAATTACCTGCCATTGAGTTCTTCAGTTGCTCGGTAAATTGAGGCACATCAGATACTCTGTAATTGCTAAATTACTCTGTTGATCAAAGCACACTGTTGTAAGCTCAGCAAACTGAAATAGCATTACTGCCCTCATGAAAAATGAATGCTCACCCTGCAACCATTTGCTGGTATTTTAAAACTCAAAACACTGATTTCAGAGCTCCAAGTGAAATGTGGTCATTCAACAAGCACTGCACTGTGCACCACCACACCAAGACAGAGATTTTGGTTGTAAAGTTGGCATAACCCAACCTCAATCTGTGGTTTCTTCCTAAACTCTCACAGAAAACTGTTTTCTCCTATCAATAAGAATGTGCCCCAGAATAAACTCACACACAACACTGGGAAAGTGTATGAAACTATGGAAACTACACCATCCAGAAATCAGACAAAATACTAAAATTCAAAGGACAAATTTTGAAGAGGTCTGCATACATCCTTTGATTTCAGGGTCAACGTGGCCATCAGAAGCAGGAGAAGTGATGTAACTAAACCTGTAAAGAACTGAAGGGTGGAACACTTTTAGAGTATTAACTGAGCTGGGCTGTTACCTTCCACAGTTTATCGTTTACTTTTCGTGACACACTCATTCTGGGTACCTTAACGCTAAGTGTCCTTTCTCTACTGCCCGAAAACACTTAGGGCTTGAAATCAAATTCTGAAATCCAGTAGGCAAATACACTGGGTATGAAGCAGGTTTTCCTTGCACTCCGTTTCTGAAAATCTCAAGTACAGGTGTCCCATATGTTGTACACAGAGTCAGGGGTACTTACATATGAACCACTGAAGCTACAGATCTGACTCCAGAGTAACATCCACACAAGCAGAGCGTGTTGAAAGGAGTTCCATTCCTTTGTTTTGCATGAAGCACAGATCTGATGATACATCCCCAGCTCTTGCTGAGTCAACGAAGCATTTAAACACAGATCTACTGTATTCAGTGAAACTTAAGAGACATTTTCATGCTTTGCTGATCTCTAAGGCACCCAAAATCACGCAGGAAACAGAAGGCAGACATGCTGTGAATGCTGCTGACATGTTGTAACACCGAGCCACAAAACCACCCCTCTGTTTTCAGAGACTGCTCTAGCTCTGGATCAAACCTACATGTTTTGTGAATCATATCTTTATGGTAGGAATGTAGCAGCATGCAGCAAAAATAAGTGAAACAGTTGTCTTGGTGTAATAACTTGGTAAAATAAGATGTTTCTTTTTGAGTGCAGAAAAGACACCACACATCATTCCCGAGTGTTTTTTTTCAACATGATTACTTGGAATATCTTCCAGAAAAAAGACAGACTACATACCTGAAAAATAACCCTTTTCATTTCTTTCCATAAACATAATCTGAGAGCAGGCAGGAGACATGGACTTGAAGCCTCAACCTAAACCATATCCCTATCACCGTGAGTTCCCCAATAATTAAGGTATAATAAACAGATGAGTTTGGATAATCCTATATGCTGGTTTCTTACTTAGAAGTTTCATTGTAATTGTTTTGTCTTCCTGTATTTGAGAGCTCTTATTCATGTACTACCAGAAAATATAAACAGAAGTACCCCATTACCTCTGCCATTTCCTTTTTATAGACTTTTACAGCGATGACAAGAAAAAATGTTTGTTTCAGCAGACCTTGCGCAGAGCTGCTCCCGTACAAACCCAAAACCAGGTTCCCAAGCATGTCCATATGCACAGCCTCAGCAAGAAAATTACATACTGCCCATAGCTTAATCAGAATTTTCAGAGAGAGAAAATGTCTATTAAGTTTATTAGATGCAGGTGTTTATTCTACAGGGAAGAATGGGACTTAAGGCCTGGAAAATCTTCTTGTGTTTTCTATTTAAGCCTTTGCAAAGAGACAATGTTTAGCAAATAGATGTATTTTAAATACACATCCTGGACATGTTTATACTCCATTTGTGACTAACACAAGGAATTGAGAGTAAAGCTGTGCTAAGTCCTGTGGCTTGAGACAGGCACACAAGCACCAGCATGTAGCTGTGTAAGCACACATCACACACTGACACACAGCTAAGAGAGAGCCATGAAGGGATTCCACCAACACCTTTCCAAATGCAACCTGCATAATTATAAAAAATCTTGGTACATTCTGAGGCATTGCAAGAACAAACATTTTCTCCACACAAATCTCTCCTTGAAGCCTAGAGGGCAATCATGTCTTGCAGGCATGATTACACAGCCTCCAGAAGGAGACAGAAGCAGAACAAGAACTCCATCAGAGAGAAACTGGGAAAACCAGCACAAAGCTTCTCTCTCTACAATTATCTTGGTAGAATAATGGCAGAATTATACAAAAAGAGCAACTAGAGCTCCTTCCAGCAAACACTGCTACTGCCTGGATTAATCAGACAGAGCTGTTCCTGAAACTGATACATAAATTGACATTAGTTCAGTCTGCTTGTATAATACCAATTCAATCTCATTTTTCATACCAAATTATGTTGGACTTTAATTAAAATCTTTTAACTGAAAATTAAAATGTCAGTGGTGATGCACAGATGCTGCTGAACAGATTTATCTTCTCCCTAATGCAAATAAAACAAAAAATAAGAAGAAACACCTAAGAGCAAGAGTTTCAAGCAATAGTCTGCTCAGCCAGCAGCAGGGACTGGCACCACTGAATTAAGTTCCAGGGGTTCTATACTTACCTTTCAGTGCCAGTAACATGCCAGCAGGATCAGGGACTGCCCAGCTGAACTCTATTAGTCAAATAACAGGAAAACAAGAGCAAATAGCTCCTAAATGCAGTATAGCAGTAATGATACATGACTCAGGAAACTCCAAACAGCTTTTT
The DNA here is from genome assembly GCF_017639235.1 of Corvus kubaryi. Classification (NCBI taxonomy): domain Eukaryota; kingdom Metazoa; phylum Chordata; class Aves; order Passeriformes; family Corvidae; genus Corvus; species Corvus kubaryi. Next base: position 27,934,757 of record NW_024581135.1, read on the forward strand.
CACTCATCAGACAAAAAACGGCTCCTTAGCAAAACAGAAACCTTGAACTCCACTAGCACCCCACACAAACACACATGGTGTGTGCTCATCTGCCTCAGCTTCCCCCAGCATTTGGGTGGGACTCAAATGCAGTGGCCGAACACCACCTTCCACCTCTCCAAAAACATTCACCTGAGGAGAGGTGATAACAGGGGAGCCACAGAGTCCAACACCCATTTTCCAGAGCCACTGCTCTAGTGAAGCCTAACCCCACTTCTTCCAACTGCTAATTGCTTCAAATGAGCTAACGTGGTTTGACACACCAGCACTCACCTACCAACAGCTCCCAGGGGATGCTACCCAAGGTCCACTTTGGACCTACTCCTAACATCCAACTCACAACGATTTTAATCAGACTATTCAATCTACATCCAAGGTCCAAGGACCACTGTCGTGAAGTGAGACCTGTAGCTCTTCTCTCCAAACCTACTGTTTCTGATGTTTCCAAAGGTTCATCTGTTTGGTACAAAGAAGTCAGAGTTATAAACTTTGTCCACCTCAAACTAGTCACCAGCTTCAGTCTGAATTTCTAAGTGTACACATATTTTGGGCCCAGCACCATACATAACTAGGCTCTACTGATGTTGCTGGTCATTTGCTGAAACACTTTCTCCAATTCCACAAATAAAGCCCATTCCATGACTTAACTTCATTTTCTAGCTATGAAATAAATAAGAGAGACAATGAAATGTTACATATTGCAATGTACTCTTACAGTGAATAGGGAGCCCTTAAGCAGAGTGGGAACATAAACAAAAATTAAGGCATGAGTCATAGAGTTCAAGTCAAAGAAAAAAAAAAGGGAAAAAGACCAGTGAGAATAACAATACACAAAGAGGGTGAAAAAATTACAAACACAAGACAGAAGTAATAAACAGGGGCCCATGTAGAAGTGGCTGTCAGGCATAGGCAGCACACTTCAGAAGGGGACAAGTTAGAGCTTTTGACACCTTGCTCAGTTTAGCTTTCCATCCTCATTAAAAAAGCATCTGAAAAAGAAATCCTTGGTTTTCCTGGGAGCACATTTCCTTCTCAACAAATGTTACTGAGAGTTGCACTATTGACGCCAATAAAAGGAGGGTAGTTTAATCACTAGAGCTAGTTTTGGGTTGCTGATTTGATGATGATCTGCTGCTCAAGCTGCTAATGGTTTGATCCTAATTTTGTGGTAATCGGACTATATTCATCCCTTGGCTCCTTGCTGCTGAGGTATCTAACATCACTGTACCTGTCAGGTCCTGGGAACTGAAAATTATTTCTCTGCAGTATTAAAACGGCAGAAAAAAAGAAAAAAGAAAATTGATAAGAAAAAGAAAAAAGAAAATGGGCAGCGCCAGTGCTGATGTTCATAGAGAAAATGGAAGTTCCACAGAGCTGAATTACATTACATATTTGCACAGGGCAATTTGTACAGGAAATACTCTTCTCCTTAACTGAGTCTTGCTGTTAAAACAGATCAGTCTGGAAAAAAAGAAAGAAGAGAGGTCAGAATGGCAGAACAGCCAGCCTGATCTTTTCAGCTGTCTGCGGAGCAACAGCGCACCCCCACGCAGCCCTGCAGAGCAAAGACTGGGGATGCAGAAGGCAATCAGCAGTTCCTATCCTTAAGACTAAAGGTCAAACTCAACCAACCCTCCAGTGGCAGCAGAGGCACGTGGTTCCAGTGAACACCCAAAGGCAGCCAGTGACACTCAACATGCCACCACTTTACCAGCAATGGCTCTGCCCTAACCTGTCAACAAACACAAGCATTTTGCACATGGCTGTTTCCCAGGGTCGGTTTTCCTCCTGCTCGTCCTTTGCAGACCAGAGGCAGGTTGGCCAGCTGGGTAAGCCCATCAGACAGCAGAGAGGCAGAAGATGCCTGAGACGTGCAAGACACCCCACACTCAGGCGTGCACATGGTGAGTCACAGCATCCATTTCAGTTGCCAAAATTGTTTAATAAACCACTAGTAGACTTGAGGCTTGAAATTTCACAGGGATGTTTAGACAGAGCTTATACAGTGACAAACTTCTGGCTTTGAAAAAAACTGTTAAAACCTATCTTTGGTCGTTTACACATCCTCTCCTAGTGCGAGACCTGCCATCTGCCTACTGTGATTTGCCAGTTACACGCTGTTGTATCCGCAGCCACCACGCTGCTAAAACACGCAGGCAAAAACCTCTCTTGGTGTTTTTTACCCACACGCTGCTTTTGTCAGAAGGAGCAAGTGGCTTAGGGTTAGAGGAAGAGGGCAGAAGGACTTGGTCGTTTATATCCTAAACACTGCCCTACAGGGAGGCTTTTCCTCTCTAGGAGCAGTGAGGAGCAGTAACACTCACAAAGTCCATGCAGGGAATCCCAGTGAGCTGACACCCCTCTGCTGCCAGTGCATTGCACTGCCTGACAGCAGCCCCTCTATCACAACTGCATCTACCTTGTCAACTCCACCACCTGCTTTTTGGACACCAAGCAAGGCCAAGAGCTAATAAAATTGTCAGCCCTCCCACAGATCCCTTCATTCGACCATAGACACAGTCAGATCCTCCCCCCTTGCATCAGTTCATCACCTGCAAGATCAAAATCACTCACTTGATTTCCATTCCTGCTCCAACCCACAGAAGCTGACCTGGGGGAGCAGCACATGGAACAGCAGCAGTTGTGTGTTCAAACAGGGGACTCATCTACATGGCATACAGTAAATTCATGTCCCCTGTTCCTTCCTCACCTGCCTGAACCCAAATGCATACAGTACACTGTTTAAGAGAGAGGTAATTTGAATTAAATAGTAGTCCTAGTACATTCCAGAAGCATTCCTGAAAACCAAGCGTTTGAATGAATTTTCTTCAAAAGCCTCTAAACAAACACCCAGCTCTGCCGTAACACTGCTGCTTTCCCCTTACCTTAGTAACTGTGGGAGGCTATTTATCTCATTCCCCTTGCAACATAAAAGCCATTTCTCCAGTCAAGCCTCTACATTATAGATGGTTATTTTTTTCCTTTATCATGAGCCCGCTGATAGTCTCTTTCATATGGAGGCAAAGCACCCAGGTGAATGATGAAGGTGGCGGCAGGGAAGTAATCGTGCTTGCGTGAGGGACCTCTCCCAGGATTTTATGCTGTTTGTGAAGGCCTGACTCCAGTGCCACGCTGGCTGTACATCACTGTGATTACACTGACTAGGTTATTCTGATTTACAGCAGAGAGAGACAGAGAGGCAGGAAATTGGCCCAGCAATGATGTACTAACGTGTACTCTTCTCCAGAAGCTCAGTGCCTCTAAATACAAAAATGTTAAAACCATGTTTTTGATAAGCATGACAAATCATGTAAAGTCATTACAATTTTATTAGAGGAAACATTTTCAAATGCATTGATTAAATTAGGAATAATGACTTAGACCTGGAGTTATAAACCTCTAATCTCATCAGCACTAATGACCTCCTGAAATAAAAGGGAGGAAGTCAGCAGCCTCATGGCTGAGACAAAGAACGCACAGCACACGACACCAGCCCTTTATCAGCCATGCTACAATAGATAAAACTGGGTGAGAAGACAAAGACTGTGGAGAGCCAAATCATAATCCACATGTTAAAAATAGCTTCAGCTATCTAGGATTTTAAACCCTGTTTAGAATTACTTAATTATTGAGCTCCAACCAACATTGATACACTTACCATAGTTAAAAAGCAGCCTACATAAAAGCAACGTTATTCTGTACATATTCACAATGAAGTATATGGAAAAATATGGAATGTGTTCAACCTGTAATTGTCTTCCCAATGCAAATGGCTTCTGACATGCATATTCCAAAGTGTAAGTTGCATGCAAATATCCCATGCACCAAACTGCTGACTCCGAAGGACATGCAGCAAGGAGCTAGTCATAAGATGGCATTCACCTTCCCACTCTTCTCTCACTGAAAGTCCCCCTCCTCCTCGATACTGACACTGATCTCCCTCCACGGTCTACTGAGATAAGAAAAAAATGGGAAGGTGTACACTTCCACTGCATGTAGAGGCTAAAGATTGATCCAGTTGCCCCTTACCTTCCTGATGCTGACTGACAAAGTATTGTCACTGAATAGGCCTAACTTGTAACCTGTATTTCGAGGTGCCATTCTCAAGATTAGGGAGACCTGAGCTTGCTATAGAGCAAGGAAAAGAGCAAACATGACAATGCATCTTCTTAAATCTTCCCCTGGGTCCTGGAGGGGGTCAGGACTTGTTCTCATCCCTTATGACAATCTCAGGGTCATGTGAAACCTTAACTTGGAGTGTGTCCAAATGCCGGCACACACTCAGCAGAGCAGGTGGAAAGCAAAGCATGGTGCTCACGTCCTGCTTCCAGGGTTGCCGCAAAACCCAAGAAGTCTCTTCACACTGAAGGTACTTCCTCCTGGTGGAAACAGCCAACTAAAACTAAACTGCTTGTTCACTAGTGTTTGCCTAATTCGGGCCTTCTAGGCTGAATCCTCCCCTTATCCTCCCCAACAGCAAATATTATAAAGGATGTTTAACCATTTTCTTTTTTCCCCCCTCACATTTCCCTTTCTCTCTCGTTCTATGAGAATCGGAAGCAAGAGGAAAGTGGAATGAATGTATGCTGTGTCTGTCAAAATACGAGGTATGGAGAGAAAGAAAACTGTTCTTCCCTAGACTCAACAATTATTAGCTCACATGTCTTCTGAAACACCAGGAAATATAAGAAACTGGTGATGGAAGAAGGATTAACAAAATTTGCACCTTGAAATGTAACATTAATATGGAAGAACAAAATAGCAAATCATGCAACATTGTAGAAAACCAGCAGAATTATCTGAGTGCTTTTCCTCATCTTCCCTCATTTATGCGGTCTTTAGATTTATACACTTCTCTTTCTTGTAAGGACTACATCACAAGATAATGCATAATTACTTCATTTGTTCATTAAACTTCATCAGCATTGTTTCACCTGTCAGATAAATGGAAAATACTGGTAATATATAGCTGTGCATTAACACTATTTTTGCCTGTCTCGCCATGACCTCAAATCCAAGAAACAAACCTCACCTCACAGGGAACAATTTAGTTTAACTTCCCTTCAAGACCCAAAATACTCATCTTGCCCCTTCTCCCCACCCCCTCCCCCAGTGGAGTAGCCTATATAGTGAAAAACCAAGTTTCACAGCTTTGGATCGGAACCTCTGGGACATTGCTGGCTACAGACACATTCCTGCTTATTAGAAGCACAGAAGGATGCTTTTCTGTGCACCCTTGGAATTTCCAGGAGCACAACAGAGAAATAATCTCACTTGTGCATCCAGGAACAGGAGGAAATGATTCACCCTGCACGTTGTGTGCAAATTTGGTCTAAGAGTGCACACAACTAATTACTAAAAGTGGATCACTATGATAAGAATTTTTTCCTTAAACTGAAATTCCACATTCAAGGTATGAGTTTGTTTGCCTTTTTTTTCTCCTTTCCTTTATTACAGGAATAAACTTTCTATTATTAGTCTGTTTCTGTCATTAAATTTGTAGTGTGTGCAAACACTGATGAGTGTTTTTTTGCTCTACCAAATTGTTCTGTTCTAACAACTGAGAACAACATCTTTTACTGCATTACACATAGGAAATATTTAGAACAAACAAAAAGAGAACACTGGCTACCCACATGCATTAAATATCTGATAGTAAAGTGAAAACAATTCATGTGGTAGTGCAGCTGCACAACATTAGGACAATTGAGTCTGTTCTCCATCTCTCCAGCCATTGAGTTTCAGCCTTTTATCAGTATTCTTGAGTTATCTTTTTTCACTGTAAATAGACTTCATTTCCAAACTCTTCCCATCTTTATTTTTTCCCTTGAACTCACCTCTGAGAGACTTAATGAGGACAGAAAATTGATCAGCAAGTACATTTTATTCCTTATTTGAAAGCACATAATGTTTCTCACAAGTCCTCTTTGTAGGAAGATGTGTCTGGAAGTACTTCTGTTCCATAAATATATTTAGAAAGATGAAAGAGAGAGACACAGCAAAACCCAATGACTTGATCAGCACAGATGTGCTCTTGAGACACCAAGACTGCATTAGCCCTTCCAGCTATGCACTGCCAGCCCTCCCCAGTGGCAGCCCAGCTGGTTTTAGGACTAATCTGAGAGATTTTGCTCAGGTCATGAACCTCCAGTGCCCCGAGTAAGTCACCTATGCTGAAACTTGGCTCCCTTTGAGAAGTGTGAAGCTCAAGTCTATTCTGTTTTTCCTTATTAAATTAAAAAATATTTTTATTAAAAACAAAGTCACAAACAATGGGTGATGTTCAAACACAAACTTTCATCTGTTTATGGACCATTAGTTACATGTGGGGGTTTTGTCTCCCAGAGCTATCCAATTCAAAATTAATTTATAGCCCTGTCATCAGAAAAATAACAACCACAGCCCAACAAGACCTCAGCATGGAAGATATAAACAACCTTCAGCAGAACACACTGGGGTGCAAGTTAGCTAACATGCAACTACAAGAGTAGTAGGAAATAAAACCAGCTAGTTACCCTTAAAAATACCAACACAGTATGCTTAACATTTTCTTTTCTATTGCCGAGTGCTATAATTAGTGGTTAGTAAACAGTTGTGTGATGGCAGCAACCAGATGTTGCAATGGGATGTTGCAGAACACTGGTAGGTGTGTGAAAAAAAGAGGCAACAGTTGGCCTAAAGGGTTGACTGTTAATATTGCTTGCATTATTCTAATTTCTAAAAAAAAAAATCTTAGAAGGAAATTTAATTTAAAAGACACTCAGAAAATACACTGGCTCATCAGTCAGGCTATTAACACAGAATAAGTGTGTTAATAATAATTAAAAATAAATACTGCATTAACAATAAAGAGAAATTACACAGAGCAGTAACAATAAATTACATAGTCTGAGATAAAGCCTAATAAGAGCAGTGGTTTTCTTCTCTGTATTACTACATGTGCTGCTCATTGTATGGGGTGGTGGGTTTAAGACATTTCCCATGTTATACAAGAGTAATTTTAAAATTGAAGTGGAAAAGAGTTTATGAAAAATGAAAGAATATTTAATCGCAAAATGGACTCAAGACTTGCATTAAATGAATTGACCTTATCGGGCTCCATTCATCTGTATTTTTCACCCTCAATGAAAATGGAAAGTTGGTGGGGAGCTGTTTCGAGTGCTGTTAAGCTTCCCACTGATGTGAGCAGCTTACTTTAAACAAAAGGTTCAAGGTTTCTGTGGGAAGAGTAACAAACCCACTGGGATTTCAAAGGCGCATGTCCTCAGTTTTCCCATGAACCCCTCTCTGCTCTCAGTGCTGTGGCTGTGGGAACACGGTGGCCTGTCTCACTCATGGCTCCTGTTTTTGACGTGACCATATGCAACACTCTCCCCCTTCTCCCCCAATTCATGCTAAATTTAACACTTGTACTACATTGTTCAAGATCTCCTTTGAAACTGCAAATTTTTATATTCATTTGCAAGATATGAAAAACAGTGGTTTAAAACCATTAATCTGGCTATGATCATTAGCCTTCCATTGATTTTCCATTTAAATCTTTTCATGCACCTGTTACGTTATAGACTAAAACTCAGTCTCTTGAGCAAGCTGAGTGTGCCCACAGTCAGTCTCAGGCAGACAGAAAGTTTTCCCCCAGCCACATACGGAGGTCAAACAGCACAGCTTAGGCACACACAAAAAGTAAGTGGTCATAGTCAAGGTCAACAAGGTGAATATTTTAAGGAAGGAGATCCAAGCCTCTTCCCCTGCCTGGAGGAGACGAGGGAAGGAGAAGGGAGCCTATCAATCCAGTGAGGCTAAGGAAGGGAAGGTCCTTGCTATCTCATCCTGCTGCAGCAGGAACACCCCTGCCAAACCGATGGCGAGTCCCGGCCCAAGGGCTGCAGTTCAACAGGGATGAGGGAGCAATTGCAGGAGGACATAGGAAGGTGAAAGGTAAACAAGGATGCACCATTTCCTTTCATACAGATTAACTGCAGCCCACGTGCAAAGCAGAGTTTCACCGGGCACATTGCCAGTGTGCAGTGAGGGGAAGGCAGCCCTTGGCCCACACAAGGGCCTGCGGGATTGAACCTTCAGGAAACACGGGCATCGCTCCCACCCATCTGCCACGGAGTGCACAGGGCCTTCCAAGACCAGAAGGGGAAGCAGGAGCCCAGGCCCACCACAGTGCAGCACTCGGGTAACAGCTGCTGCCGGGCTTCCCGGGGGCTGCATCCAGCTGCACACACCAAGACACCCTGCTCTTGGTTCTGCTCACAGGGAGATTTGCCAAGGGGAAGGCAGCTGGCAAAAGCCAGTAAATCCTTCAGCTCAAACTAGCAGAGATCCTGCTGTGCCCCTGCCAGCTCTGATAGCAGGTCAAATAAAGGGCTCTGTACTCCAGGTAGCTCATAAAAAGAGATTAAAGCATCAAAGTCAATGAGACAACTTCCTTCTGTTTGCCCACTCAGGCAGAACAATTTCCCCTCCAGATTAATTTCTGCCTTCCTCCGCTCAGTGGAGGCACCAGGGTGCATAGGTGGGAAGCAGGGGAAAGGACACCAGAATGGAGAGGGGCACAGCCAGGGAGGAGGCCCTGTGTCCCTCCTCTGCACTCACTCTCCCAGCAGAGGACCATACCTACAGGATGAGTGTGCTTCCTGCTGTGGCAGGGACACAGACCCATAAGCTGCAATGAAAATATAAGTAAGTTATTACAAAAATAATTTTAAAAGCATTTAGTTGTCACACAACTAAACAATTATTTCCATGGCATTTAGAAAGTCCATCCAGACTGACTGGTCTAGGATGGTCTATCAGACTGGGATGTATTCTCTGCTCCTTGCAAATGTGCCTTTGACTGATGAGGGATCACAAGACAAGCATTAGCGACGTGCCTTGTTAAACACTGTCAGTAATGCAGCAAGGAAACCAGAATACACGGCTAAGGTTTGGAAACAACAGATGGATAGTCTGCCAAAGCAATACAGATTTCCTCCAAGGACAGCCATGACCTACCCAAGCTCTGGGGATGGTCATCTATCTTGTCAGCATTCCCACCTTCCCCAAAAAGGGCAAATTCAGCTCCCCAAGGCTCAATATCCTTTAAACCTCTCCATCAGAAGTGATAAAAGAGAAAAAAGCAATTAATGAGTGTACATGAAGTCTATATTAGCTATTCTTTCCCATAAAATTTGCAGAGCACCACCCAGCTGAAGTCTGTATCAACAAAAAGCACTTGGCCATCTGGTGAAGGGAATTCACTGATCAAAACTCAGGTATGGACCTGCACAAACATTTTTAAAAGATGATGGTCTACAAAGGAATATATACACATACTTTCACCTCCATGTGCCTAACACCTGTGTAGTGCTTCATTCAGGTAACTAATTACAGCAGGACAAACACCAACACCCTAGGTTATCTACTGTTTAATAAATCAAAATTTTGTGGGTGTTAGTTGACATTTCTCGGAAAATGCAGTGTACTTGTGAAAAACAGCGTTACAGGATTCTCTTCAAAAGCATTCAGTTTGTTCTTCCAAGCTGACTGACAGGTTAATACCTCTAATGCACTGAAAATATCTGCTGCATAGTCCCCAAGAACCCCTGCTCCCTTAAGCACAGGCTGAGGTTTCTGTTGCTGCACCAAGAGTCTCAAGAGAAGAGCAAGATAAAGGATCCACGTGCTCATATCTACAGCATCTCTACTGTAACTACCACACCCTGCACAGTGCCTCAACATTCTTACACCTGGGGTTGCATTTACTGTAAGTTCTTTACAGATAGTAAATATGAACTTGGTTCCCTGTATAGAAACTTTAATCTCTCAGTCTGATTCAGGCTTCTACTACTTGACAGTTAAGTACAACCTCTGAGGCCTAAGGTCAGATTATTAAAAGCTATTTCAAAATTGTGTATAAGAGAAAGCATCGGCTTTCAACAGGAGCCTATGTGAACAAATAAAAAGACACAAGAGCCCTTCTCAACTGTCAAGTGACTATTTATATTTTACTTAGTCTGTTAAGCATATTACTGCTGTTTTGAAATTAAGATCAACACAATTTGCAAGACAAACATACTTTTGTAAAAAAGTAATGCCTGTTGAGCTGCACAGGTGTGACAATATATTCGGCCTCATCCCACAATAATAATGGTCTGCTTTACACGAAGCTCTGCCTAACACCATGGTCTTCTGGCATGCACTTAATTCAGCTGCACCTTCTGGAAAGAGCCACAGTGTTTTTAACGTACTTTATATGCTTCAGACTCATTGAAAGCAGCCATAGCACCTCCCAAACTGTGCATCTTCCAGGACTCCCTTCCTGTGAAAGCCAAAAGCTTTGCCTTAAGCTCCCTCTGCCCCCCATGCTTGTCTGGAGATGCTGCAGTGCTCTCACAGCCACACAATATCCCGGGTACAAGAAAGTCACTGTAATTAGTGGATGACACTGAGATGATTTCAGAAATGGAGAAGTCTTGCTCTCTCATTTTCCATTTCACAGCCTATCCCCAAGTCTCTAATTATATATATTCACACCTCCACGGAGAATTTAACGGGAGTAAAAAGAGACTGTTCATCTGAAGGCAACACATTTTTCTCCAAAATGTGGAAGGTTAAGTAAAATGTCACAAGGAAAGAAATTCCAGCTGACTTCAGATTATTCAACTGTCCACGAAAGTCTTTGCACATACCTTGAAATAAAAGGTTTCTTTCTATTAAAAAAGCACATCTACTTTTAAGAGTTTGGAATTAAAAATGCATCAAGAAAATGTTCTGTCTCCAAGCTGATGCAAATCTTCACAGTTCTGCTGATTTCAACAGACTGGAGTACAAGAAAAACATTTTTAGGAAAAAATTCAGGTAAAAATATGTCTTCAAGTCCTTTATTTCAAAGCTGAGGGAGAATTACTCTTCTCACACCTAACTCTCAGGAGTTCTGCTAAAAATCCTCCAAACAAACAACAAAAAAATCCCAACAAAAACAAACCAAGGTAGGAGGGCAGCACCAGCTTCAGAAAGCCCAAGACAGTCAAATTTCATCAGAATTATTTGTTTCGCCTCTATCAAAATAAAATCCATCACTCATTCTTCTAACAAATAATTCTACTCAGGTTACTTACTGATGTTTCTACAACTCAGTACAAATTTATTTTTTCATCTAGAAACATTTAAGGGAGAGGAATCAACAGATATCTCAATGAACTTCCATTTTTTGGTAATGTGCTAAAGAGATCATTTCAACCAGTTAGAGAAACCTGAAGTTCACTTTCCGAACACTTTTCAAATTGGACAGTTTTATGCACCTCTGCCTGCACAGAGGGAACATGAGACTTGGCGAGACAACATCAAGCAAAACAGGAAGTTTTCTTTACCACAAACGAGTTTCTGACACAGGCTGTTGAAGAAAAGGGTACAAAGTAGGAAGACTTCACTGAAAGAAAAAAGAAAACCAGGGCTCCAAAATCAAACATGAGCCTGCTACCTGAAGCTCCACCTGGGCAGGACCAGGGAAAGGCAGGCCTGAGGGCACTCAGTGAACCAGGGCTCATGGCAGGAGCACTGCCCAGTGCATGTCTCCTACAGCCAGGGCAGCACTCACGGCTGTATGGGAGCCACCAGCACCCCATCGTGACCCTGCAGCTCCCCACAGGCCTTTTCCCACCCTGCCCAAGGGTCTACTTTGGTTAGCAGGACCACAAGCTTCTTCCTCACACAGATGCTCCGGACTGTGTCCAGCCGACTGCATTTCCTTGGAAAAGGCCACCACAGCCTTGTGAGAAGAAGGGTGGTCTTGGCCCACGGCTGAGAACTGCAGGTCCCGGACACGTGCACAGGATGGATGCAAAACTTGTACCCGCCCCCAACCACTTCAACACTGGGATATTCAGCTGTGATGCATCAATTTTGCATGTACTGGTTTGCTTATGTCATAGGTTAGCAAGCATAGTCCTGGAAGGGACGTCCTTGCTAAGGGGTGCTTACAGTTTCCTCTGGGAACTGATAGAACCTATCAGCTGGCCAGTTTGAATATGGACAATTCTCTAAGCCACTTAAAGTTGTGATCACCTCTGTGATCCACATTTAAGAATAGGCAAACTCCCCCTCCAAGCTCTCTCTCGTTTCCGGCGCTGGCACAGGTGGCTGCGGGCCCCGTGTGGGGGCCAGCGGGCCCGGCCAGGCCCTGCCTGGGCCAGGCCGGGCCGGGCCACGGCCATCCTGAAGCCATGGACCTGTTCCAGCCATGGAACCCCCCCACTGCCTTGCCGTGGGCAGCCGGAGCGGCTCGGCTCTCCCCCCTCTCCACTGCGATAAGAAAAATTCAACATTCCAGCTGCAAAGCTGCAAGGCCGAGGTGAGATTAACCCTTTTATTGCTGTGAAGAGCTGAAAACCTGAGGGAAGAGAGAGAGGAGATGCTTAAAGCTGAAATTCTGTTGTGAAGCTATGATATATCAGAGTATCCTGTTGTAATTTCATGAAGATATGGGGGGTGGAGTGTTCAACTCGTGAGCAAAAGCACCTGCGCTGAGATAGGCAGATGCTGACGCAGCTGTAATTTCATGAGAAGTTTGGACAGGGAGAGATGAACCAGATGAGGACTTTTGCTCCAAACGGGAAAGGAGAAAACCTCAGTCCGTAGAGATGAACCAGATGAGGACTTTTGCTCCAAATGGGAAAGGAGAAAACCTCAGTTCCTAGAGATGCTCCCAGAGATAGTCCTAACGATGAAGATGATGAAGACCCTGTGCTCCCAGGGAAGGAGAAGGGCCTCTGTTTTTGTTTCTGAACGGCTCAACCTTAAAATTGTACCCCAGAAAACTTCAAGAGTGGACCCTCGAAAGCAGTTGCGGGAAAAGCTGCAAGTCGGGGGAAAGGACTCACACGCAGGCAGAGACTCCTCTTCCTAAATGGACTGAACAATATTTGGAAGTGGGTGGCTGTCTCGTTGTGATAATGTTTTCATAGCATGAGCAAGAAGAGACTTCTCTTTCTAAATGGACTGAACAAGGTTATTATGGAAGTGGTAAACAGACTGAACATCTTAAGGGTTGTCTTTTCACATTGTCAGTGGGAGAAGGGAGGAAGGTGGGGGGAGGAGGAGAGTTCTGAAGGTGGTATAATTTTTTTCTTCTTTTAGGTCTGTTAATAAACTTCTTTATATTCTTTCAAGTTTGGTGCCTGTTTTGCATTTCTCCTAATTCTTATCTCACAGCAGATAAACAGTAATGAGTATTTTGGACCAAACCACTACACTAAATTGGTGTTTCTGCCCGGTTACAAACCGAACCCGCGACAGCTTATTTTTTGGTTGGGTTTTTTGCTGCAGTAGCAGATTCTGTAGGTCCAGCTTCCCTCAAAAACCCTTCTATAAAGAACATGTCTACCACTGAAAGCTGAAAAACAACTGCAATTACTGTGACTGTTAGGCTATTCAAGTGAATGCATGTTCTAGATGGGACATCTTGAACTCTGCAAGCCAGAAATACATTTCCAGTGCTTTTAGTTTATTTTAAAAAGGTCAACTGCAGTTCTGTAAACAGAGTATACCTCCAGCACCAAAGGTCTGAAGTCACAAAGCTGGAATATGCATCTCCTTATTGCAAATCCCTTAGTAATCTCAAAAACAGGAAATTAAATAAAAGCCCACAAATAAATTGTATTTCATTCGCTGATCAAAATACTGGACGTTTCTTCCCAGAACCTCTGACCCTTCCTCAATATCTCATGGAAAATAAAGATTCAAGGGATTTCTGCTTAGGATCACATTTTCCTCTCCTATGTGTATCTTCAGCCCTCAGGCCAAAGAAACCTTAGGGGCCAGAAAGAGAAGAAGCCACAGTTCCCTCCAGAACTCAGCTTGCTCACATTGCTCCTCCAGCTGCATGGAAAGTGACCCCTTCTGCCACACTCTCAGCAGGGAAGCACCACGGGGGCTTCCACTCAGGCAGGGTGCTGCTGCTCCCCTTCCTCTCGTGACACTGGCTCAGCAGGATGAAGGCAAACATCACCCAGACACCTGAATCTTCTACCATGTTCATGTCCTGCCACTCCACACCCATATGGCAGACAACAGAGATGCCAAATCAGTCAGAACCTTCTCCTTCCAAGTAGTGTAAGCTATTAGAATTATTTTACCAAATTCTTGTCAACATCTATAGTGCAAGATGTCACAATACTACTATCAACCCACAGGATGATTTTCCAAATGTTCAGTGATTAAAGTGAACTTGCCCCACTAGCCTCCTTTTTTGGGGGGGAACACTTCAGTTGAACTTAGTTTGAGCTTTTTCCCTCCTATTCCTCTGGCACGCTCTCCCTCCATTTTAGTTTTCACAGGAAATAACAACCACCTAGTGCTTTCTCTGCATCAGAACAGCCTCTCTGCATGCTATTAATGCTGCAGGTTCCTCCTGTTCATGGCAAGTGCCTCCCAGGACATGTCTGTAGAAATGAGAGACAAGAGCTTTCCTTTGTGCTAACAAGGTTGGCATCTACTCTTCATACTGCCACTTGCTCACAACTATACTTCACAGATTCAGCTCTCTTTCTGTCTTACTCCTTCTCACCACTGCTGACTCTGAGACACATTCCCCTACTTAAATTCTGCTTGAGCTCAAGTTGTGAAGCATTAAAATGTTTTTAATTTCCCAGGAAATGAAGATTTAGAAAGACTGTTCTCACTTTTCCAAATCACAAGCACACACGGAGCTTCCCCTGCTTAGTACATCGTTAGTATTTCTTTCCAAGAACTTCACTGCTTGCCAAATAGACTACTTTCAGGGAAATGTGCTTGGTGCAAAATCTTGCACGGAGGTGTTCATTAGCCAAATGCTGCTTATTTTGCATGGGCTTTTTTTTTCCAGTTTAGATCCTTAGGAACATCCTGGGAGGCTAACGGATGGATAGGAAAGATTTGTGTAAAGTGAGCCACGCATTTGCTATGAAATAAAGACAAATGGGCATAAGCACCAGCTGCCAGAGAGGGATGCAGGCAAACACGGACATGGCAGCGCATGGAATGAACACGAGGGAAGTGCAGCTCTGGGTACATAGTGTCTTTAGGAATACCAACCAAGGTCCTGCCAGCCACACCCTCCAATATGGATGGGACCTCCTGGACAGCTGCAACTTGTATCTTCAGCAGATGAGGAGGAAAACAGTCTATTACTGAGCTGCTTCTGAAACAAATTAACACACAGGCACAGCAAAAGAAGACAACTTGAAGAAGCTTGTTCTCCCATGCTCACTCATGAGACCGTCTGAAGGGAAATGAATCGTCAACCCTATCCATTTAAAAATAGGAAGGAATAAACCCCACGTTTCAGTTAACAAGGAAAGTCACAATGTAGACCACAAAGACTTGCTTAACTCTGCTTCTGCAGAACTTATATGTAGGTAAGTTGGTAGTTCGTTACACAGAATACTGCAGCTTTGGGCATAAAAAAACCCCAAAACAATACAAACATCAGTACTAGTTAAGTTTTGCTTTGGTTTTACACAAATGCAGGGAAGAAAGTTAAGATAGATATTTTCACATTTGAAAAGCCAAAGCCATACATCTTAGTCCATGTTATATCCCCATATTAAAACCACAGACTACAGCTAGTGCTGCAAATACTTGAAGCCTTAAAAAAATCAGGTCACTTATTCACATTTTCATGTTTTAAGACCCCTTTTAAAGTGGTTTACCAAACTCACACAACACTTGAGAATTTGTTTTAAAAAACTATTTGTTTCAGCCAAGATTAGATTTGACTTCAAAATCTACTCACATACCTAAGACTACAGAATGATTCAAAATTTGTGCATCCCATGGCCAATCCACCCACAAAACTGAAATTATTACACTCCGGCATAAAACATTGCTTCTGATCTATAAGCCTTATCTGAGATAACATGGTGACTGATGCTCGAGTAAAGAAGTTCTTTCAAATTTCATTTGAGGTTAAATATCCGATTTTCAGCATACGCAGAAGGGAAAAACACGTGTTCTGGTTGTAACATGAAGCTGACATTTCTGAAATGCCAGCGGACTGGTTTCTAATTTTTGCCAGAGGAAAGACTGCCAATATGTCTTTGCTTCTTTCAGCATTCCTAAATTTTCCCTGTCATCATTTTGAAATAGTGGGAGTCATCCCTCACAGTACAGCAACCCCCAAGCCACTCTGATACCAAAACTGACGGCTACGTAGCAGAAGCTGTGAAAATTATTTTCCCTCTGTCAGGTTAAAAGCAGAGCATAGACATCTTAAAATAGGGCAAAAATCCAGAGATACTGAAAAGAATTTTGAGTGTCTTGAAAAACACCTGAACCAAACCTTTGACAACAGCCAACAAATATGCAAGGTCAGATATACTGAGCATGTAAGTGACTGAAAATTGAACCTAATCTAGAAATACTCTGAAAATAAATAGCTACTGTGGTTCATATTCACAGACAGCAGCAGCAAAAAGGCCACACATTGACCTACAAATCACGACAAGCCGGATGCTATACCAAAGGCAAGGGAAGCCCTCAGTGGAGCTCAGAGAGTCGACGTGATCTCTTTTCAGTTTACCCAGCTGACAAGTAGTAAGGGCAAACTGTTCATCTCCTGCAAAAATTAAGTGAAATTGCAGTGTACAAAAGCATCTGAGTTGGATTAAGAGTAACTGAAAAAAGCTGGCTGATTAAGAGTGAGTTGCATTAGGCACTGAGGTGTTTAAACAAAGATTAAGAAAGAGTACTTGTGTTTCAGTTGGGAGAACTGAAATAATTAAACATCACTAGTCCCATTGCAGGGTCCAGCACAGAGAGTAGTGCTGGAACATCAGGCCACAAATGGAGACTCTACTAGGACCAGCTAGCACAGAATATGGGAGTTAATACTTTCTGGGCAAAAAATATAGCTTAAGTTTTACCTGAAAAAACAGATTAATAGATACTGTGTACAGGTTGAAGAAAATAATCTTCAGGGCACTTTCATGGGCATTTTTTCATACACATTGGATGAAGTGAGAAACATGGGTTCGCAACAGGTTCCTTTGAGTCGTGATACCCCATTCCCTGCTAGAGCACATAAGCACATCAAGTACCTAACGCTGCACTCTCCCACATCCACCCCAGCAACACCCAGGGCCTAGAGTTGTGGGAGAGAGGTGAAGGACCAGCACTGAGAGAAGTGAAGGCAGAACGGGAAGAGTGGAAGGAGAATCACAGTGACACCAGAGGAAAAACCTGGCCACTGAAGGGCTGCAGTAAAAGGAGCGTGAGCAAAGGGAAAGGACAACCAACCACTAACTGAATTAAAATACAAAAATCTCCAGGTTACCAAAAAATAGACTGCAGGTAAAGGAATAATGCTGTGGAGGTTCCCTCCATAGCTCCTTCTGAGGCTGTCACTTGGGGAAGACTGACACCTCTGTCAGTATCAGAAAATACCAAAGGGTTGGAAAACAGCAGTTTATTTTTGTTTAAAAAAAGCTCAAAATTTGCAGTATTTCCATTAATCTGTTCCACAAAAATTTCTCCTTTGGTTTCACCTTCAATATGGAAGATGAGGAAAAACTGAATATGGAAAAGAAGGACGATATTTAAAAAGAAGAAAAATCAGAGAGAGGTAAGGAGCTAAACTTATGAAAGTAACAACAGGAAGGGGTCTTTCCTATGACCCAAAGCACATCCCCAAAAGATCTCTTCCATAGGCACAGTGAAGCAACAGTCTGCTTTCCAGCATGGCAGCAAAGCTGCTGCCCAGTCTGTTCTGGTAGTGTAATTACTCTGTTAACCAAAAATCCCTATGGCAACTCTTTGATATGCAAGTTCTCTTTTTTTGGGGGGGAAAAAAAAAAAAAAAAAGCTTTAGAAATAAAGGCCTTTTCCCTTTGTCTACATGGCATTTTAGTTGTTTTAGTTGAACTGATGAGTTTGGTATTGTAATTCCTACACTCATCAGTGCAGCCCACATTCAGAACCAAGACCTGCTCTGGAAGCCGTGGTTCCTGTACATTTCAGAGCTGTGTTTACCACAAGGAAGTTGGAAATAAGAAGAAGTGTAAACCTTTCTGTGTTCATTAAAACCCCTAATGAGAAAATTGCTGCCTAGAACGGTTAATGGTAACCTGTTATTGCTGACAAAGATAGCGCAGCTCCTTTGTAAATACAATAAACGCTATTTCAGCCGCTCTGGCCCTGAATAAAAGAGCCAGCGTATTGTTTATTCACAAGGAAAAGTGATAGGATTTGTATGGTCTGCAAGTGCCTGAACACGGTACTTATCCCACTGAAGTGCAAAGCTGTACAGAACAGGATCCTCTTGTCACTGAGGTCAGGAAAGCTTTTAGCTCAACTGGGAGCAAATTAAAATCTGGCACCACTAAGCTGGTAGAACAGTCAAGAGGACCTATCGTGTCCAGAGCTTTAGGAGCAAAGATAAAGCAACCTGGCTTGAAAAAGTTTGAGTGCATCACTACGTTGTGCAATAGCTGCACACCTCTTCAGAAAGGAGACATGTGCCACCCATGGCTGAAAAGCACAGCTATCAAATTCAGACAAGACTTACAGCCTGGCACCATTTTTATTGCTCGCAATTGCTTGAACCAACCAAACCTCAGAGACAACATGAAAGTTGTGAAGATTTGAATCACGGTTATTTCTGGAACTGTCAAACCCAGAAGGGAGTGTCCTCTCCCCCACATTTTTAATCACCTTAGAAACAAAACAGAGGAGTATTTTCTTAATGTCTGGTATCACTGAACAGCATCCCAAAACAAATGATGCTACAGGAAGCTATTCACCAGGGCGATGGAATGAAAATATTGCTAAGCTGCTCTTTACTCTAAGTAGCGCCTGTAGCAGCACATTTGGGCTCCACCACACCAGTGCCCCAGGCAGACACATAGCACACACTCACACTATGCCAACACCCACTCTTGAACAAACCACTGAATACTGCATGATGCTTCTTTGTAATTTATGGATGCTGAAACATCTGTGAATGCTATTATTGCCATGCAGACCACTACAGGCAGTAAAAACTGGAACCACCGAGCCCTAACCGGAACTTTGATCTTCCTGGGCAGAAACATTTCTAGCAAAATCTATTATAACCAGTATGGTACAAACGGGCAAGTGACAGCAAAGCAAGTGCTGCCGAACACTGGTATGGACCTGCTCTAAGACAAAGACATCTATTTTACCATGCTGAGTTTAATATATTGCATTTCACCTGTTACATTAAGCAAGGGCAAGGCACTTTCCCATACTCATAGCAGTGGAGTTAAATTATGCATTCAGAGCTAATTATGTGATGCGCTGTTTAAAGCCTGTCATCATACATCTGAAATAACAAGAATGCAAAAATGTAGCTCCCAGTCAAGTAAGAGAGACACGGGATGTGTGTGAAAGACAAACTTCCCCTAAAGGACTGTAATGCCCTTTAATGCAGCTGTCTAGGTGCACCATCTGGGCAGAACTCAGGTGTATGGCAGGGACGATGAAATCCTGATTGTTTTGGTCTCCCAGCTGAGGGTGAGGTATTTTGGCAGATGTGGGTGACTGATCTCTCCAATTCCAGGTGCTTTCTTAAAGGAGGCATGATTGATGAGCCATCTTGCAAGCTAGCACGGCAAGTTAGTTTTTCTCCTCTGGTTTTCCTTATTATGCACATTTTCTGTAGTCTGGAGGAACTGCTAAGTTTTGAAAGCCACGGAAATCATGCAGCCCCAAATTTGCAGGGAGATTTACTCTGGCACGTATCAGGAACAATCACCAGTGACCAATTTGGTTCCCAGCCACCCTCCAGCTCCCCAGGGGCAGCAGGAGCATCCCCACACAGCCTCTGGAGGCAGCACGGGGAGTCTGCCTGGCAGCCTGGCAGCGACTGCCACTCCTCTTCCACAAAAGGCTGGCAGGGCTGCAGTGAGCTCTGCTGGGAGGAGCCGGCAAGGAGGAAATGTTCTCTCCTAGCATAAATACAGCTGTTTCCACAGAGGCATGCCTCTAAAGCCATTGCTTCGTTTTAGGCAGGAGTGCAAAACCTGACTGGTCTTGCACATGCCGCCACTGTGGGTAACCAAGGCCAGAAATTTTGAGAAAATAATTATTCTTTTTTGACCTGGAAAGGTTTATCAAGAAGTGATGGCAAAATCAGGCTTCATCTGTACGTAAGAGTCATGACTGGAAAAGACTAAACCATAGAATATCCTAAGTTGGAAGGGATCCAGCTCCTAAATGAGAATAAAGAAACTCAGGAAAGCCCCCAGGAGCAAGCAGGGATGTGAAGCACAGGACTACCCTGTCATCAGCACTGGGGAACCCCTATCCCCCAGGAAAATAAAATTCTGGCAGATAATGCTGTTGTGGCTCCTGCTGATGGATTGCTCCTGTCAGGCTCCTTGCTGCTCCATCCTAAGCCTCCCAGTCAGCTCATAGCCAGTGCTGCTCCTCCCCTTCCAGAAGCAAGGGGAAAGCTGGTCCTGTGGCACAGTGAGCCTGCACCCTCCCAACAGCCCAGTCTGGAAGTTTGTCCATCTGCAATGAAGCCACTGCAGCTCCCCTTATTTACACTAGGACTGACACCAGGCTAAAAATTGAAGCAAGCTTCAGGGTAACAACAAATAAATGGTGTCCTTCAGAGGGATGAAGCTGAGCTCCAAAATTAATTTCATCCAAGATAACAACAGTAATTTATAACAGTCCAAAGGGATGTTGCACCTCCAAATCCAGCCCTTTTAAAGTTATTTAAAAAAAAAAAACCTGAAAATGTCTGCTTCTTTGTCACGGTGCATATGTAATGTACTTGATTAAAAAGCTGAGCCACCAGCAGGACACCAGAACGGTTTGCTCTGTCCTGGTTTGTGCTGTGGGTCCAAACAGCCACAGCCAGTGTGATTATAGATAGCCCACAGCATAACAGGCACTGTGAAGAGGTAAAACTGCCAAGCAGCAGAAGTAGCCAAGTTCCATTAATCACTGACAAAGTGTCCTGATGTTAAATCCTTCACATTCATCTTTTCCTGAGCTTTTCACTTTGCAGTGTATTACAAACAGAGCTTGGCTCCAGTAAACCTCCACACAAAGCCACATTTTTCAAACTGTCATCCCAAGCTGTCCTGCCACTCTCCTGATCACCCACAAACATTACTCCATATTTACATTATATACATTAAGAACATTTTTAGTTATTCTTTCAGCCCAACAAATGAGCATTCACAATAATTTGGACACTGGCACTATCTGCCTGCGGCAGGCAGATGCTACTGGGCTCAGTAGAAGAGGAAGCTATTTTTATTTTAGCATGAGAGCAGTAAAAGCTTCTCAGAACAAGCAGACTCAAGTGAAATTGCTGCTCCCTTTTTTTTGCTGCTCCCTGCCCCTTGCTCTTTGGGAGAACAGCACAGCTCCCGTTCGCAGCAGGGAGCCCTCATGGGGAGATGCAGTGCCTAAGGACAGCTGCCTTTTGACGGTCCACACGTTTATATGAAAAGTACATATTCCTTTTTACACGTGGAAAGCCAGCCAGACCGTACATGTTGTACATTTCAGTATTTTGGAAAGCAGCATTTTTAAAGGACGTCAGGATCCTTTGCTTCTATTAAATTGTTAGCTATCCTGCGGATCAGCTGCAATTATCTTATGACTCACCTTCTAGTGGTGGTGTGAATTTTCTACAATTACATATTTTAACTAAATAAGAAGATAAGAAACTTTTCATTTTCCACAGAGCACTATCATTACAATAGCTTAATAGGTTTTTTAATCTTCCTTTCCTCCCCATCACATCATTTGTACCACCCTTTTCCTTAGATCTTACACTAGATCATTAGGAGATACACACCAGCAAGCACTTAATTCCCTTTGTTCTTCTATCCCTGCCTCTCAATACTCCTCTGCCTTTCCCACATCCATTGGCATACAGTTACACAGCCTGGTTCTCACAGATTTCACAGAAGGGACCACAGCTTAACTTAAAAAGTCTCCTGTGGGTCCTTTTCAACCTCAAATAATGAATGCTCAGACCATTCTCCTTACCTGCTTGAGGTTTTCATGTCTGCAAAATGCTTAGCAATTGTTTATATCCAAAAGAACTGCCCAGGAAAACACGTCAGAGTTTTAAGCTGCTACCAGTGAAAGGGGAGCTGGAAAGACCCATGGATGTGATACAAACACCGTGCAGCCCAGATCCCTGGGGCAGATACAAGACACATTCAGCAGCTACTCTTTAAAGGGTAGGAATACAACCCAACTGGTCTATACAATAAAAGCCCCTGTAACTACAGCACTGCTCTATCAGCTGGACCATGCAAAGAGGGTTCTTCAAAAGCCACCCAGACTCCCCATCACTACGTCGCTCCACATACAAGCTTTTCCAAATTAACTGGCAGAGCGCAACAACAGCCAAAGATGGCAGACATCCCAGTTGTCAGTAAAGGTGGAACTGAAGCCCAGGTAGATCTCTGTTCATTGATAGTGCTTGTACCATTCACGATCGATATGCATGGCAAAATTGGTCCCCAAGGTCCCTGACCTCAAGGAAAAGCTTCCTGTTGATATTAGACAGATTAGGCCAGATTCCTCCTTAGGGTAACTCTGAACTGCAAAGTGAAACTGAACTAGAGAGTGCCTTACTGTTATCATCCAATTATCTTAATTTTTAGCTGCACTTCTCCTTATCCTCTTCCCAAAACTTCATCTCTATAGTATAGGAGAAGGCTGTGAGAGCTGAGAGAACATGAAGTACCTTATGACACATCTGTCTGTACATCTTCATGGTGAGAAAGTCTTAAATGCTGGCAGTAACGTCAAAAAAAATACCAGGGCAGTTCAAAAGAAAAGACATATTCCCATGCCAGTGTTCAGAGGCTGATAGGATGCTGAAAGGTCTCACAATTTTCTTGCCATTCAAATGAAAGCCTCAAATTCAAATTCAGCAGACTGCAGCAACTGCAGATAAGAGTCAATGTACCTTGGTTTCCAAGTCAGGGCTATTTAAGTTCTACCTCAATAAACTACTTGTGCACTCAGCATTTTGAGATCCAGTAGGCTGCTTGCTCTTCTAAAAGTTAGTGCTTCCCCAGAAATAGCCTCTAACTTCCAGAGGAAAAGGGGAGAAAATCTGTTTATTCAGCTCCATACAGGCCAAAAACTTCCTGGTTTTGCCAGGAGAAGACTCTCCAAAAAAGACACTAAAACAGGCAACAAAAAAAATCCCTTTTGAGGACTAACTTCTTATGCCCTGGGGCAGAAGTCACCACTGTGCAGAACAACCCACTGCAAGGCATGTGTAAGTCCCCAGGGACTTAGGTGCTTCTGGTTCAAAGTGTGGTTTCTGTACTCTGCCCAGAATCAGCAAAGCACAAAAACCTCTTAAAATAATCACTACATCTTTAGAAAAGTCTTCTTCCAGGCTAAAATACAACCTAAGGCATTTTAATTGCTCTCTGAACAAACAGCACAGGGCAAAGTCCACTGGTCCTCTGCTACTATTGCAGACTACAGGCACCTTCCATCAGTGACCACTGAACCCTTCTGTTGGGCTGTGAAGAGACACTGCATATACTAAATGCCTGTGCATTCTCAATGCAAAGTATTTCTCCAGGCTGGAGCTTCAATGCGTGTAGTAACAAGCTGTAAAAACATGTCAGCAGAATTTGAGCGGACGTTGCCAAGTGTCAAAATAGGATAGCATTTAAACATTTGCAAATTTTGCTTATGATACAGCAGCACAAGGCAAACATACCACCATTAGCATTTCAAAAATATTTTCTGTATGAAAGGAAGCTTTAAAAATAACTTTTGCTTTCTCCTGGCATCCCTATGCTAATAGATTCTTTTTTTAATTAGGAAAGTCTCTTGCATGCACGCACCAGGCATCATCATCTATTTAGGCAATTCCAGATCCTCCAGCAAAACAAATCAGAATGTGCTTTCCCCCAACAAACCTGGGAGGTTTTGTGCACAGGTTGTTGTTTCATCCTGCTCCAAATGTCCACATTCCGCTCACAGGTGACAGTAAACTTGTGGTGATCCCTCCAAGAGAGCTCTTTCAAGTAAGCTACACCTCATCACTGAGAAACATGATTAACTTCTCCTACAGATAAATCAACCAAGCCAGAGACAAATCCATTTGTTCATCCAAAGCCACCCGATGAACACTTGCACTATCATTAGTATCACAGCAGACAGTAAAGTATTAAAGCAACAGGAATCAATGTAAAATATAAGGTTAAAAAACAGAACAAGTGAGATCCCTTCTGAAAGAAAGAGTAAAAGTATGTAAGAAACAAAAGTACCATATTGCATAACTGCAGAGGTGGTGAATTCCAGTCACACAGGGCCTCCTTACCCATAGGATGCTTTGCTGGGCAGTGCCAACATTTTTCCAGACCATTTTATGCACGTGTTGCAAAACACACTGAGCTATTTAATCTACCTTTTAGTACATTGTCTTTCCACTTTGCTCCCATCACCTTCTCAAGTACCCAATCCAAGTCTGGGGTTTGCAAACACTGGTAACTAATCCAAGAATTATCTATCTGGAAATCTCATTAGCTAAGATACAGAAAGCATTGCTAAAATAAAGATGATTCATTTTGTTTCTATTAGCTGAAATGACATGACAAACAGCTGAGCAGATCTAAAATTACACACTTAGTGTGAAACAACACTAAATCTGAGTACAGTACTGAAACAAAAACCACAAACAAGCAAGAATTCTGCAAGCAAGGTCCTCTGGAAAGCAAGTTACTAACCTGATTTTTAATCTGTTTCATCCAGTACAGTTTTGGTGGTAAATATAGTCAGTCACTGTTTTCCTCCAGGAATTTTATAGACTTCACTCCTCCTTTTCCCTAATACTATTTTGCTATAGTTCAAAAGATCCCATCTTACTAAATGGCCTTTTACTTCCCAACTCAAAACAGACAGACAAAAGCACCGGTAGTAGCCACAGGTAGTGAAGAGACTGCAAAATTTCAAAGTATTTTGGAGCTGATCATTTTACAGGATTTCTATGTAAGGAAGGTCATCCATCAGACTTTGACATCACTTGGGGGAAGGAAGTAATTTTTCTCTCACCATCTAAAGAAAGTAAGTTGACCAGCAGGAAAGGAAGAGGCCTCTACTGTAAAACCAGAATTAAGATGTGCCCCAGTCACAAGGGACAGCCCTTCCATGCTACTATTCACCAATTAGCACTACAAAACATTGTGCCTAGTTTTAGCTTTAAGGTTTCTCATAACAATATATTTATGCACATGTTTAAACTTTTTAAGAAGTGGGTCCAAATAATTATAAACTGATTAAATTCCTTAACTTCAAAAGTGATGGGCAAGTTTGGGCCTTTTATTTCAAGGTGCTCTCCCCTGCCACACCCTGGAGGGGGGGCCTGATTTTCATGAAGTGCCACTTGCTTTCTCTCCAGGAGATCCCTTCCTGCCATGACTCAGAAGAGCCAGCCAGAACTGCAGGTCCTGCTGGAGAGCACAGGGTGCACTATGCCAAACACCACATTCATCCAACGCTCATCTTCAAATCCTGGCCAACTCGTTTCCTTCTCAAGTGTCTGTTTCTGAGCACGGAGGCTGAATCTCTGTACCATACAACACATATACCTGGTGCTCCAGAGTGTGGTATTTAGAGAGGTCTCTGCTTTTTGCTGGAGCACTGACACTAAATCCTCAGTGTTCACAAGAGGACATTCCCTTTCCAGGCTGCAGCCCTTTGTAGCCAACACCTTGTAGAAAAACCATGCCCTGACATATCGCATCTCCAGGTGTCTGAGCCCAAAGAGCACTCACCCTGCCAAGAGTGTATGCTGCTACAGGAATTGGCTGTATAGATTTGAAACCCTAAAGTTTTATGCTAGATCAAGAAAAAGAAAAAACAACCCAAAAAAGTTCCAAACAAAACAGCAACAAAAAAATCCACAACAAACAACATACAAACAAAAAACCCAGACAAAGAAAAAAATCTCCACAAACCCAAAAACACTCCCAAGAAACAAAATGTAAGCAGGAAGCCATGAGCTTTAGTCAAATCATGTACAGACACAGAGATAAGGAAAACTTATATTTTGTGTACAGTAGGTCTGGGTAGTGGCACCATAAACAGTGCTGGCTGAAGATACAGTGTACAGCTCAAAATAAGTAGAGTAGATTGTACCGGTTCAGGTAATGGACAAAGCTGTGCCAGGAACAAGACTACTTTATTTTTTTCTTGGAAAGTATAGCTCCATGCCAGCTAAACTCTTTTTTCTTTGGATGGTTTTGCCAGCCAAAAAATATCCAAACTAAAACTAAATAATCACATGCCACCAACAGCTGCAATTCAGCAAATTCAATACAGCATGACTTTGTACATGTATATCTTATATAACCAGACTCATGTAGTCAAAATCACATAAGAAATAATACATCAGCTCATAGTGCTAGTTTTCTATTTCTCTCCTAACCTAGGAGCAAGTCAATTAACTTCAGAAGCCTGTGGTGCTCTCAATTTCAAAGCTTCTCTAGGCTCTCCCCAGGCTGTGAATAGCTGGTGGTTCCTGACAGAAGTGGTCACACTCTAGAGGCAGAAGGTGCAATTCCATGTGTGTCTTAAATTGTGTCCAAACCCAAACTCCTCCCTCAGAGGGTGTTCTAAGCCTGAAACCAAACATTTCCACATATTCACTTTCTTGTGTCAGCAGTGCAATCCTACAACCACACGGTAAAGCAGGAAACTGATCCAGGTGTGTGCTAAAATACATGTAATTATGGATGGTTCATACCTGCAGCACCTAAGAGTCAGCAACATCCCTGAAGGAGTATCAGGGGACACTTTACCCCTCAAAACCCATAGAATTTCTATGGGTTTTTCTATTTCTAGAAGTTTCAGAAATTGTTCATCTGTATTTATCTTCCTACATATTAATACTCACAAAACACCTTATCGGTATTTATTAACAGATTAGACAGTCCTTCCCTAAAACTGCCAAATATTTTTATTGTCATTTTTTAGGAATTAGAACTAAGGAATATAAAAGCAATTCTGCATAGCACTCTGAGCTGTGGCCCTCATTTCAGCATAGCCAGTAAAAAAGTGCAAGGGGAAAGACTTCCAGTGTCACACAGAATATGTGTAATACTATACAGTACTTATGTCACACTGCACAACTATTACATAATAATATATTAAATACTGCTACAAAGTGTTACATAGAAATATTAAATAATTGGTACCCTCAACCACACTCCACCACAGGCTAGGGAAGAAGGCAGTGAAGACAGGGAGAATTTGTACGGAAAATACCATCAATAAAGAAAAAGCCTACTCTGAATTAAATGAAAGATTGATCTCTTTCCTCTTCTCCCTCCTGCCCAGAAACTGGCCCTGTTGGTCAGGTCAACCACCATCCACCCAACAAGACACACAGCCAGCTCAAGAGAAGCCTTGGAGGCTGCAGTGCTGAGCCCTGCCAGGCTGGCAGCTCTCGGAATGACCTGCTGTCTTTAGCCGCGGGTCCCAGGCACTGTGCCTGGAACACCGGCCCAGACAGGGGGCTGCAATCCTGGCTGGTGCCTTGCACATCAACTTGCCACAGCCTCCCCTCTTCTCCACCACAGCAGCCTCTCCCCTGGGTGACCAGCACAACCCACCTCCCCTAGAAGCCCCCAGGCAACCTGCCAGACAGAGAACAAGCTGCCTCCTTTTGGTAGAAAGTGGCAAAGGGGCTTCTTGGACCCCTGCCCACCCTCTCTGCACAGTGCTGGACGTGCTGCACCAAGAGACAGCCCAGCATAACAGATGAGATTCAACATGAGGATTACGGTTCTGCTTTCATGTCTGGTCTTTAAAGGTCCCCAGACAACACCGTAGCAGTGCTGAATTGAGCCTCATAAATGTAACTGCTGAATGCATTTTATGGGCATAATTCCCAGGGTCTGTGAAAACAATGTGTTCTGTCTCAATAGCATCTAAACGAAACAGGCTCTTTAACCACCCAACAAAGGCCTGTTTGATGTGCCACATTCCAGGAAGCACAGCTCAGTATGATTTTATCTGTGCATTGTCAGGCCGCTTGTGCTTTTTGTTGAAAAACTAATACAGCTCCACAACAGGGGAGAAAATATTCCTCTCTGAGTATGCAGCCAGAACAAAAAAAAGTTGATATTAAAAAAAGAACCACCATACCAACTTTCTCTGGTGTCACACTCTCTTTTCTTCCTTTAATGGTCAAAAGCTCACCTCCTAGAATGAGGGCCTTTTCTCAGGCCACCTGTAGTGACCAAGATATTTGTACTAGCCCAGCCAGTAAGGCAAAAACATAAATGTGTCTTGTTCACATGCATCCTCTTGAACCTCCAGTTATCTGTGCATCATCTAGTTTGCTTTTAAATCATTAGTCATGATGACCATCTCACTAAAGTCAGTGGGAGCCCCCACAAGAGAGAAGAATGATTTCTTACTTCTGAGGGCAGGATGCTTGTTCCTCAGGAAATATTTCATTTTTATATCCATGTAGGCCTACAGAAGCAAATAGGCTATGTCCTTCTCTAATCACAGTGCATATCCAGGAGGGAAAAGTCAATACCAAAGAAAAATAAGTCCTACCCAACCTCTCAAGCGCTCAGAAATCTCTGAATGATCACAACATAATGGGTGAAACAGGTGAACCAAGAACCTGATATGCTTTCTTTGACAGTTGTGAACATGGGAGGCTTAGAGGAAAGCATTAGGTGGTGAGCATCTAGTGCAGCCCCCCAGACAAATTCTAGATATCTATGACTAAGAGACTTCCTGGGCTAGCAGTGACTTTTTAGTAACTCCCAAACAATTTTTTCATCATGATTTTGCTTTTTTGAAACCAGCTCTGCTTTTAACATTCCCATCAAAATATGTTTGACATTGTAGTTAAGCTTAGATGTTTCTTGTATGAAAAGAAGTATACTCTTTGGTCCTGAAACTGCCACTTGACAGTTTCACCTGAGGTACCTTAACTTTATTACGAGCAAAAATAAGCATTTGTTTCCAACCTAAATTATTCATACTGCTCAAAGTTTGTAGAGCCTGTATCTCCATTCTCTAGCCTTTTTTCTGGGATGAAGAACCTTCACCTTGGAAGTCTGTAGTCATTTAGAAGACATCCCATACCTGGGACCATTCCTGTCATCCCACACTGTGCCCTTCCAGTACCATTTAGACCAGTCCAACCTGGTTGAGATGGGCGGCTCTGCTCACTGAGTCACTGCTTCAGTAAATTTTAAAGCACAGTGAGAGCTGACAACCCATTTAACATATCTCAAAGCAACGTTTAGCAAATGCCTTGGGGTCATTGCTAAGAGCTGAAGGCAATCAGCATCCACCAGTACCTGCTGGCCACATTCTACCCCAATCTAAAGTTGCAGTTCAATTAATAAAGACACACCCCTGACAGTCTGGCTTTTTATTTTAATGATTTCATAGAAGGGTATTGACTAAAGCTTCATTCCTGCAAACAGTGTGCAGATTCAGAGCATTTGCACATCTTGGCACTTTGGTGCCCAATGCAGGTGTCACGAAAGAGTGAAATTATCTTTCTTTTACTTTTCTCTCCATTTTTTAATTTTAATTTTTATGTCTGTACTCAGTCCAGGAATGGAAAATTTAATTTGCCACCGAGGCACCCACTGAGCTGCAACTGTGTCCATGGCAGCCCAGCAGTATGCAGGGCTTTGCCCTGTTAAACGCACCGAAGCCCCATTGCTCTTGCTGGTGGCATCCAGCTGCCAAAGCAGGTGGATGGGATGGAGAACTCTGCCAAATATCTCCCCACTGCCCTGCTGACTGGCACACAGAGCTGTTCTGGAGCAGATGCTGACATATCCCCTTCACAAATGTCCCCAGCAAATGAGGACAGCAGATTTACAAAAAAAAAAGAAAACATTCAAGACAGTCATGACCATTTTGTTCCAAGGCAGCAAGCTCATAATCCCTCACATAAGAGAGGGAGAAAATAGGGGAAGAGAGGAAAAGTTGAATTAAAGCTGGCACAAAAGGATGCTGCTCTTGCAAGAAGCTTACAGCTATCAGGGCCTCAAAAATGGCAATTTAAAAGAGAAACTCTTTCCTAAACACCTTCCCCAGAGTTTGTGCGCAAAAAGAAGCCATTCAACCCATGCACAACTGAGTCTGTTGAGCTAAATAACAGTATAATAAGAATTCTGCATTGCCACATAGCTATTTTATTCACAAAACATGTACCTGTTAGTCAGCATGCCTTTGGAGCTGTAGTGGGGCTGTGAAGCAATCCTGACCTCAACAGCCTCTACTGCAGGACCAACCATTAAGTTCTGCCCACTGTGAGCCTCCGCTGCCTGTGCTGCTGCAGCCTTTGCAATTCAGTGGCTGCTTTGAGAACAGAGTACAAATGGAGCCATCTGCACATTAGAATTGGCTTTCATGGTTCTCTACACTTGTATTTCTCTATGGTACAGATGTAATCCCTTTTCTAGATCAGCACCTCTCTCTGCATTTCAGGTTGCACTTCAGGCTTCACTTGCTGGATTGCTTAGAGCAGATTTTTTATAATAGCTCAAGCTAGGCTTGGTTATAATAGCTAAAACCGGCTTGGTTAATATTACCATTTAACAAATACATAATTTCTTACCTTATTTGTGTAAGTGGGGTTCTTAGTTCCTTACTATATTACCTTACTTTTAGCTGAATGAAAACAAAAGTGATTTACATCATTCTGTAAGTTGATTTCCTCACTACTTGCTTGCACTTCCATATGCAAACTGTACCAACAAAACCTGCACTGCCAACAATTGCTATGGGAAGACACGAATAGGTCTCATTGTTCATATGTACATGCTAAACTCATTTCAAAAATCTTAGCAGGTTAATTCAATACAACGTGAGGTCTCTGGATTTTGTTTTTAATCAAAAAGACACATGAATAGTTCAAACGATTCAGAGAAATCCAAGCATATTATATAAAGGCTGTTTTTCTATCATAAAAGCACATAACCCTACCAAAAGAAAAAAAAAAAAAAAGAAAAAAAAAAAAAAGAGTTGACAAATCTACCAGTGGTTAAACAATAGTAAGTAGGATAGTAAGTAGGAATTATAATTTTTAGCCTTTAATACTTTCCAGTATTCAATTAATACAGAGTCCCAAAAAAGCTAGCCTGTGTCAGCCTGTAGCTAAAATTAAGCCAACCTCACCTGTGCTCAAGGGTTATGCTTTTTAGCCCTTCTTTAACACCAGAAGGGCCTAAGAGTCCCACAAGCCTTTGGAATCTTCCCAGCTTTTACAGATTTGTTAAGAATCAATGTTGCTTCAGAGACTGCTGGAACCAGCTTCCCAAACTCTTCTGGGCATTACTTCTCAGGACTGAAGGATTTCAAAACACCTGAGCAGACACTGCCTTGTCACCTCTGCTCCTACGCAGAATCCCCTTCCATGCACCCCACAGCACAAGGGGAGACATGCTGCCCTTCAGCCTGGCTGGTGCTTACACCAAGCATCTCCCCTTACACAGTAATTACCTCTCTGGAAAGTGCCATTTAGCCCATTCTCTCCTGAGACTGAATGGCCTATAACAAATTCCCACCTCCATCTTGTATTTACTTAAATATGCAGCAGACAAAATAGTTTTCAATATGTAATTTTTATAAATACTACCTCTAGATACAGACACTTGTGTACTGGCACATTATCTTCTTGTGTGGGCACAGTGCATAAATGAACAGGCAATTGTGGCTTCTCACATATGGACTTGGAAGAAGAGAGAGAAACCCAGCCCTCGT
Organism: Corvus kubaryi; assembly: GCF_017639235.1. NCBI lineage: Eukaryota > Metazoa > Chordata > Aves > Passeriformes > Corvidae > Corvus > Corvus kubaryi. The sequence goes on from NW_024581135.1 coordinate 27,966,536, forward strand.
TAAAGAAAAGGACTGCTTTGAAGTACTTCACAAACACACTTAGCATAGTGCAATTTGCTGACTGGGGCTTCCAGCAACAACCAGAATATAAGCAAATTATAAAGATAATGTTTCTAGAACTAATTGTTAGACTCATGTTTTCTGTTTTACACAGCACCAGTATTTTAGCCCAATGACCTGGCACCTAATTTTTCCAAAATGTGACATTTAATTAACGCTGTTTCCATGCATCACGTCCTCTTGCCACCACATCAGAAAGCTGCTCCCTGCACAAGAGCTTTAACCTTTGAGTTTGCACACACATCCTACAGAATTTGCATGCATTATCCGGGAGCTTGATAAAGGACACTGAGTCACTGCACTTTGATGATCTCTCCCATAGCTGTGGTCTCTTTGCGCTGGCTTGCCAGGTGCTTGGCTAGGGTCCCATGGAGCAAAGCTGACCCAGCGTGGGCAGGGGACTGATCTGCCCCATGTGACAGGGGACCTTGCCCTGCCAAGTGGGAGCTGTCTGGTCAACTATTTTGAGCTCATTATGCCTCCTCCCCCGGGTACAGCTGCACTAGCTACTGCAATATATGCTCACAGATGTTGCTGCCTGATGCCTTCAATGGTCATGTGTGGTCTAAAAAAAATTTAAAGGCAGCTAGAAGGGACAACAGACATTTGTTAGTTCAACAGAGAAACAGGAATAGATAGTAAATAATGTATCATATTCCAGACCCATCTTTTGCATTATGCAAACATCAAGGCTCCTTTCTGGCTCCAGAGAACTTTCAGTCCCTCTTCCATGCTCAAAAATAGCAAGGAGTCTACAATAAATTTGAAGAGCTGCAGCACAAACTTAAGGATATTTGTATTTATCATTTCCAAGATGGCAATCAGTCTGCCCCTACTGTTATCATTAGCTAAATCTGTGCCTTCTACCACTTCTCACTTTCCATCCTCTTTATTATTTTCCTTCCCCTGACTTGGAGAGGCACACTCAAACTCCCTGATGTGCTAAAGCAAAGCTGAGAAACAGTCAGTATTTAATAAGCAAAACTGTGCCTGTTTTATTTATTTAGGTAGTTTCTGGGAACTCAGTAATTGTATTTGTATGACTGCTCCTCATCTACACTAGCTGGGTGCTATAGAAAAAAACCCTCATAAAACATTGATATTTCATGAAAAACATACTCTTTAGGAGCTATTCTGCTCCTCGAGACCTTTCCTCTGTTTCTATTCTCTTCTTCTTTATTATGAAGGACATTTCTGGACAACAGGATCATGGCTTCTTAGTGAACCTCTGCTATTAAAAGCTATCTCTCAAGAGAGCCAAATCTTCCTTGCCTTGGCCACACAAATAGTTTTATCAACTTCAATAGATCTATATGTGTGAAGCAGACGGGACTGGCCTCTGGCAAGAACTATGTGCCATGTCCCTGAAGGTTGCTCCTGATACTTCGGTGACCTCTCATGCCAAAGTTGTAAAGCACCAGTAGTTTAAACAGAAAGATGTTGAAGAAAACAATTTCCTGCTATCATATGCAGCTCTAAAGAAGAGAGTCAGAAGAGAAGACAAAGTGAAAGACCTTTTTCTTACCAAAATATTTCTATCGCATTTCAGTGCCTGTTTCACATAGATAAATTTCTCCCAATACTGTTTTTCTCCCCAGTGCTTAAAATAGGAAAATGCTACAAACTCAACCCTCTTGCGTGGGGTTTCTGATACCAGTTTGGGGATTAGGGAATTAGTCATCACTGTGCTGTGCTGGGATATGGAGTGGAAAGTTACTGCACAAGGGAAACTGTAAGGTGAACCCAATCATGCCAGCTGGCAAACGTGCAGTGTCTTGAAGGGTGTTACAAAAACCAGGTTTTACACCAAACCCTCCTGCCATTGCGCCTTGCACAGATATATGACTTCATACATAGAAGTAACACCTGGCAATTTTTGAAATGTCTCAGTTTGAAGCTACATATGTACAACGTCTTTGTACAGGCAGCTCAGGCTGCTGCAATGGGCACGCTTGGGTGACATGTTACTGCTTCCTTTGCATTTGTACAACTGGTAAGTGATAAATATAATGTTTAGGAACAAAGAGATGAACCACACAGTATGCAGTGCTGAACTCCTCCATTCAGCCATAAACCACAGCAGTCCTACATTTGACATCTCAGCTGTAATGACACATCCTGTCAGAGCTGGACTCCTTTCTATGTATATTTTAAGTCCAAGCCTGCTTTTTTGTTTAAGGAACTATTGCAAAACAACCCACTACTGTATATATGGGTACATACAACACATACATTTCACCTCTGAAAGTGCTTTTTTTGCATGGCTGATTCATCCAGAAATTATCCCAGGATTCAAATGTGCTTCAGTCACGAAGAGAGCTGGCTAATTCCTCACTAAGTGACAGCAAATCCACTAAATAGCACAGTCTTCTGCTCAGCCTTGCTGTGAAGGAGTGAATCTGTCGCTAATCCTTTTAGGACTATCCATCACACATTGACTAGTAAGGACCAGTGTTGTTACAATGAAAAATGTTGTAATCTGCAAAGTATTAGCTGCTTTACTTCCGATAATAATAGCTGTTTTCATACATGACACACAAAATAGGCCTTATCTAGATTTTTTAGCCATTTTTTCTTTTAAGTACAGAAGTTAACACTTACTCTAGAGTCTTTTTTTCCGGTAGTTAAAGCATTTTTAATTTAATTTCCTTAACTGATGAACTGTGTCAGAAAGAGCTATTTAGGACACACACTTTTCATTAGGACCTTAATTTGGTTGTGTTCCTCCTGGGGACTATTGCACTGACACTACTTAAATGATGCTGCAACAGCAGCAGCAGTAGCATCTTTACCTGCATCCATACGCCTTCAGCAATCCACCCATAATAACCCCTGGAGGAACAGGGAAAGCCCTTTTATTCCCAGGAAGAGATACCTTATGTGTAAAATCACCACAAGAAGTGGGCTGGGCTCTGGTGGGGCTGCCAAGCGTCACATACCTCCACCTGCCGGGCTCAGCGGGGCTGTACCGAATTCCCTGGACAAGGGGAGCAGCGGTGGCACCCGGCTTTCCGCAGGCAGGTGGCCTCCGTGCACGCCCTGCCCACGCTGCCTCCAGCCTGAAGGCAGAGGCAGCGACCCAGGCACCTAACGAGGGGAGTTGCAGGAGTTCAAATTATCTCTGGAGTCAGCTGACTACATCTCTCCCAGCTCCTTTTATGGCACGCTACTGTCCAGCTGGTACCAAAAACAGAAAATGAAATGGAAAAAACTAGAACACAAGATATGATGCTGCTAGTGGGAAATTACCAACTCACTAACTGGAATTCCCTACATGTCTTTAAGGGAATTACTAATAGTTCTACTGAAGTCTAAACTGATTAGATACTTGGCTCAGAAAACACATGCTTCTTTGGGAAAAAAAAAATTATTTATCACTTTCTCATCCATGTCTTTTTTTTCCATATCAGTAAGACAGGGAGGCAACATAGCTGCCTGACAATTCATTTGCACTAGTTTATTGATTTCTCATATGAAGCCATGTTCCCCAGACAGTGATGTCATTTATTTCCATAGCAACTGTATAACATCAGAGGACTGTACCTAAGCAGGTGGAGGAAAACCTTTAGGGAACAAGAATATATTATGTCCCTGCAAATCTGCCTACACCAGAAAAGGGCTTTTAGAAGATGTCTGAAAGCTGGTTCTGAATAGTCTTAGTTTAAAAGACTGAGCAGTAACAGTATTATTAAACATTCTTCATTGGCAGTGGTCAAATCAAATTCAGATGAGCAAAGCCTACTCCTCTCTGCTCTGCAGAGCAGTACTCTCTCTGTGCCACATTCAGAGAAGTGGCAGAAGACACAGCTTTTCAGCAGCCCACTCCAACCACCATAATCCTCTTTCCTCCTGCTCAGAAAGGCAGTGCTCACCAAGTTATCAATGAACTCAGGCTGGTTACCAGCTTTTCAGAAGCAGGAATCACCCTTCCAGATCCATACTTAAAACTCAAGTCATCCAGTGTGTGCCAGCCATCTCTATTGCTCTATGACTTTGCAGCACAAACTTGTGCAGCAGCTGGCTCCAGCCACACAGGGGGCTCTGAAGTTTCTCATTCAGCAGACAAGATAGCATGGAAGCAGTCCAGGTACAGCACCTTTTGATTACGTTAATCACTAATTATACTCATGACCTCTCTCAGAAAGTAATTTTACACAAAGTACCAGGGGTTCTGGGCATCAAAGCCTCCATGGCTGAACAAAGTCCTAGACATGGTATTGGCTCCACTTCAGCAGTCACAGTATTTGAGCCAAATCTGATCTTTTTCCTACCAAGTTGTCCCCTTTGTCCCCAAAAGGCACAGTAGTCTCACAACCACAAGAAAACAACCCTGCTAGAGCCCTTTCTTCACCAGCCACTGCAACGTGCTGATGTCAAGAGGAGGCACCTGTCCTAAAGCCAGGAGGCAGAAGCACTGGGCCCTGCCACTCCCGCTCATGTGAGTTAGCAGTGTACAAAGGGAGAAGGGACACAAGGGTGTTCAGAGATTACCAGAAGGTGACAGCAGCTGCATAATGCAGAGGCTTCTCAGCATCACTGGGTTGGGCACAGACCTGCTCCCTTCCAGTTTTCCCATAGGCAAACACAGTACTTATGACACTCGTACAAATGACTGGATGTGATCAACTTTTCCTACCATCAGTAAACAGCAAGTCAGCAACTCTACTTCCACCACTGTGAAATACTTCTATAATCTATACTGATCACATATTCCAGCTGATTTCTGCTTTGCACAGAAAAAGTGAAGCAAGACGTTTCACATGGCAAATAAAAAGTAAACAATAATTGTTGTTACACCTTTTTTATCTGTGAAAGTCAAGAGATAAACACGTTAAACAACATTTAGCTAATGAATCTCTCTTACAACAAAAGCACTCCGTGGCTAAGAGTTGCCTATTCAGCAGGTTGCTAAATCCGTTACTGTGAACTCCTGATCTAGTTCATTTTAGCAAAGCATAAACCGAGACTTTTGCTTTTAAGAAACTGCAAAAAGAAGCTGTTCTTCTCTTTTCCTATTAGCAAAGCAGATAAACTGAGAAGAGATGCTTTGGGTAAAATCGAGATTTGAATTATTCATTAGCCTGACTAATTAATCTGCAGTTCAGTAGAGTTAATATTTTCTTTAAAGTAGCCTCAGAACTCAAGGAGATGCAGAGCAACAAATGACAATGCAAATAGATTTCTCTTTTTTCCTATTACCACCACATTAGGCTGTGCATAAAGCTCTCTTTTGACATGCAAATATTTTCCCGTTGAGGTAACATAGTGTGGGTTTAGATTATTGCTGCCAGTAACCAGTATTTTCCATTTTTATGATCTCCATATCCTTCAGAGACTTCCCTCTGCTTTATAATTCCATTGCCCATCCACTGTCAGCTCTCTCCTGCATCTGCAACCTGTTGTCAACCATGATTTGATTTACTTTGTCAGTTATGCATCTTCTTCTGCCCTCTGGTCTGTGCTTACACATAAACTATATTGACAGCTAGAGATATTTGACTGACAGCTCTGTGCGTTTCCCTGTCAGAGTTTAGCCTATACATGCTGGGTATAGTCTCATGAAGGCACAGAGATGAGGGGCTGACATCATTGAAGATGCCTCAGTGGCAGGCAACCTCCCTGAAATACCCTGCATATATTCCTCCACTCTCAGAAGGGCCCCAAAGACGACATGAGTATTATTCCGTACGGCTGCATTAGGGAACATAAAAAAATTTAAATAAACTGATAACTAGTCATACCATTAAATGCAGTTCTTCCTGCAGAAGAATAAATAATTCTCCAGATAAACACATAGATCAATTTAATGAGTTGACTGACAGTTCTGTCCATTAACTCTTCCTTTTGTGTTGAATTATACCAGACATCCTGCACACTGAGGTGTTTAGCCTGTGCTGTAGTGCCTTACTGCTATTGTACAGCTCTTGCAAGAAGGTCCCTCCCATGATGGAAAAGCTTGTAGGGTTGCATCCCCTTCCTCCCTTTTCCAGATCCCCCAAAGAAGGAACTGTTACTGGGAGCAGAGACTGAGAGAAAGAATATCAAACTAATATGGAACCTCCTTCTAACCCCGACTGACATTGGTATGCCCCCCCTATTACCTCTACCACATAATACCATTTGCCCAGGTGTTCCAAGGGCATTAATGAATTTTGCAGTCCAATATTTGCTGATATTACCTAGAACAGGAAAGTGGAGCATTTGAAAAGTATTTTCAGTTCCCCATTTAAACTTCACATGTGGAAAACTATTTTTGTTTGTGCAATAAGCTACAACCCTAATGTTTTCCTACTGTATTCACTGAGCAATAGCGAGAGCTCAGCCCAAACAGGAGCAAAAACAAAGCAAGCTGAAGCAAACCCATTTATGTCTAGTTCTGTTCCTTTGCCTTTTGTGAGCAGAAGGACCACATATGATGGACAGCTACCAGCCTCTTGAAATCAAATCAGTTTCTTTCAAAGAACATTTGTATTTTGTAAACCAATTAAACCACATGAATAGTACAAGCATGAATAGGCTTTTGTTTTATTCAAATTAAGATATTTTGGATTTGTGAAGCTGCAAATAGATATGACAAAAAAGGTAACAAGGATACAATAGAAAATTATGGAGCAGGGAGAAATTTAATTACATGCCTGTTTGATTGAAAGTTCAAGGTTCTTTTTATATTGCTTCACATTTATAAATACACAGATCCTGTCTCTCTGTTTTCCAAATATGTTCAGGAAAATACATTGGTTGAAATTGTCCTTCCATGGCTTTTTATTTCAGTTGCATGCTGTTTAGACCCTTTTATTTCTATAAAAATTCAAAAGCAGTTCCAAGCCATGAACTAACACGCTTCCTTTTAATGAAGGCTGGATCAAAATCTGCAGTCCTTCCGTAAGGGAAAAATCCTGCAGAATTTAACAGTGCACAATAAGCCTTCTAAACAAAAAGTTTAAAGAAAATCTAAGCTAGCCAGGCAGAGCTCTACAACACTGTACTCAACAGCTGAAAGAGCAAGGCTCTCCATCAAATAGCTTTTCAAGAAGGTTTTGGGAAGACTATTTCATTTCCATAAGCAAAACCCTTTCACTACGCTTAAAACAGAGATTCCTACTGACACAAGCAACATGTTCTGTTTACAGCTCAGTTACAGCCTGACCCTGTGGAGCCAACCACTTCACCTCCATCACCTTCTCAGGGTGGAGAGTCCCAGCCTCCTTCAGCATCACCCACTAATTCCCATGCATTTGGAATTTACTGGGATGTTTGTTTTTTGCTGGAATTAAAAAAAGAAAAGGTTATACCAAGATGCCAATTTACAAAAATATATGCATAACAATAGCCTTCCTCACTTCAGAGATCATATTGAGGATGATGGAAGTGGTCCAGATACATGGAGCTCTGCTGTATGAGTCTTGAACAAGGACTTCAATCATCTGGGCCTAATCATATTCCCATGAAAATCAGGAGCTTTGTCAGTTTTACTGGGAATTGTGTGATGTGCATGACACTGATGAGGGAACAAGACACCTATGGAAAAAAAAGGACTGATCTGTGTCTTTACCACCTTGTATGAAATGCATGGGGTCACTGCTGAGCCCTGTGGGGCAAGCAAGAACAAGCATTAGGAACATGACTCCAAAGAATAACCCGGTGTCATGAAACACAGAAAAATGCCCCATTCTCTCAGCAAAGAAAAACAGACTTTAGCCTTTGGGAATATCTGTTTCCATTCTGCCATCCTTTTGAATGCAATCCCCTGCTCTTTGTGGTCCCAGCTGTATAAACAAGCTGCCAGATGACCTAAAGGGATCGGCAGAAGTGGTAGCTCTATCCCTAGAGGTAAACAACAGCCAAAATACACAGTTTGTCCTGTGCAAGAGGTAAAAAAATACAGGCCCCATCCAGCTCCTGATGTTTTCCCACCTCCTGACTGTTATGGGACATGAGCCAAAGAAGCCAATAGTGCAAGGTGCCAAGTATCTCCAGAAAATTAACTCCCCATGTTGTCAGTCCTAAAAAAGGATACAGCTATACAGACTGCTGCTACTGGAAGAATACTCACATAACACAATTTTTTATCCCTCCACATGACAGAAAAAAGTTGTACAAAGAATGACTTATATCAAATGAATTACATGAGGCTGATCTGACTTAGAATTCTGCAGAGGTTGCAGGTGACCTGTCTGTACAGTGCATTTGAATCCAGCTGGCAGCAAGGACACAGCTACCATGTCATTTGGACAGAGATATTTTCCAGAGAAAAGCTGCACTTGAAATAAACTAAACTAAAGGAAAAGTGAGAGCACTGGGAAGTTATTCTAGCCCATTTGTCTGCACAAAACAGTAGTTTTATAAGAGCTCTTGCAGGGCAATAAATGTGCTGCAATTAATACAAATAAACCCTGGAGTACAGTAAAGCACATTTGGAGTGAATTGAAGCTGGTGGCACCTATATAGAAGGAAAGATTCAAATAAGAGAAAATATGTCATAAAAGAAGTGAGGTGAAGTTCATGTTTTTGGAGAAACTTTTATGGATTGCAGGGCCGGGTTTGGGGGTGCTGCTGGAGGTGGTGCATTTTCTTGTGCTCAGACCTTATGCTGGGTTTGAGCTGTGCACTGTACAGAGACAGCTGGAGTAAGGCTTAGGATTAGGAGAAGATTGCATGGAAGTCATGTAAATTACATGATTAATTTTCTTCTGGGTTTTCTTTCACCTATTTAATGGGAAAGCAACATAGCCCATAATGAAGTCCCAACTTTTAAACCGTACTAATCTCATTGTTAATTGCACATTATGAACAGGATTCCATCAGTTTTAGAAGACCTCAAAAGATACAAACTTCTATGAAAGAGTGGAAAATGTAATATAAATACAAGCTTTACAAACTGTAGATTAACAGACCCAGAACTATGAGGAATTAATACCGAAGTTTAGCATATTGGTGTTTCTGTCAGTTCTGAATTGTTGTTCATACAGCTTGATATGCATGAAGCTCTATATTTCATATGAACTTTTGCCATAAATTACTTTTTCATAAAACAGTTCTCATTCCTGCCAACCAAGGGTACATCAGAAGCTTTCTCATAAAAACAAATTATCATACTGCTGTATTGGTTTAAAGTAATTAAGAAGTGAGCACATGACATGATTAACTATTTAATTGAGTGTAAAAGGAAGCCTGAGCTTCATTGCTGCTTGCTCTTGTGTTTTACAAGGCTTTGTAGCCTTGTAAAAATCAAATCACTCTATTGTTTTAGCAGTATCCATTAATTTTGCTTTTATGAAAAACACCTTGGAGCCTTAATGAATGTGTTTAAGTGTAATACTGTGGATTGCTTTTACACTAGGATTGAAAGTAATACGCACCCTGATTTTTTTAAACACAGCAGATTTTTTTTTTAGCATTATTGAACAATGATTTGTGCTCTGTTTATGTAGATATGATATTTGTGTGTACGTGGTGTCTTATTTCCAGCAGGTACCATGTGACCAATCTCTACTTCAAAGGCCCTGACTTTCTTTAACATCAAAGGTATTCAATACCCATCGTGTTGGAGGGCTTCAGAAACAGAAAAGGTGGACCCTCCCCTATCCTTTTATGTCCTACAGAAACTCTCCTTCAGTGACAACCAATCTCCTTTTCCATTTTTTGGAAAAATTCATGTTGATTTACTGCAAATTAATTAAGCTCAAAATACTAGAAACATATTGTTTCAGCAGGTGTTTCAAAAATGCCTTACCAATCTGATGAGCTGGGAGTTCCAGTCTTCTTCCCTCAATTTGGGGAACTCTCTGCTTTATGGTGAACTCAGCTGCAGCACCCACGCTTCCTCAGGGTGCTCAGTAAGTTGTTCTGAAACCCACAGATGATGAGAAACCCTACTTGAGCTAAGCTGCTGTGAAACCTGCCCGTGCACATGCCTATGCATTCTCATGCCATTTTCCTACAGGGAGGGACAACATTTGTCTCACTTGAGGTTGCTAGAACAACAGTTTTCTTTCCCTTCTTTCTCTCACACAAAGTGGTTTCGTAAGATTCAAGACCCTGGTCTGCTTTACAATGTAAATATGTGAAATGGCCTTCCAGCATTCCAGTCTTACAGCGTGATACACAGCACACTGCAGAATAAGGGTGACTTTGTCTCTATAGAGCCTTTGGCACCTTTTTTATAATGTAACAAAATCTATGCACCGAATTTGAAAACTGCTAAGAATGATGGCAGTTTTTCCTCTGGCTCTGAGCCATGCCTTTTGGCACCTTCATTGTCAAGGGATATGAAAGTGCTGACTGAAAATGCAGAAAGATTATCACAACTTATCTTCACAAAATGTGTGAAGCCTGAGACTTTCTGGCTGATTCCAGCTGCAGAGTTGAAAGTTCACATGTTCACGCAGAGTGCAAATATAGTGCCAAAGGTTTATGTTCAGGCATATGGACTCTTTTGTATATTCAAGTTGGTCTATACAGCAACAGCAGAGCAGGGAAGGTGGGTGTGTACATGTGTTAGTACAGCAGATTGGATCGTGACTGCAGAGAGGTAAATTGGATTACTTTCCATCTTCCATGAAGAAGCAATCTATTCTATTCTCTTGCTTGCAAATATTCTTTCACAGGATTTTTGGTTGACAAGTTTCAACTTTGTCTTAGGTGAGAGGAAAGAACCAAAGGAATTTCTGCTCTTGTCACAGCCAAGGCAGAAGAACGTTTTTCTAACAGGATGCTGGATTTCACTGTTGGAGTCTGCTGGGCAGAGTGAACTCCAGCAGGACCCTTCATACTCCCCTGCCACCGCTGAGGCGCCAACAGCAAATGAGCATCTGCTGTTCATTCAGCACCTCTTAAAGGTCAGCATGACGTAACGGGGGAAAGAGAGCTATGGGTAGGTGCTTTCTCAAAGAGGCTTCAGCTTTCTGTGGTGGAAGGTGTCAGGTATATCCCTGTGCACACAGTACCCAGGGCCTTTCTGCAACACCTTCTGCAAAGCCTACCCGTTAATTTCAGAGATGCGCTTACACATTTTTGCTCATCATTAGTCTCCAAAACAGTAATTGGCAGTCAGAATTTTTGAAAAGGAAGCTTTGGAAGGTCCTTTTGTTCTATAAAGTAAGCAATAGCAATTCTTCTCCTATGAAACCAGTCTAGGATTTGGGGATCATGTTAACACAGTGTGGTGTGAGTTAATGCTTCTTTCTAAGCTTGTCTTTGATTGCGAGTCCTCTTCCACAGAATGGCTCAGCTGTTACATTTGCAGGTTTGTCTTGTAAAGCTGGGGGGGTATGGTATCTTCCTGAAGATACTCTGCTCTCCTACTGTGTGTGTGGTTTGGGTTTGTTTTTAAAAAGGGTTGTGGATTTTGAAATTTATGGTGCCTGAGTGCTGTCTGCTTCTCAAGAGGTAAGACGAGCTATTGGCATACCTGACTGTCACATCTGGCTTCTTAAAAGACAAGCGTGTTGGACACCATAGAAAGAGAGTTACACCTGATTAAAAATGGGAATGACTATAAAATGCCAGAAGTATTGGAATAACATGTCATGATCAGTTTGGGAAGGTCTTTGTCATAATAATTAAAATTTCCATCCTTCTGTACAAATTATAAATTTGAGCAGTCTTCTGGGGCTGGTGTAGAAGACGTGACTTTGTCTGTTTGAATTCAACAACCAACAGTGATTAACATTTTCCTAATAAATTTAGCAGGCAGACTGTGAGCACATGAACCATTTGAAGGACTGAAATTCCCTTACAGTGTTGCAAATACCAGGCTTGTGACTGCTTTATAGAATTTCTTCAGCTCGTGTCAGTACTGATGGAAATGGTTATTGTAGGTGTTCCTGAATTATATTTTACCTAAATTGTTGTACCTTTTTAAGATACATCAAGAGATGGCTTAAATGAGGAAAAGAGCTGTATGTGACTAGAGATTGGAAGGAGCCTGAGCAATATGGAAGGTGAAAATACTTGAGTTCTGGATTCTGCTTTGCTGCGGGGAAGTCACGTAATTTCACTATTCTCTCTTAGATTATAAAAGACAAAATGAAGTAGAGGAGATAACCAATATTTTGCTGACTACCCAGGTATAAGAAAGTTTATTGAGTGGAAGTGTACGAAGTCACTGAGATGGAAACCATATGGAAGTGACGGTGATATTAGGGTTGTCATTATTAAGACTGTTGACTAGAACTGCCCTTTTTGATCAGCTGCTCCTTCATCCGAAGAGAAGCTTTTAACTGGGAAGAGCGAAGAGAACTGGAATTTATATCCACAGAAAGCAGAATACCAACAACTTCTGGGCTGGTACCACTGCCTGTTGTACACACAGCCTGTTTGGGGAATGTAAAGCCATTAAATTCTGCAGTTACTGCAGAGATTGTTTTGCAGAGGTAATGTTCAGCTTCCACTGGGCATCCATCACGGCTAGATTTAATGGGGGGGGGGGGAAAAAAGCGCCTTGCTGTCTCCAAGTTAGTATGGAAATTAGGTAAGGGGAGGGCTTGTGCTGCTGACAAGAGAGCACTAGCTCTTGCTGGACCGAGTCCTGCAGCATTCACTCAGGCAAAGATGCCTCCCAAAACAGGATGAAATAATGATCCTGCTGGAGTCAGTGGCAGATTCCCCCCTGACATTGGTGGAGGCAAGATTTCACCCTGAGGCAATTAGAGAACTATTTGGAAATTTCTACAGGGGAATGTAGAAAGAAGAAAGGAAGGACTAGTGCTTGCAGTAAGTTGTACTGTATGGAAGACAGTAATATCTACCTTTTGTCTCTGCAGAAAGTCTGCAGATGTAATTATTATAGAAGTTTTTTTTCAAACTCTAAGAATAACACCAACGTAATAAATGCACAAACCACTAATTGTGGCTGACTTCATAGCAAAGTTTTGCAAACCCTTCTTCTCAATTCAACCTGTATCCTAAAGCTGAGAACCACAGAATATTTAGCAAGAAATGCAAAATCTCACTCGTGCGTTTTCAAAACTTGACCTTAGCAAACTTTAACTCCAGCCTTAAAGTACTCAGATCACCAGAAGTTATGTTGAAGATAAACTGGCGCATTCACCCTCCAGCACCAGCTCTCATCCCACCTCAGCGATTCCCTAAAGATATAGAAAGGGGCCTCTGTTCTTTTCTCACCACCACTGCCTCAGTGCCCACACCTACAACAAACCTAAACACGCCATAGTCCCTCCTGCCAAAACCAACTCTCATGCCACACTAACTGCTCCTGGAGGGGATTCAGCAAGGCACCAATTGTTGCCTTCTCCAGGGAAGACAAGGTGGCAGCTCTGACACCAGCCCAGAACAAAAAATGGGTCCTCACTCAGACTTTGATGAATCTGTCAGTATTTCAGACCTAAAGCAGGCAGCAACTATGAGATCCTGCCGTGCTGACTGTTCAGAAGCTATGGCAATTCTCTGTGCATTTCCACATGCCCCCAGGCCTTAGGCAGGATGATTAACAGCCCTCTCCCACAGCTCTGTGAATGGGAAGATAAGGACAGTGACAGATCACTGTGGCTCAGACTCTCTCAGCTGCCGCTGGCCTCCAGAAAGTTATAAAATGCTGTGATTTCTTTAACCTGCAGGGAAGGTATGTCAGCAAACCTTGCTCTAGATGAAACCCACAATTACAGCTTCATGCAGGTAACTCTCAGCAGAGGAAAAAATCCTTTAACAGTCTAGCAAAGCACTGATCAGAGTGAGAGCACTAAAAGGTCAATCACCAACTAAGTAATAAATGTTTTGCTTAAATTTTAAAAAGTTTAAACAGGTTTATTTAATTATTTTTTAATTTTTCTTTTTTTAACTCTCTAGCCAGGAGGACAGATCTGGCATTTCTGAAAGGGCTAAGAGCCTGTCTGTTCATCCCTGGCACTTCCCCTGCTCATTCTAAAAAGCTCTGAACTCTGCTAAATCGAAGCTCCTAGAGGCATCCTGATAAGCAATAAAGGCAAATCATTAATGCTATCCTCTGGAAAAAAATCAAACCTGCTTTTAAATGTCTTCCCTGCTTGGAACTCCTTGCAAATTCAATTTGCATGCTTAATTAGCATCTATGCCCTCATGCCGCTCTGTTTACAAGAAGCGGTCCTCACTACACAGCTATGAATCTGTATTTCCTCTGCTTCTGAGTATACATTGTGCATTTTAATTCTTGAATCTGTTCATTGGCTGGTTTGGGTGTGAGACACACACTTCAGCACTGAAGTGCCAGCCTACCACCTTTGTACGTGTTTTGCTCAGTTATATTTATGATGCAGCTCTTGAAATTCTTTTGCATAAAGCTTTTCTGAAATACCTGAAATCCATCGTAGCTTCACTTGTACAACTGTGAAAAGCCTTTTGATCTTAGAAGTAGAAATTACCCTGGAAGATCACACAAACTTGAAAAGTAACTCATCAAAGGAAGGAGGGCAGGGAAGTTGAAATCTGAGAGCTGTATCAAAATAGTAATTTTTTAATGAGCATTTGTACCTGTTGCACACCCTTTCTATTTGGGCATGGATTTAGAGCACCTGTCTACCTGCAGCTCTGCTCAGCCTCCAGTGACCTTTCTTTCACACAGAGAGGTTCAGCCATGCAAGGGAAATGCCACCTTACAGACGGGGAATGGGGCAGACACCCACAAAGGTGCTGGAAGAATTAGATATCGCACAAGTATTGCGGCAACGTATTGTGAGAGGCAATTAAGAGTACCATGAACATATTCTCCTAGGTACATATTAGCTGTCTATTTGTGTCCATAATGGATCAACAGAAGTTGTTTGGGAAACAAATTTAACACAGCCTGCAAATAGCCCAGATGCTGCTGATGAAACAGCACCAGGAAAGCTTTACGGCAAAATCATCCGAGCAAGACTGGCCAACTAAAAAATAATCCTATCTAGTTCATATCCTATGCTTAATATCTAGCTAACAAGAGACAGTATCATTTTAAGTCTGGGAACAGAAGGTTTATGTTCCATCACAATACAGTCCTTGGGTAATAAAAGCTTGGAAAACATTGTGTTAAACTGCATTAAAAATATATTCATTCTCCATCTTCCAATACACAAAGCCACAATATATGGTTGGTTGTGCACTGGAGTGCAAGGTGCATGTTGCTACACCAAGGGTGAGCTCCATCAGAAATGAGCAACCTCAAAATTCTTTGGTGATCAAGCCCAAGTCATGAAGCTGTTTAATAAAAAGTACAGTACAACAAAGCTTGCACTGAACACTGTGTAGTCACTGAAAGAGGGATGTCCCTTGAAGTGAGGTTTTCTAGCATTTCCCTTGCCCAGGAGGAACACAAGCTCTATTGGGGTTGCTCTGTCCATGTGACACAGCACCAGGGCAATGAATGGGTCAGACTGAATGCCCATCCAGCCCAGACAGTGGACAGTCAGCAGCACAGAGCTTGGTCTGAGTACAGACTGAGCCTCTTTCTAGTGTACACCTTCAGTTTTTAGAAATTCAGGAGTTACAGGCTCCCACACAGATTGAGAAAATGCATTTTTATAGAGACTTAAAGAATTTTATATGCAAGGGTCTGTAACTGATGCTCTTGTTCCTCTAGCAACCAACAAAATACGTTCCTTACAAGTAGCAGCACTTTATAGACAAATAAAAGGCATGACCTCTGCCTCCAGCAGTTTTCAGTGGATAGAGGAAAACATGGTAAAAGGCAGGGAAGTGGAACAAGAGACTTGATACAACATAGTGTCAGGAGGGTGCCTGTTTTCATGGTTCAAGCATCCTGCTGTTTCTAGCTTTTAAAACACTGGCACAAGCCTTTAGGACCATGCCCTACTAGCACTAACATGCCAGCATGGCAAGCCTAACTTTCACATGAATGATTCCCTTCTCTAAATCCCTCTTTTCCTTTGCTTGCAATACTATTGTTCCCATAAGATCTCATTACATATTAATAACCATTCACCCCTTCATTCTGATTCCAGAAGGGAAATACCAGCTACATAGTGGCTGACAGAATGAGATTTTATTAACAGGTCTTAGCATTTCACTCATGTTTCCAACTTGACCATGGTTTTTGAAACAAGGAAGAAAGAAAGTCTGGCACTCAGCCATGCTAACAATCTACTTCACTTTTTCCAGGACTGCAGTCTAATTCTCTGTCTGCTTACATCAACCAAGAGTTTGACTCTTCAACTGTCACCTCATCCCTCTGCCAGCTATGTCTTCCAGCCAGCTATCCTTTCATGCCTTTTTGTCTCCACCTGTTTGATGCAAAAGAGAAAACCAGTGCAGTGGGTTTAATCATGACGCAGCCTTCGGTGATGTACAGTCATGAATCTCAAATAAGGATACTGGTAAGAAGCATATTAACCAGAACGTGAGATTTTTAATCATTTCACAGTCTTCTGCACCAGAGCTCTGTTTGGCATCTCTCAGTAAATCATAATGGACCCAGACTGCAGCTTTGCAGCCCTACTCACTTCAACTGCTTGCATGAAATGCAAACATATCACTGCAATTCTGCCTGCCACCACCCTGCATTGTGACCCTGGTAGTGAATGAAAAGAAACAATATTTAGAGCTCAAACTCTTTGACCTGAGCTTTTTTTTCATCTGTTCATAAAGCCTCATACTGCCTCATTTCTCTGCTCTTTCTACTGTTGTCTCTTTAGAAATGGAACAATAATCTATTTTCAACGACACTGAAAATAAGTCTATGTAGAAACAGCTCTCTCCATATCACAAGGCAATATGTCAGTTTACTGTCTCAGGTCCCCAGGCAACTACCATCTGATAATAAGCTAATTACTAGCCAAGGTTTGAGCATACCTTTATACCTTAGCTGTGCAAAATGAACATTCTGATTTGAGATGTTCTATTAAAAAAGCCCCTACCCTTTTAAACTCGAAAAGATAGTTACCAGGACAAAAGGGTTATTTATGTAGCAAATCACACCTTGAATATTATTTTTGTTAAATCTTTTGTTGCTGTGATTTTAAACGGCATCACGTATATATGCAAACAGATCCCACTTGCCAGTATGTGAGATGCACACGTGGAAACACACATATAATAAAGAGAAGATTCAGCTACAGATATATATTTTTTCCATATATGACTCACTTTTATTAGCATTCTTAAAGCTTGAATATAATGTACTTTGTAAGTAAAAGCTAGCATGTCCTTTACAACTTTTTTCCATCCTTTGATGGCCTGCAAGGTGTATTTAATAGTTCGTTATTAGGGTGATCACAAAAGCAACCTTTGTTCTCACAGACACTGAACCTGCATGGTTCTTGGGCTTGTTTGTTTGCCTCTTGCACATTCCACCTTCAATCCCACCAAACAGGCTGCTTATTCCCCATTTCTTAAAGGGCTGACCAACCTCTTTGCCTTGATACTCAAAGATGTTGATCCATTTGCAAAGCTGTGGGACCAATTCCATTTCATCTGTGAGTCACCAGGCATTTAAAACTTGCCCTTCTGTGCTCAAAGAACTTAATTTCCCACACATACTACACTGTACTACCTGTTGATTTTTTTCATGATGACTTTTCATTCTCCCTGCTTCAAATCAGACCATTTTTCTGTGACTGGAAGGCAAAATATCTCTCTACCACTGTCTCCAGCTTCCTCTGTATACTTGTCTTGAACTAGGAAAATATGAGAGAATACTGTAGTCGCTACACAGAAACCAGGTTGCCTACATGCTCATACATGCACAGAACAACTTGACAATAACCGAGCACATCTCTAGAGGTTATCAGTATTTGCAGTTCCAAAGAACTTATTTTCTATCTTTAGGCACCACCAGATCATGTTTTTATGCTGCAGTTCATGAAGATGCCCAGAAAGACAAGGCCAATCAATATCGTTATTGACAGGTGATTCAAATTGCTGTAACTCTGACTGCCAAGCAACAGTTTGTGGTTAAACTGCAAATATATCTCACACTGAAAAACACACAAGTGCACTACAAAGAAAGGTATATGTTCAAGAAAGTTCCCCTTGAATAGAAGCATTCCTTTGGCACGAAAGGAAACCAAACCAAACCAAACCCACTTTCTCATTTACCTAAGCCTGGGAAATTTCCTTTGGCAAGCCCACTTCTTTTTTTATTCCTGTAGAATGTAAACTCTGCCTGCAAAACATGAGTTAATATTCTTGGGTGGGTAAAAGGCAGTTTTTGAATTATATCAAACGTGAGGATTCTTCCAGAAATGGCTGGTATCTCTGGTACCTCCAAGCACTGCTATCACCTTGTCAATAGGGTAAAATTGGAATCTCTACAATTCAATCCAGCAGGATCCAGCAACACTGCAGGGGGACAAGACACAGAAATAAACAAGAACCACATCAACTTGTGAGAACACAGAGCAGTAATTGAGGGCAGACGCATGAAACATTACAAAATAAAAAGTAGCAAGAGTAACATGTTCTCCCAAACCCTAAATCCACTCCCACTGAAACCAGCACTGCTGTCAGGAGGGGAAGAAGCAAAGTATCTCTACTTTGCCTCCAGCTCTCTAGCAGAATATTCCCACCCCCTGCACTCTTCCAGCACAAGTATTTACGTAACTGTACAATGAGCCATAAATAACTCAAATACACAATAACTAACTATGGATGGAGTCTCCAAAGTCGATGAGTAAGAGCAGAGGAAAGAGAGATCATTCCCCCTCCTCCTCTCCAGTAGCTGAAGGACGAAGTTAAAATGCCTGAAGTGCAATCCCAGGGTGTCCACACTCAGCTAACACATGCCATTTCTCCCTATAGCTGTAACTCCACAGCACCCCAAGCACTGCCACTCATGAACAGGGGTTATTCATCAACCCTAACAACGCCAAAAATATTGACTAGCCCTTCACATTTAAAGGTTCAGAGATCATCCTCAATGCTTTGCATGCAAACATCCTGCTTTCAGCTGAGTTTTCAGTCTAGACTCCTTTGCATTGCAATTCATGTAAACAATGATTGCATGTTAAACGGAGCTGTAAGCAACTGGAGATACTGCCCTCTCTCCCCGAGACAACTGACCAGTTGCCACCACTGGAAAGAAAAAAGAAATGAAAAGTCAAAGTGCAGCATATGTTTTTACAGAGGTGAGCTCTTTAACCTCTTTCTGACCAGTCCCTTCCTTCTGACATTTAGCAGGCAGCCAAAGCTTTTAATGGAGGATTAGTGGAAAACAGCTTTTCAGCAGGTATTGACCAACAGGGTTCTGGCACATCAACTTTCATCACTGTCTCACAAGACAGACAAGCAGGTTTTATACCCAACCGTACTTCAGATCATCTGTTTAAACATTTCTGCATGTAAAAACTAATAAGTAGAGGAAATTTGTATCTGCTAGTCCCAACAACAGCTTCAAGGTTTCTTCTAAAATATTATTTCTTGTCAACCACCATTTGTGTTTCTCCCCCACTAGGTTATACTTGTCAGAAACTCAAGTTCAGTCATTCACAAGCTTCTACTAAAAATCCACTCTAAGACTAAAATCCACTTGATCTACTAAAAAAAAATAATCCAGCTTTAGTGACGTGTGCCCAGTCTTCTGTATACTCATGCCAACTTTAAAAAACAGAAGCTATTTAATACTTAGGTCCACTGGGACTTGTACACAAATAAATCCATCAAAAAGCATCATCCTTATTTTCCTTCTTCCTTATGCTAGGCCATCTGTGCAATCCATTGCACAGCTAAAGGGGGAAAAAAAGAAAAACCAAACAGAAAGGAGATGCCCTAACATTAAAGGGAAACAGTTATTTGAGAGAAGAGCATTTTTGCTGGTGGCAGTGTCTTCAGCAGATAGCACTTTGGAACTGAAGGAGAAAGTAACACTTGTTTCAAAGGAGGTTTGCCTTTATCCATATCCTGATGGAAACCTCCAGCACACAACCTCCAGCTCCAGAATGTTTCCATCACATTTGGCTCTTAACCCCACTAACAGATGTTTAGACCATTGCCTTGTTTAGAGGGGTTAGACCATGGCCTTGTACCTTCTCTGCACACAGAGCATTGTTTTCTACAGAGCACAAGATTTCTCTGCACAACTCACCACTGTAAATCAGCTCTTTACTAGTCAGCCTTGCTGAAACACAGTAAATTGGAGACCATCTTCTCTCTCAGTTAATACTAAATCCAGTTGTTGAAAGATGGCACAGAGCATTAAGCTTTATAAGGGTCAGTGAGTCATTTCTGCAAAGGCAGTTTGGGTCCCTCTTCCTCGTATCAGTTTTTTTGGATAATTGTATTTTGGAAAGGAAATAGTATACTTTAAAATCTTAGCAAATGCACTACAGGAGACAGCCTGGTTGCCCTACCTTAGGACAGCACAAAGCAGACTTTGCTTGTGGAAGCACATCTCTCCTTTCAAGGATTAACATTGGCATTAACCTGTCCCTCACCCTTCCCAGGCAGAAAAGTCAGCCAGCCCTCCAGCAAGCTTTTGCTTCAGCTCCCCAGCCCAGCTGTGAGAGAGGCAGAGGCATAAAAGGAGCCTGAGCCCTGCCTGTTTTCCAGGGAGGAATGGGGAGGAGGAAGAATGAGACCCATTCTCCCTGACACCTCCAGGCTTGGCAGACAAACACGCCCTGAAGATGTGGAGCCACACTGCATGAGGGAAAAGAACTGAACTGCCAAGTGACCAGACCAGGACTTGCTCATCCCTCTCTGCTCATTACATATGAATACACCATAAATATCAAGGAAGCCTTATTGCAACTCTGAATAGATTAGACTCCACATTCTTAATTAAGTGCTTGATAGATCTACACTGTGCCTAAATCACTACATGTGGTATAACATATAAATTAAATGTAAGAGTAATACAAATAAGATGGTCCAGCCATTTAAGCCCCTGCTTCCACTTGCAAGCAAAACTGTGACTCTTCATCTAGACAGCAGTCTTGCAGGAATATAAACTGCCACTGCAGAAGCAGTGAGTATTTTTTCCATATAAAACAAAACAGCCTTGTTACACACATAAAATATTCCAAGTTTCCACATTGTGCCACATTTGTGAAAGCTTCCACTAAACACATCTTCATTTTAGTATTTAAAGCCACAGAAAATCTGGAAACTGTTTTACAACATTATTCAAAAAACAGAAATACAAACTAAAGGAACATATGTAATTAAAGGGAAACTGTTTTTCACTGCTCACTGTCATCAAATTAAGTTGCAGGTTTTACTGGATTTAGCCTGTACATTATCAGCCTGTTTCAGCTGTCCTGGGTGTAATAAACACAGATTTCAATTTCCACAGAGTCTAGTCTAACAGACTGTGGATCTTGCCCATCTAACATAGGGCAATGGATGGGCAAACTAAAGTGTGTAGGAGAGGAGACCTAAGGTGACAGAAAGTCTGCTTGTCAATCTTTATACCCATTCCATTAGATCACTGCTGTTTCTGTGTTATCTCTTTTCCATAGGACACTCCTACAGTAGGAGACAGGCAGCACCACAGCCTAAGAAGGGCTACCAGTTCTCCATATGCTCTGCTGTGATCCATGCCTAAAGGACATCAAATGGGCATGGAGCCCAACAGGGGAGTCACCTGCACAGACCTGTGGGTTGTGCTCGCTGACTCTATTCAACCTTTGCTTGCCACTCTGCTCTGTTTCCTCCTTCCCTGCTTGTCAGTTCAAAAAGACATCTGGAGTTTCATGCCATACGCAGTTTATGACCAATTCTTATGGGACCTGCAATCCAGAAGCATTTGATATGACTTGCACATCCTACAGTAAGATGAATGTCTGACAGATGCCACAAGATGACCTGACTCCAGCCCTTCCACTGATGTGATAAATGAATCATGCACATGAAGGTCAGAGCAACAAACATTTTTGCCTACAGGAAGGTTTTGACACCACTGTACTCTTTATATCTGTTGCAACCTCCTCTATTTTTAAAAGAAAATTGAAAACAAATTTTAAAACCTGCTTTTAAGAGTTACATGCAACAGATATGTGCTAGACAGTTCCACATTTCAACTCTAAATTAAAGCCCAAAGCAGTTAGTTTGATAAGACCCATACTTTACATTACAGCATGACAAGGGTCCAGACCTTCACTCTGCTCTGGGAAGGCAGGGCTGGTACTCCCAAGGCCTGGGAGGCTGCCAGAAAATATAAAAGAATATAAATAGCTCAAGTTATCGTCTCTTTTAAATAAACTGGGGGGAAGGGGGGGAGAAACACCAAACATTCTCCATACTTTGTTACAGATGGAAATTTTCTCCCATGAACATCTACTCAAACAAAAGGCTGTCTTCTAAAGATGTTCAGCCAAAGACTGCCAACCCTCTTTCTCAGTCTGTGCCCCAGACAGCTTTGCAGTTCCTCAGTTCTGTGATAGCAGTGGTTTACTGAGTCAAAGCCAGGTATCTATTGAGTTTGAACAGCTTATTAGAAAGATGTTTGGTTTTTTATCATAATATTTTTTACTGTTTCATTGTATCCTCTGCCTAATTAATCACCTCATTAACTATGTTTTATTATCCTTAAGTCTTTCAGTAAGCATCCACCAGCCAGACCTACAAGTACTCCCCACGGACAGCTCTCCCTAGAACATTTGCTGACTACCCCGTAATTAATCTCTAGTCGAAAGGCTCAGCAGCCATTTTCAGCCTCTACACAAACAGCCTGCTTTCTGTGTTTGGTTCATTCTTCTCAGTACCACTCATAAGAAATAAACAAAAAACTCCCTAAAACTACAATATCCAAACAACATGCAACCTTTTGCACTTTTGATTTCAAGCAACAATTAACTTGAGGCATCCCAACAACAACTGCTATCCTCTGTATACTAAGATGGGAAAAGGAACAGCAGAGACCTATGTTTTGTTATTATTTTTCAAACCACTTTTCAAAGCAAGCCAACCATATGGATGTCATTTTTAAATGACTGCCACAAACTCTTCAGCATGACCTACCATTATAAATGAAAATCGCTGTCAATTGAACATGAATTAGCTCTTTTGTTCCAAAAAGTGAGAGATGAAAAATTGTTTGCTCCTAAACGACACATTACCCAAATATCCTCTAGATTGAAATATTGTTATCCCCACTTCTCATTGTTACCTAGTAGTTCAAACCAATTACAAAATTATTTTAATTGAGATCTAAAAGGTTCAGGAACAGTAAATAGTAAATAAAACAAACGTATTTGAATAATTACATGAAGTACATAGATTGTGCAATTATTTCAACAATTGCAGACTAAACACTGAATGAACATCAGTGGTTTTATATAGCCTGCCAACCCTGAAGGACCTACAAAGCTCAATAAGGCTACTGAAAATCCAAATTTAAAACAGCTTCAAAGGAAAGCAGACTCAGGTTTGACTTTCAAGAACATAGTTCTTCGCCCCAGTTGATGCTACTTTCATTCCCTGGTCTGTGAGAATACACTGACTGCGTCCTTAAGAGCAGTCACATTCCCATGAATGAACTTCCATAAAACAACTGCCTGCAAATCTGCAAATGCATGACAGCAAGTCCTTCCAAACACCCAGTTTCAAAGATGTGGGCAGCTAACCAGCCATCAGCATCTGTGGGATTAACACTGTGTAAAATATCTATGACCATTAACCAGATTTTGCAAACCTTCCACAGCATTTTATTTCATGTCCTTTACTACATTGATAATGCATTCATCTGTCTCACCACTTCTTTTTTCTTAATTTTAACAGTGGCAAGAAAAGAAAAGGCTCATGCATATCCTGGTTATATGGGTATCAAACATGCAAAAGGGAGTCTTGTTTTCTGAGCAAGCCCCTGCATCCTCATCAGCTGTATGGCTAGAAAGAATAGCTCAGTCCTGAAGTAGCCAGAAGGTAAAAACACAAGATGAAAATGGTCTCCCTGTATTTTAGTATGAGGTAAAAGGGACTAAATATAGCAGTCATAGCAGCTTTTATCAGGGCATACCTGAGACATCACCATATTTTTGTACACTAGGAGCAAAATAATTACAATATGCCAGACTTTGCAGTGTGCTCTCTGCTGATATGGTAAACATGGCCTTTTCAAACAGTCTGAGGTTATTCAGTCCATTTTACTACTAGTGCTAGATTGCTCTTGACAGGGGGTTTTCCAGTACTTTATCCAGTTTAGTTTCAGATGCCCCTACATGGAATGTGATTATTTTACTTGAGAGATAATCCCCAAACTGAAGGGGTCTCAGTGTCTAAGAAGAAATTAAGCCCCATGAATCCTAAGAGAAATTCAACTTGGCTTTCCATTTTTTTTAATTTCACCTAATCAGTATCAGTCAGAGCCCCTCATAAGTATAAACCGATTGTACCTGATGCTTTCATGATAAAAGCTTGTAATCCATTAGAAGGTCATCTGCAGCCTCAAAATTCAATTTATGTATGACCTTTTAAGCCATCCGATAAAATTATTCCAAGTCACTTTGGTTAATGTCAGGTCTGACCTGCAGACTAAGGAAGCTCATTAAGTGCCATACTCAACTGTACATGCTGATGTTTCTCTCTGCAAAGGGAGCATATTTCTCAGAGGTTCCTCTTCAATTCCCATGTGAATCATGAGCTATGTTATACATTTTATCTGCAGCTGTCATCTGCTTTTGAATTATAGGATCAGGAGAGACAGTCAAGGATACGGGCACAGATGCATTAAAACATTCCCCTAAGCCAATCTGTGGGAAGATCTAACTCCTCTCTGATAACTAGCACTTATGGCTTATTGTGAAAAGCAAGAATATAATGTGAGGGCAGGGTATTGCAAACTAAGTATGGCATTAGACACACAGAAAGAATCCCCAGGATTGGTTTATTACCATCACTGCAAAATGATACACCATCCTACTTAGCATCTTTATTTATTTAACTTTGTATCAAATACAGCAGAGGCATCATTTACTTAACAGTGTTTCTAGATTAGTCTCCTTCAAAGATGTAACTGATTTCCTGAGAGCTGTAGCTCACAACATACTGATTTGTACCTCTTTCTCTCGGATAAGAGCCCAAAGCAAGCTGCTCTCATATAGCTCAGTTACATAATTGCTTAAAATGTTATTATCAACTTAAGTGTTTACAGGGGCCATAGGATTCCTAACACAAAAACTATATGCTCTGAGAGTGCCTCACTATTTAGCCTGGAAAGGAGTTATCACCATTCTACTGCATTTGCTATGGAGGGCTCTTCTGCTTTGCTAAAATCTGAATGGATTCCACCAAATTACATAGGAAGTGTCTTAATCTCATACAGCTACATCCAAGGGACTTCATAATTCTCCAAAGCAAAAAAACCCTGCCAATTAACCAAAATATCTTCTCAATCGAAGTAAGGATTAAGAAATTCCCAAGGGGGGGTTTTGGATCTGAAAAATTCACAGCTGGGTTGGAAGCCTAGAGGGGAGCCATGGCTCCCCAGATCTATCTCCTGCACAATACCTGAATGAAAATAAAGAACATAAAACCTCCACCAGGAAGCCCTGCCCATGCTGTGAGATGAGGAGCCCACGGAGATAATCCAAACCGACAGAAAGGTAGGTAACAGGGTCTTTGTGCAGACTTTTTCATTTCTGTTTATCCCTTCCTTTGTAAAAGTTAAAACTGGGACTGAAGTATCCTCTTAATGCCCAGATTTTGCATGTTCTTCTCTGAAGTGCTGCTCACACCCTCAGCTAAGCTGCACTTGCCAGCATGGGTGACACCGGCTCCTGGTCTATACTGGTACAGTCTCAGGTGAGCTGTGTTGGCTGGGCACACCCCGGTACAGCACAGAAGGAAGGGGAGTGCTTGCACCCTGAGCAGCCAGGCATTTTGAACAGGCAAACTGAAATGGAAGACTGGTCCTGTGGATGAGGAATTGCCAATCTGTGCAGCAAGACCACAAGTAGTAAAGCATAGATTGAACACCACACAAAAATGCATTTTAGGAGAGCTTGCCACGCCTGGACTGAAGCACTGCAATCACACATAGCTGCTGCTAAAGTCCACAGCTAAGGACCTCACAAAGACATAACAAAACACAAAGCCAACAGGCTGCAATGAGCTTTGTATACCACCACTAAACGTAAGAGAAGTTTGCACCATATTCACAGTTTCCAAAGAATTCACAGTTTCCAAAGAACTGTGAATATTAACACACAACAAAGCACTTACTTGTAGCTTATGTTAAAAAAACCACTGCATCTTAAATGCAAACTATTCACATCTCATCCTAAGATAGGAATGCAGCAGGCCAACAGACTAAATGTCAATTTGGATAAAGCACAAGAGGATGCTTTTGATGCTCCCCAGTGTCTGTGGCATCCCTTTCCTGCAGTCCTGCTATAACAGTCTTCCTGCCCCTTGTAACTACCTATTTTAAGGCTACCAGGTCAGTCAAAGCACTGGCCTAAAAAAGCAAAATGCCACCAAGTTCCTCCTCTTTCCAGGTTCATTTGTCCACAGCCCCTCTGCATGCAAGTATGACTTACGTGGCTGAGGATGTAAAGAGGTACTAAGCTGAGCACAGCAGCTATCATAAGGCAGCTCATCCTTCTTAACCAAGAACTTTTCCTCCCTGTCTCTCTGCCCCACGCTGCTCTGTGCCGCTGTCTTCCACCTCTTTCTAGCACAGGAGAAGACGACCTGTCTCAAAAGCCAGAGCCAGCCCACAAGCTCGACACTGAACTGCCCTGAAACACAGCAACCAGAGCCCAAGCTGCATAAAGGTCACTTTCTGCTTTGTGTCCCCAGGCAGCTGGGGCCACATTCTGCAAAATGCAAGGCAGAAAGAGACCGGTGTTTCCAAACAACTAACAACTAATAGAGTCCTGTGCAATGAAAATAGGAGAATGAGGGACATGCAAAAGTGAGAAGGAGAAAGAAACTAGGACAGAGAAGAGGAGGTGCACTTGCTTAATTAGCAAAACACTCAGAAAAGCTGGGCTATGGAAAGTCTAATAACAGCCCTTCAAAGCAGGAATGATCCCTCTTCTAACCTGTCTGGGAAGCACCTCCCCTCACAGTGCAGCATTTGCAGTACTCTTTTATCTAATTACCACCAACAGGCACCTGCTGCTGTTTGCATCCTTGCTCTAATGAGCAAATGCAGCAGCCAGATATGGCTGGGGCTGGGGAGCAGTATTGTGAATGCAGACACTTTTTTTCCCCGAAGTTCATCAGAAGTATGAAGTACCTGCTCCTCAAGGAGATCTAGAACTTTCTCAAAACTAAGAAATGCAGCATGAAGAAATTGCACCAAAGAGATTAAAATAAGAAGAGTTTTAAAAGGAGGCAGTGAGTGCAACACTGACAGGTACACACAGGGCTAAATGCTAACCCCCACTGCTCAAACCAGAGAGAGATATTTTGGTAGGGATCAAAACCAATTGCTGCCTTTTCTTAAGGCTGACAAATTCAAGCTGGGGGAAATCCATGCACAATACAATCTGAGGTTGTTTTTTCTATTACTCCACAAAGGAGCTGTATCCTATTTCCAACGTAAACATGGGACATGGTACTCCAAAATTAGAGATGTCTCTAGCTCATAATATGCCTCTTAAGTGTCATTTCTGGTTTACCAGTTTTAACAGTCTATTTTTAAAAGCCTCATAATGCACAAGGTGCTCTGGGAATAATCTCTCAGCACAGAAGCAAAGAAAAGATGGTCCAATTTCCTCATTCAAAAAATTAGGTTTTTAATTTCTTACAAACATGCCTTTTAAAAAATGTAGTAACTACCCCATGATTTTGTTCAAACTGTACATTGGCACAAGGTTACTTTAACTGCTGGAAAAAACAGGTCCTCTCAAAAAAAAAAAAAGTTAGGAAAAGCTATTACTGACCCTGAGAAAAAGGCACAGATGGTGAATTTAGTTCCAATGAGTCTGATAAAATGCTGCACAGTCAATAGATGGAATTACTCTTTCTTCCTTTCATGTCATTTAGACCACAAGCCCTAGACAACAGATGTAAAACATTTGTCTCAAAAGACAATCACTTGTAAAACATGCTTTTCCTACAATATACAGACTGAGATTTTTGAGTAAGAGAGAAGTAAAGGGATTTTCTCTTTTATTTCTTTATAATAACCTGAGGTATCTCCTCCGTGTTTTGAGGAGCTCCTACAGGCCTTGCCTCAGCAGGAGTTTGAGTCATTCAGTTACCTTGAGTAGGTTTATTCCCATCCTTATGGGAATTGTCCATCTCGCTCTCAATATAATAAATGTTTTCCATGTAGTACTTACTAAGTGCATCATCATTAATTCCTATGTGCAAGAGCCTTTCAAAACTAAGTTTGAGCACAAGCACCAATCTGAAATGCTTTGCCTGTATTCATCCCCTTCTAATCATATAACTCAAGGGCACAAGGGTCCACCAACAAGGTCAAGGCAGAGCCCTTGGCAGACACAAGGTATCTAAACTCTGGGGGTATGAAACTGGGGGAATTTGCAGGGCTCCAGCAACAGAAGTGTCACTACAACATCTGCTCGTGCCAAATATAAAAGTATCAAAGGAGACCTGGATGCCCCATAGCTGGATTTTCATGAATCCTTTTCTCCAAGATAGTAACATTCTAAAGTAGTAGCTGTACTTCAGGTACTACTTCCAGTAGTACATCCAGTTCCACAGTTAATGAGTGTCCATGACATCGCTACCAGGAGTAAAATTGCAATATATTTCCAGCATCAGCACACTGGTTAGCAAAACTGTCCTTCATCAATAGTTTAGGGCACCTTCCTTCTTTGCAGCAACAAGTACAAAGGAAAAGCAGTCAAAATGCCTTACTCAGAACATAACAACCCCTACTCTGCTGTATTGCAGAGCTGTCAGTTTGGTTTTTTAAACTCAGATGACTGCTCATACTGGTAGAAGACTTTCCCATTGTGTTTTCTCAAGTCTGCTTTACCCCCCAAAAAAGAAATAAGGACTTTTTTTATAGCTGTGTCTAAAAAATCTAGCCTGAAGATGTTTTATACCTTGACTTGAATGTTTGCATAACGTTTCCCTAAAAACGCTCTCAGACTGCATGCTCACTCATAAAAGCTGTCAGAACGTGATGAAACTGTTCTAAGTGACAATTCAAGAAAATGCAGAGATAGTATCCTGCTTGGGCTGAACCATTTTATTTCCAAAAACAGATAGTAGGGAGGAGACAGATTCTTTCCTGTGAGAAAGCAATGTGGGGGGAAGATTATCTATCCCTCTCTATTCCCAAATGATGGTGCTTAGCAAGAGCTGCCTCTGTAAGGAAGATCCCCCCACACTCTCTCAGCAGAGCACCAGGGAGCTACTGGTGCAAATATTTGATTTTAGGCTGCTGAACAGAAGCCGTCATCAGTACCAACTTCAAACTTGAACCAATCACACCAGCATGTTGAGAAGGAAGTCTCCCCAAACACTATCAAAATGGTGAATGAAGTACAGGTATTAGCCATTCTCCGGTGACAACCTGCTTCATAAGCTTAATGAGACTTTAGGAGACTACTGATGCAGAACATTGTTTTCTGCACAGAGATGCTGGGAGATCAGCACCACCCCTGCCTCCTGCTGCTAAGCACCTTATCCCTGCAAATGCATGTTGCTTAACATTGGGTAGTAAAGTTACTTACACAGTGAGGCACTCATTAAAGGACTGGGTTCACAAAAATAATCCTTCCCTAAACGGTGAATACATTCATTGCTTACCAGCGGCAACAGTTGTGATTGCAGAATATAAGAAACATTCACAATTACAGCTGGATTGAAGACATGACCTTTGAAAATTTTCTTCTCTGGGAAGGGCAAGTCTGCTAATTAGAATTGCTACAGCTCTAAAGTAAGAAATGTCTTTCAAGCAGAAGCTTCTGATGTTTTTAACTTCATCATGCTTTTATTTTAATGCCTGTTGCACAGTAATAACATAGTATGCAATTTGGCTACAAGAACACAAGAATCTACTTTTTAACCTAGCTGAGACTCTTCCCTTCTAAGACATTTGAACATTTGACATTGTTGGAGAGATGTATGTAAACCATACATCTCTCCAAAAGAAGTATGATTTATTTATAAAAATAAAAACTTAGAAAGTGTTCTGTAGTTAGTTTGCTTATGGATCAGTGTCTGAACTTTAAAGACCTTAACCACATAGCTCCTCAAACCAACTTACTTGAGCATGCTAAAGTTTGACTGGCACGCACCAACTGCAGTACCAAAGAGAGTTGCCTTAAGGCATCTACATTTCCAGTTGCCTGAGCCAGCCTAGTTTTAAGACATAAGCTCTTCCATTCCTGATGTTTTGATTCTGCAACCTAGATGCTATCACTTAGAAAACCAAAACAAAACTTTTCATTTTTAGAAAAGTGATTTTAACAGAGCCAGTTGGCATTTTCCTACCAACAACTCACTCCTTAAAAAAAACACTTTGAAATATACAAAATCCTTATTTTAAAATCATACCTCCCTGCTAATTTTGGGAAAAGTGTCTGGCTCACAGCAGGGTCCCCTAGAGTCCTGGAGGCAATGTGACAGAGATGCTGGCATGTCTTTTCTGCTGCACACCAAGCTCCTGCTGCTCTCCCTTCCCATGATCAACCCCAGGTCCTTTCCAGCACTACTGTTTTCCAAGAGCCTTCTTTCATGGAGTATCTGCATTTTTAATTATTTCCCAAAAATGTGCCAGCTTGTATTTTTCCACTTTAAACCTCATTTTATTTCTTGACTATGTTTTTAAGCTTCCAGAAACTTTCTCCCACTTACATTATTTCTCTGACTTCCCAAGCAGCATGAGCAAATAAATTCCACTGTCAAGCTCAACCACCTCTGCAGCTCACTTCTGCCTTTATAGAGAAACAGTGTTGAACAGCACAGGCCATTCTACGAAATCACCCTCATTCCAGGTCAGGACTCTGCACACACCACCACCTAGTCAGTCTGGGAAGGCAGACCCAAGTCTACATGTCTGACAGCCTCAGTGAAGAATCTGCTTTTATTCTCCTCAGCTGAGCCCTTATGCAAAACCTGTTTCCTGGATACTCCTCCCAGTACTGCATATTGCTGTTCCCCCCTCCTTCCCTGAGCTGCCCTGTTCATCCCACAGCTCAGCAAGAAGCTTCTGCAAGACTAATCCCTTCATTACAATGCCGTTTCATCCTTTCCTAGATAGAGCAAGCACTTCATCACCTACTTGTGTAATTTGATCTAAAGTTTTGATCAAATCTGCCTGGCAGAATTTGTCCTTTATAACCTGATGTTGTTTATTGCTCCTTGATTTTCTCCAGACTTCCCTTCCTAGATTAGAGCCAAGAAACTGTCTCACTTGATACAGAGCTACACATAATTTTGTGATTCTGAAGCCTGTTGATTTTATTTTCCCCTCCCAAGATCCTCCTTTTTGGGGCACCTCTTCCTTCTTCTCAGCCAGAAAAGAAGGCTGTGGGTTTGCACAGCTCATCTGGCTGTGTATACATTAAGCACAGTTTATACTTATTTTTGCATTGTGGCTGCATAAGGCAATTTTTTTTCAGATTTCTGAAAGGAGGTGTTCCCTAGTCTGTTAGCATTATTGGATTATAGATCATTCAAGGGACTGTTAACAGCTGCTTTGAAGCTCCTGCATTTAAGGGACAAAACTGACCTTGGCCTGTGTGAAGAAGTAAGGAAATACAGGTTATAATAAATATAGCTCGTTTGAGCTATCTGTGCTAAGCCACTGCCAGGCCATGCCCCACATCCACAACTGCCCTTCAACCCCAGTGGGGGCCCATAAAAGGTCCCTGCAGGGTGAAGGATGGGAGGTACCCCCACCAGATCCCCAGAAGGAAGCAATGACCCCAGCACTGCTTCCTCCACTGCATCCCTGTCTCTCCAGGCAGGGCACCACTGAACTGCTGCTGGCTCCTGTGGCAGCTAATGGTTTTGGTAGGTATTTTTCCACAGCTAGCTTACATTTCTGTAGAACCATCAGTGAAATAGCCCAGAGCTTTCTTCCCAATAGCGGGCATCCTTTAAAAACTGCCTCACATACTGTTGGCAAAAAGGGGTTTTCTGGTACAAGTTTTTCCTAGAGTTTTTCTGAGATCAGTTTGCAGTATAGCTGTACCTGGAGACAGTGATAACTTTTACTACTTTCCACTGCATTGGGGATTTTTTTTGTTTGTTTTTGAAAAGACACTAAAATGTAAACTTTTACAATCTACAAACTCTGTTCTCACTGTGCACATAAATCCTTCTAATGATAATGAATGGTATTTTTCACATACTTAAAGGAAAAGTGGCCTTGTTTAGAGGGTTACAAGTGCTCTTACAAAAAAAAGGACATTAAGCCAATAGAGAAATTAGGAACACTGCTAAGGACAATTCCTTGAGTAACGTCACAAAATAGACAACTTTAGTACTAATTGTGTCTCATTCTGAGTGCCAGGTTAGTATGACATTTATGTCACATTATTTTTCCTGACTAACAAGGTTGAGAAAGACCGTTCAATGTCAGTAATACTTCATGTTAACCACAGGAAGCACCACTCCATTGCTTCCTTGTCGGTTGTGGCTCTGCTGAAAACAAGAACCATTTGCATGTGTCTGAGCTCAGCTCTGAATGCCTCCTCTTACCAAGACTCATTTATCAGTTTAAGTAAACTATAACGTAATTTCAAACAAAAGTTATTTGTACTAGTAGCTGGAATATTTCAACAAATAGCTGGACTGCTTTCCATGGCTATTTTGTAGCAGCTTTCAAGACCAAAATTAGTACAGAATATGCATTTTCTTCACAAAATAGTCATCTTTAAGGAGCTCTACTTTTTTCTGAAATTATTGGCCACATACTCGAGTGCAGAAAGTTGGCATCTTCCCAGTAAAAGCCAATGGAGCTATACAGCTTTACTCCAACTAAAACTCCCACATTAGCTGTGCTGTTATGTTTCATTTGTTATAGTGTATTGCTTTGGATTAATCATACCAGAACAGGATGAACAAATGCATTACCAGTGTTAAAAAGAATCACATGCCCTAAACATCTCCTCAATGCTCTCCCATAGCCCTACTGATCATATTGCTTTCTCTGAGCTAATGTACAGCATCTGTGAGGATAATTTTCTTCTAAAAATGTGTGAAAACTACATTTCTTGGCTTATACTATACAGTGAAGGGGATCACATGAAATGTTGCAACTTCCACATAAATACAGCTGATCCCATCTTTTCCCTAGAATATTAACTTTTTCTAATACACACTTACATGAATCACAAGATTCCATCTAACAATTTATGCCTGCTGGTAGCAGTTACTTGGAAAGGAATTATTTCAGCAAAGCCAGTATAATTACTAATGATCTCATGACTAGTTACTCTTTTTAGATGTTCAGTAAACCATCCGTAAATTCATTCCACCTACTATCTGTTTAACTTGTCAGGCAAGCTTACTGACAAGGGAGCAAGAACAGCTTTTAAAAGGAAGGAACCAAACCAAACACATACGCCTTTGCCCTGAGGGATAAGTGCAACTACTGAGGCAAACCCAAAAAAATCTTTTAATCTGCTGTCGTAAATGCCTGTCCCAGCATCAAACATCACTCCAAATAGGCGTGCGGCCACATGCAATGACCACATGCACAGCAGCTTAAGTTAGTGGGTTTTTTCCTATTTTTTTTTTTTTTCATACATTTAACTCTTTTACCACTTTTCTACCTCTGAGCCACTCCTCACCTGTTGTAACCTCTTTTTCCTTTCCTGTGGCTCAGCAGAGCTGGAAGCAGCTTGGTTCCTCCAGAGCAGGGTACCAGAAATCACCTATAATTACAAGCTGCAAGCGCAGCTACCCTGCCCCCCAGCTTCTACCGGATGGAGTGGATGAAGCAGACGAAGCAGCTGACAAACAATCTGCTCTTTCCCGATCCATTTAAACACTTTGCCATCTCCCTTAAACTTTCCCACAGCTCTGCTAGAGGATAAAACCCACTTGGACAAATGCAAGCCTGAGGCAGTATTTCTGTCTGTTCACACAGCACTGCGAGGTAGTAGAGCAAACCCCATCCTTCACCAACCAGGTGCTTCCAGGTTCTGCCTTTCTGACTTGCTCCAGAAGCATTCAGTGCCACTGGCATTCCTTCCAAACACATGCTGACATACACAATCTATATTCATCTCTACAGAAGCACGCAGGTTCTGGTAGCACACAGAAGCTCTTGAACAAGTTACGTGTGCTGTTTGCAGGTCAGCTCATTGAATATGAGCAAGATACAACCTCTTCTCCACCTCAAAACCAATCCCATAGCAATCATGTTTGCTTTTAAATAGACTGAAGTCTAATCTCGTATATACTCTTCTCAGCAGAGCTACAACCCTCACTTTTCCAATTACTCCATACTCCTGAAGGCTGCCTGAGTTGCGCAGCTAACAAAAACCTCCTATAACTTTTACTTACTTAGTTTCCATATTCTTTTGCGGGGTTTTTTTAATAATTCAAAGGAAAATTCTATTGGGTTGGTTTTTGTTTTGTTTTATTGTTTTTTTTTAAATAGCCAGTGCTCTTGCTCCAAGAGTTAGTCACAATGGACTGCTCATTTTTTGGCATGTCTTCTGAGTATTTTTCAGCACATTCTCAATGGCATTATGCAATCATTGCATTAGTCTCCACTGTTTCACTTGGCAGTAAGAAGAGTTGTAAAATGATGTCAACTTTGGAAAAACAGGAATGACAGAGGACAGTTTCAGGGGTACACAAACCCTAAAATCACATCCACTTGGAATTCAGAAATCTTCACTTGTATACCTGTGATCTCTGTTTTTCACTAATAAGCCACATCATCATATCACAGTTATCAAACACGTATGGAGCTACAGAGCTGCTCCCATCACCACTCCATTACCCATCCCATCCCCGACCCCAACTCCTGCAAAAAAGGGGCACATTTGGTCCTATTTTCAGAGAACCTTTTGGACAACCAAAGGTGAACTTGCATCCAGTTCAGCACACAGGACAAAGCAATGATGTACAGCCTCCCTCTCCACGCTCTTCACTATTGCAGTATGGTATGATACGCATGACATGAGGCAGCACAAGGTAACAAAGCATAATTTGTCATCACCTTGCCACCTTACAACCCTACTGAGTGGATCTTACTCCAGAAATAAAGATGTAACTAGCTCTTCCAGATGCCTGGATACAGGTAGTCTTTCACAGAAGATACACAGCATGTTCTTGCCTCAAGTCAGTCAGCAGCTTCTGGAAAGCCAAATGTTTCCAGAGCAAACAAAATTTAGCATGGAAATGGTGCTGACAGAAAAAAGTTGTGTCTTGAGCAGGGAATTTCCTTCCCCCCCATCTCCCATGACACTGTATGCCAGGTAGAATCCTCTCTTCAGGGGCTCGGAAATTAAAAACTCAGAATGCTCAGAATTAAAAACTAAAATGTGAAAAACTTGATTTTATCCAAGTGCAGTTATCTGAAGGCCCCCTGCCACATTCAAGCAACTGCTGGTAAACATGAGACATGGGAATGGACATGTTTTGTTTCTTATCTCTAGACATCTACAATTAAACAAGTAATACAGTAGAGCTCCCTTCACACACAGACCCCCAAACAATCCAGTACTAGTGGTGTTGTTGCAAAACAGGCTGCTCTGAGCATTTGGATCTTTTCCCAACTCCAAAGCAGCTGGCATTGCAGTCTGGGGATCACATTGCTTCTGTCCGCATCAGGGCTTGTCATTAGCTGTTAGCACACCAGAGGGGACAGGGTAATCTTCACAGGAGGTAAGGAAAAAAGAAAGGGCCACGTGGGTGGGGGAGAGCCTCTCATCCCCAATTCAGCCCTCTCAACACAGCCTGACATAATGGGGCAAAAAGATGATGAGGAAAAATCCTATTGTCAGGGCAACAGTCACAAACTGACAGCCCCCAGAAATGCACTTTGCTTTCTGATACAGCAGAGCATGCAATTTTATAAGGAACAATTAGAGCAATGCATAATACCCAGTGGAGCAAAGAACTGCTGACAGAAACTATTTCACCTACATATGTCAATATTTTCTAACCAATATCTATAGAAGTCTCTGTAAACTCCTGTCAGAATGAAATATGCCAGAAACAAAAATTCACATTTTTAAAGAATGTCACTGAAATGAAATACCATACATCAAGTGGATAAATAAGAGTCTACAAGTAAAATCTGTTGGCATAAAGGCAGAGCAACCAAACCCCATGCCTCGTTTTTGTAGCTAGAAGAAACTATTGTTCTTTTTCCAATGACTGCATTCCATTCTTAACACGTGTGAGACCTGAAAAAGAAATGATCCTGAAAGCCTTTAAAAATAAAATTGAGCTAATAGTTGTACTTTTCCTCTAAGCCAAGCTCTTGTCTGCCAAGCACTCATGTAAGTATTTAATTGCAGTCTCATGCATTAATCAAAATCATTGGGAGCACAGAGAAGAAATCAACAAGTATCTGCAAGGACCACAAAGGTCAAAGCAACAAAAATGTAAGTAGTTAGGCTCTGTTTCAAATGCACCTTTAAATACTATCAACATCAATACAAAATTTAAAAAAAAAAAGAAAGGCTAACTGCACGAGAAGCCAAGGAAGATGTAGAAGTTACTTATGGCACTACAACAGCATTCTTTTTTTCTTATTTTAAATACAGAAACAGCACTGGATGAATAGTCTGTGCTTACAGTGTCTAGTGCACTATACAAGTCCCTGCCAAATCTGCTGTAGCAATGCATTCAGCACACATATGCTGACCCGGACTTTCTTTTTCGAACTTTATCCTTTTGCCTTCAGGGCATTTCAATTCAAACACTGTTCAGAAAACCACTACTCAGGTAAGCATCTTTCCCTGTGTTGTATGTAATACATGCCCAAAGGAGAGCAAAATAAGGTCCTGAGCAAGAATAGCCAAGTATTTGTATGTGCTTGGAGAACCTCAGCAAGAGCCATGATTTGGTGCTCATAGTGGAATTCAGGGATCGCTGTTGCTAGTTTAGAGGTTCTCTAAATCTACAGGGGATGCCCAAACTAAGAGAGACTCAAGTCAGATAGTCCACATGGTGCAGTGTTAAACTCATGCCATCACTCTGAGCTATGGGATTGTGTCTGCCTTATCATGGTATGCAGGTCTCTGTGATGGGCCTCCCACAAAGGTCACAGCCAGCTGCTATGCAGGAAGAGGAGGAAACTGTCAAAAAAGGAAGCAAAGGGATGATCTGGGGGAAAGCAGAAATAAGGGAAGGAGAAGACCCCAAAATACTTCTCAGGTACCTTGCTCTTCAAAGCTTTCTGTTCTAGGATTCATTTAAATGGAGTCAGCAGACACTCCTCTGCACCCACAGCTTTGATAAGCTCTCACAGTCTGGTAGCTTCAATAAAGCAGAAACAAAGAGTGAGTTTGCCTTTATTATGGCACTATGTGGTGCACCATAAATAACTGCTTAGAAAGAATAACTAGACAAACCCTTCAAACTGCATTTGTCAGATAAACTGGGTAGAAAACATTTGGTGATCAGATCAGCCTTGCTATTGTATTTATTAATTTGCTTTTAAATCCAGCAAGCAGTAGTGTAGGGTATGCCCAGCCACTGCCCTGGAGGGACATCTGCTGAGATAAGGTGATTGAGCAATCTCCCAGCAGGACCTCCCCTGGGAAGGCAGCTGCTTTTCAGTTAAGGCAAGAAGAAGACAGACCCAGAATCCTCTGGGAGACCCTATGAAGATCCTTTGTAACCCATTGGCCTTTACCCTCTGACACCCACTCCCTGTATCCCTATAAAGCCAGCCCTCTGCCCCTTCGAGGGCAGAGAGAGCTCATCCCTAGCTCCCCTTCACCAGGTACGGACCAATAAAGCTCCCTCGTGCGGAAGAGCTACACGGGCCTCTCATCTCTCTCCCTGGTCTGGCCTGGAGGCTGCCCTGCAGAGCTGAGCTGGAATCACGAGCTGACAATCACTAAAGAGCTGACAGCTTCTGCACGGGCCCTCCTGGCCAGCAGCTGAGGGAAGACACCAGGCCTCGGGAAGGCAATTTTTTTTGGGACCATCTCTCTGGACCAGTCACCTCTTCCTTGGTCAGAGCTACTGACCCCTACCCAGCTGTCATACAGTAGCACCAACAGCATGTCTCTTAGTCATTCATGACATCTAGTTGTTCTTTTCACTCCTCATCCCCCAGAGGGCCCACTAAAAAGAATGGGGCATTAGAGAGAGGAAGGCTTGCTAACCCTACCAAATCCAGGGAATGCAGCCCAGCCAGCTGGGGTTGATCTCTGGGCCAGGGTAGCCCAGCATGGTGGGGGTTCTGGTGCACAGGTACATCTTGGCCTGGCACAGAGAGGAGCAGACACCTCCCTCCACTCAACACTCTGCAACTCCTCTGCAGGCACCACGAGGCAATGACAGGAGCAGCCACAGGAGTTGAACCCATCGGTAATTTAAGCCCTGTACAGGTTTCACCTCTATCAACAGCAACAGCATAGTTTGGATAAACTTCAGTAAATATAACTACCTGGATGGAGCTGCTCAGCTGTTTAAAATTATCTGAAAACATGCAAAAAAAGACTTTTTAACAAACAGGTCTGCATAACTGGGAGTTTATGGGGAATATCCTATGAATAAGACAGTTGTGAACATACACAGAGCTTCTGAAAATTTAATGACTTATTTGCATATTAGGCAGCACCACAGTAGCTCTGCACTTCAGCATGATGTTCATTCAGTATAAACTGGTTTTAAATATTCTTTTAAGTTTCTGAAAACCATATTTATAACTTAAGTCTTTTTAGAAGAAGTTTAAGAAAGCTAAACTTAAGCATCATCACTTTCTAGCAGAAACTCCCCCACCACTTTTGGGTTGCCCTAGGAGGGGGGAGGGGAAAAAATTTCCTAAAATCTGATCCACTATCCTCTATTTTTAAGAGTAGACATACCCTTGGAAACATGAGTAAGGCAACATTCCACCTTTTACCCAAGCAGCCTAGAAAAATTCTCCTTTCCAAAGGGAAAACGTAAGTCAAGTCATCTATTGCCCTGTATTTCTGGGTCTCATCTCTGATGGATCTAAGCACTACCTCCTTTTTTATAGCCTTGCATTTTTCACCCATTTGTGTCTTAGAATGACGACATCATCCCAGAGTGATTGTTGCTAGTCTTGTTGGTCACAAGTCACTTGGAAAGGAGGCGAGTGAGCTCTTCTCTCTAATTGCTTCTCTGTGATACTACCTGGATATAGATCCCTGAGTATAAAAGGGTTCAAAAGTGATCAGACAAGTTTATGGAAGAAGTATCTACCAAAAGATATTAAACACGAGGGGGAAGGTTGTGTTTAGCTTAAGAGAATCACAATGCTACAAGAAGACTTGTTCCCATCTTATGCCTTGTTGTTGCTCTTCCCCATTCCCACAGTCTTCTGGGTAGCGGGTGCAAGGTTTTTCTTTCACACTGATTAAGTTGCCACAAAAGAGAATTGTGCCATCGGCAAAGCAGATGTGTTCTAGTACCATTTTTAAGCTACGTGACAAATGTGGTGTCTGTTTCTAGGATTTTCTACTATAATCAAGAGCAGTATTAAATAGGAGGGTGCAAGGGGGTTTCCTTTTCACACCAGTGTTTACACAAAAGCAAACACAATTTGAGTGACTTATTTAAACATGGAAGTTGCAACCTGATTTAAAGCGCCGTTAATTTTTGTTTCTGTTGGCATGCCCTAACATTTGAAAATGTGCCAGAGCAAACTGCAGTAGAAACTGTCAAATGCTCTCTCAAACCTATGCAGTTAAGAAAGAATTGTTTCACTGCCACGCATTACTGTCTTTCATGCTAATTTTGTGGGTGAAATACTGGTTAACACATCTTCTACGCTGAAAGCAGCCCGACTGGATTTTCTCTACTATGGGAGCAGGGGGCACCTGGAGGACAAGCAGCAGTGTCAGGGGCCGGGCACTCCTGGGGTGCAGCACTGCAGCTCCCCTGCACAGCTTCAACAACACAACTGCAGCTCTCAAATGGGCTCAGCTGCACCTGTTTCCACTTTGAAGCAGCTACTCCCATCACTGTGCCACAGCTTGCTTGACTTGCTTGTAGTTGCAAGCAGTCTAAAATAATTAAGCCTCTTCTTACAAAGCCAAGATTTCTCCAAGTGTCCTGGGGTGATGTTATGAAGCCGCTTTATTCCTTAACCATCCGCTCAATGCCCAAGGACGCTGTGCCTTTAGGATGGACCCGAGTGCGGGGCAGTTTAACAGCTGAGCCCATCGGCTCCCAGGTCCTGGCAGGGCTCGGGAGGGAGTGCACCGGGAGCGCTGTGCTGCTTTTTGGTTTCCTTTGTGTTCCAGCTAGCTGGGAAAAGGTTCTGTTGGGTTTTTTTTTCTTGTTCTTTTTCCCCTTCCCTTCCCCTTGCCTCACTGCCTCCCTTCCCTCCTTGCCGGTCCGGGGAGCCACGGGGTGGCCGCAGTGGGCCCACAGGGTGGCCCCGGCTGGTCCAAGCCCACGTGTCTGTTCCCTCTCCGGGAATTTATTGCATTTTTAGGGGTTTTTTTCCCCTGTTCTACCCTGTTTTGTTTGGTGTTAATAAACTGGTTTTTTTCCACTCTGACTTGCTGTGACCCGCTTGTCTTATTGGTGGAAGAAAAGGAGAGGCCCTTTTTCCCTTTGGAAGAGACACTCATTCTGGAGTGTTTCCTCCTGAAGTTTTGTCTCCAAAACCGAGACACCACGACAGGAGTTAATGTCAGTGATGGCATTAACAAAGTAACATCTACCCATAGCAATGCCCTGGATGAAAAGGGACATCTGTTTGCTGAGTTTACTCCCTGTCAGCTGAGTGAGTTTTCAGCTATAGTAACTATTTATTTAGCACCAATCCTTTATGCGACTGAAGTCGCTCACATTTCCTTTTCAACAATAACTCTGTATTTCATAGCCATCTTGTGGAAGGAGCCACCTGACCACATTAAAAGCTCTAATACTTAGAACGGCTTTACTATCCCCTACACAGCTTTTTTCGAGGCTCAACCAAAGATGAGAACCTCTGTAAACCATCCCAGAGGCATTAATTTTAGTCACTCAAATATTTTGAAAGGTAATGAGCATCTTTATTACATTTTCAGCAGTAACTCAAGCAATGGCTCACAGTTAACTAATTGTATGTGCACCAAGAAAGTATTCTTTTAATAATGCATCACTATTGATTCATTAGTAGCCTAATAACTACATGACTATTATATTCAAAAAAAGTTCTTCCCATCATAAGAGGCGACCAGAAAATATCTGGTAACCTCTCTCTTCTAATAGGACTCATAGGAAACCATATGTATCCCTGCAAATTCCTACAAAAACTATCTTGTTGCTTCAGAAAGAGGAAAACGAAAAATAACTCACGAAGTTAAACAGCTATCATTTCTGCTTGGCATTTTCAAAACAATAAATATATGAGGTAACTGCTTGTTCCTTTAGGCCACTGAGCTCTAACTTGATACCACTAATTAAAGCCAACCTACATGGTAAGAAACATCTCAGCAACAAGCATAGTTTGAATTATCAAATCCAAAATGTGAACTAACAAATTCCCTTTTTTAAAGAGAAAGGGCTAATAAATTATCCTTTCTAATCTGGCAGTGCAAGCAGGAGAATTTTTGTGATTTTTAATGCTAACAGCCTTAGCTGAAGGATGGGAAGGGCTAATCCTTAAGCAAATGTTGGAGTTGTCTTGGCTGCTTCCAAGAGCTCCAGAGCATTTAGTGGCATTTAGCCACAGTGAAAGCCCTGACAGAGTGCAACAGACTTGGATCCTGCAAATGCCATAGCAAACTCATTCACAGTTTGGGAGGTTTGTACCCTCAAATGCAAACATTTCGACCATGGTTCCTCCAACACAAAGGCAGAGTGGTGGGTGGGCTATGCTCCCATGTGGCATCCTTCAAATCTCCTGGGCAGGCAGCAATCCCCAGTCCAGCAGATTCCCTCAGCATATGCATACTTTTAAAACACACTACAACAACATTTAAGCTACAGACATGCTTAGTTTATTGGATCAGGGCACGAGTATCTATGCCTGTGCCTCTACACAGATGAAATATTTTCAGTGAACTTGCTTTGGGCAAAATTCCTAAGCTTTTGCATTGAAGGGGTTTTTTTCCTGCACTGTCCAAAAACAGTAAAAGCAACTGTGAAATAGAGTACATAAACCACTTCTTCCTCCTTCCCTTCAATCACCTTGAAGGTCCAAAAAAGGCCTGAACACAGTCTGTTCCAACAGGCACAAGTCTCGGTTTTT
Organism: Corvus kubaryi; assembly: GCF_017639235.1. Taxonomy (NCBI): domain Eukaryota; kingdom Metazoa; phylum Chordata; class Aves; order Passeriformes; family Corvidae; genus Corvus; species Corvus kubaryi. The sequence continues at coordinate 28,008,747 of NW_024581135.1, forward strand.
TCCATTGTATTTGTTTCGGCAGCCTATCCCAATTTGGTATAATTTTGATGTGATACAATCCTGTTTTCTTCTGGTCTCTGCCAACATTATCTTCCTTTTCTATTTTGGTTCCACTAAACAAAGCATTTAAATGAAAAGCGCACTAATTTTTTGTGTTCTAAAATACACACATCGTTACAAATACCTAACCTTTCTAGAACCCTCAAAACACACACTTCACACATTCCAACATCCCTAAATTTCCCCTTGGCAATATGCACCAAACCAAATTGAACAAAGCTGATTCCTAACATGGGAAGCTGCAGCAAACAAAAACGTTCAGGTTCTTGAGTTTATTCTCGGCATTTTCATCAGTATAAACTTTTTACACCCACTAAACAAGTTAGAGATTGCCAAATAGCAACACACACTGGAAGTCTCAACAGTCTTTCAGGGTGAAACAACATCCTGAGGTCACCTAACTGCTCCATTTTTGAGGAATGTGAAGAAAATGTATGAACAAACAACAGGCATACCTCCTGTATAGCACACATATGCTACTTGTCTTAAAAATAAAGCAGCAGGGGGGAGGGGGGAACCCAACCCAAACTAATGGTAACTACAATACAAACTCCTTTAACCTGAGCCATTAATGATTCATCTTTTATCAGTATAAATGATACGCAGTTCTGCAAGCTCCTAGTTGTTGAATCTCTGTGTACATAACCATTACTGCAACCTTTATTTCAAAATAAAGAAACCAAAAAAGCGTTAGATCTGGAGGCCAGAAAAACAAGCAACTTGCAAAAAAGGCCATCTGATTTCTTCTGTATGCATAAAGGACACGTAATACTTCAGCAAACTTTATGGACTACTGGATCTACATGTCATGCTACATCCAAGAGTTCTGTTGGTTTATAAGGACTTAATCCAGCCTAACTCAGAAATGTTGGCTCTCTTGTGAATCACCAGATACTGGCAGCAAATGCCACATTCTTAAGATTTTGCCAGTGTTTCCACAAGTAGACTGGAGATGCATGAGACTCACAGCAGCTCCATCCCAATATCCTCAAGGTGCCCTTCCCCTCACTATACCCATCACACAGAACACATTTACAGGTTACCTACAGGTGGATCCCCACCAAACATCCTCCAGATCCAAACCACAGTCAGTTGTCCTCAGTAGCTAATGGCATTTAAAACAATGCAGAGTTCTCAGGGCAGCCCCACTTTTACGACTTGAGGAGGGGGCATTTTAGGTCATGACAATCACTGGGAAGCCTTTCAAAGAGGGTGGGTCTTGAGGCACCATAAGTTTTAAAGATCCCATTTGCACTGTCCCCAGATTGATCCCCAAACTGCTGTTACCCTAACACCTATTTTCAGTGGTAACACTACCTAGTTTGTATAGGTTAAGTTTCCCACAAGACTAGAACCAGCATCTGCTTCACAACCACAGCAATGGAACAGATGACTGATCAAAGTCGTTAACTCTGCCCCCTTCTTCCCCCAGCCAAACATCCAGGGAAGTCCAGCAGCGGTAGATTGCATTACACATTTAGTTGAACTGGTAAATATACAGTATAAGGTCTCATTCCTACATAAATCTAACAGCAGGTACATACAGAATCTCAGGCTGTGCAGCTGAGTACCCAGTATGGGTGTTCGGATTCATACAGTGCTTCTGTCTGCTTTCCCCAAATGCCTTTTTCCTGTTTCCCTTTATTCTTTATAGATGACAACAGTGCAGGGGTTGTGGCAGACAGACAGGAGTGTTGCAGCTTGCTCCAAATATGGAACAGCTTTGATTCAATCTTATCTTGTAGAGTACCTTAGCCAATAGTCACTGCTTCTGGTAGAAAAACACACTTCAGGTTTTGCTTTCATCAGCTCCATTCCAGCTGTCCTAAAGGACTTCTTCAATCAACCAAGCAGCTCATCATCTTGACCTCGACTGCAGGCAAGAGATGACTTCTCAGAGCTTCAAATATCCTTCAGGGGAGCAGGGCAGGGATGGGGATCACAGGAGTCTCCATGTGAGGCAGCATTACTCAAGCCCTGTACGGCATTACCAGACCCAAGATTACTGCACTGGTTTAGTTTCTCTGTACAATCAGATAATCAGTAAGAGCCTTGCGTACCGTAAACCACAGGTTATCTGAGGATCATGGAGATCTTGCTTCCTCTTTCTCCTACTGAAGCTGCAGGTGTCTTCGCCATGTGGGTACAATGTTAGGGGCTCTGTCAGCCCTGTGCCTTGAGGAGGGAGGTCTGATGTGGCTGTAACCCAGCTCGATGAAAGGCAGGCAGGCAGTCTCAGGAGACCACTGGCTGCCAACTGGGTGGGTGCAGGCAGAGCCCTGCAGGATTCTCCAGGTGTGGCACCAGGAGCCCTTGGCCGTATCCTAAATAAACATCAGTGCAGCCAAAACACAGTCTTTGGAGCCGGCAGAAAAGCTTGTTTGCTCTGGAGTTGGATCTCTTAATTTCTTTGTTTTGTTAGGAAACAAATAAAACCTTACCAGTGGCAAACTATACGAAACAGAGAAAACCTCTTGGACTGCCTCAAGACTCACAGTCTCCACAGCAGAAAGAGTTTTAACATCAAGATTACTTACATTGCTAATTTAAATCAAGATACACTGCAACATAAAACTTAAAAAAAATTAGAGATTTAAATCACTGTGCTGTTTTATCAAGCCTGCTTCGTTCCTTAATTACTTTCCTAAGGAAAAGCCCATTCAATCTATGAGAGCACAGCTCAGTTCAGTAATGAAATTGCAGCTCTGTACATTCAATCTAATCCTGTCCATTTTCCAGCTTATAAAGAAACAACAAAAAGAAAAAAACAAAAACAACAACAAAAAAAACCCAAAAAAAACCAAAAAAAAAAAAAAAAAAAAAAAAAAACAAAACAAAAAAAAAAAATAAAAAAACACTTCAAAAAGTTGAAACAACACCCAGTAGTATTTTCTATAGTACCATGAGCCATACATGCAAAGAATAAAAGGAAAGGCTAAAGTCTAATATACTGTATTTGCCGTTTTCTTCTTTTGGGGTGGTTTTAATCTTCATCTTCACCATATGAGTCTTCTCTATATTTGGTATTTTATTATCCTCCTCTAGCCTAATTCTAAAGCTAAACCATTTCAAACAGTAGAATTACTCTCATTTCACTCTCTAGCAGCCGGTATTCCCTGAGCTTTGCATCTTGTTTGCTGCCTTCATGACTGCACTCGGGCTTCATGCAGGCCCTGCTCCTGCAGTCTGACTTCTTCAAGCAGAGCCCTTGCAGAGCCAGGCCTGCAGACCTCTATCACAACCAATGGCCAGAACAGTCTGCTCACACTCTGCTGCACTCGCTTCCTTGCTCTTACACTCCAAGGGATGTAGATTTATAGCGTTCCACAGTCTACACTTTGCCAAACTTAGTCTGTACTTGCTTCATTCTTCAGACTCTCCTACAACATTTTAATTATTTATTGCTTTCTTATCTAAACTCCTTCCATTTAGTCTGTGTCATTCTGACACTGAAAAAGTGCAGAAATAAAATAGCATTTTAAGTGCAGATACCACAGCTTTATAAACCACGTCTCAAAGGTTTGTAACTTACAAACCTGTGTCTTGTAAGTTACAAGCAGGCTCTCATTTAACTTTGACTGAAGTCTCCTTCACCACCACTGCTTGTCAAATGTCTTGCCCCATTGAAATGTCTGCTTTGGCTTTCTTCTATAGAGACCCAAACAATACACTTGATTACACACAAGGCTGAACTTCATTGTCTCTTATTCACATTCCTCATGTCTCAAGCTGTCATATTTTGCTATTCATCTTTAAATGCACTTGCAATTCTTGTCAATATGCTACGATCTGCAAGTTGTCTTGTTTCTGGTATACCAGCCTGGAAGCCAGGTCTCCCTACTTACTGGGACTGTGGAAACCTCAGCCAGACTGAGGACCTGGCCAAGGTACACAACAGCTCCCTCCCATTCCAGATGTCTGTATTTCCTTCCAACACAGACCAAGCATCGCATTTGATGGCTGATAGCCATTCTCCACTCAAAACATTTCTTGTTATCCCCTCTAGCAGGTCACCCTCGGTCCAGACAGACTGACTTTTGCACAAGTCCTGTATAACAGTAACACCTCCTCAATGACATCTGTATGATTTACCAGGGAACAGTAGTACTCCAACAATTGGATTTGTCTACCCTCACCATACGGCTCTCGTATTACTACAGAGAGCTCTGCGCAAGTGCAAGCAGATGAATTCTTCACAACACCATTACCCAGAAATCATTAAGTCCCCCACAGTCATTTTGCTGTGCTTTTCCAGACTTCCTCATTTACCAATGTTGAGAATCTCAGCCCACACCATCACTCTGTAGCTCTGCCAGTGCAAGTGAACACCAGGGAAGATGATTTGATGCCTGGAATTCACTGCTGCTCAGCACACAGCTGTGTTTGCTCAGACCTTCAAGGAGAGAGCCCTCATCTACTCCCTGCAAAGGCACAGGCCACAGAAATCTCCACAGCCTGTGTTCAGCATCTCTTGCTGAACACTAATCTTGTGGCAGCCACCATCACTCTTACTCACTTCTTTCAGCATGGCCAGAAATCCCAACCACACTCCTGCATGCTCTAAATAATTAGCAATCCATGTGTCACACAATACAACCTGCATTACTTTTTCTCCCTCTTTTCTACTGTCACTCCTTACTGCAGTAGCTGAGCATCTTTCTGTGAAAAAATCAATCCTAGGGAAGTCCCTAATGCATTAGTGGAAGCCTGAGGCATTTCTATTTTTGGCAAAAATTATTTACCAATGTAGGATGTAAAACATTTATATTTTAATAATAGCAGTTTCTCATATCTTGGCTACATTTTATGTTGGGGTTTTTTGGTTTTTGTTTTTTTTTTGCTTCTCAGCTTCTCATCTCCACAACATACTTTATTAATAAACTTAATGGCAATTCTATGATTTTAATTTCAGTTGGAATATAGCCAAACCACTAAATCTACTCTGGAGACCTACTGATTTATGGTCATCTTTTAGTAAGTTGTATTTTCTTTATTGAAGCACCTCTGGGTGCTATTGCAATGGAGCTATTTGCAATTGCAAACGAACAACAAGGCAGATTTTCTAAGCACAAGAAATCCAGAGAGCTGCAGAAAATACACACGAGATACAGCTTCGCCTACATGATTGCATATAATTCAGTGAAATGCCAAATTGCTACATACTGTGTTTCAACTAGACGACAACAGCCCTTAGGAAGAAATGTGGCTTTTTGATTGCTTCTGTAGGCAAACCTGAACAAACCTGTGTCAGAGATGCATTATTCAGAAGATTTATAACACAATTATAATACATTAATATTTTAATCCCTTAAGATATTTTTAAGCAAAAAAGGGATTTAATACAGCCTGTGAAATTAAATCAGCAGTGCCAGGAAATGAGGCAAACTTCCAAAAAACACTAAAACTAGCAAAGAGATGGTGGGTACTGAGTCTATATAAAATACACCACCAGTGCTGGCCACACTACATTTGCAACTGCCTTGCAACAATTTAGAGGAGGCTCTTGGACATCTGTCAAAATTGGATACTTCCCATCCTATCATCTTCTGTCAAACCACAGGGAGAAAATAATAAAGGAAAGAGGAAATAAATGCAGAAAAAATTAGCAAATAAAAACCACACCATTACTTGATTTGGCCTAGTGCGTCCTCCAGGGTTTTTGGTTTTGACTCCTTTTTCTCATGATTAATTCTTCTGCAGGCATTATTGCATATTATGGTACAACTGGGATTTTAGAATCAAAGACAAACTGTTGTTATAACCAAGTGAACATTGAATGGGATAACACAATACATTCCACTGTATTTTGAAACTGCAAAATCCAGGCAACCAAACTGGCAAGACGATGAGGAGGTCAGACAAATAAGTAGAAAGTAAAAGCTGCAAGCTGTACTATGAACTAACCACCTCAGTTAGTTTAATTTTGATCCTTCTCCGAAAAGGCTTTGCTTCTCACCTCCCCATCCCTGAAAAAAAGCACTCCAAAATCAAAAGACAAAACCGCCTGTCAGCTATAAATGCCTTCGACTCCTCTGTTACTAGTACAGAGAAGGTACTGAAGAAAATTCAACTTCACCCTGGGATCCAATAACATTATTTAGGATGACAAGAGGTTATTTCAAAAACTTGAAGTAGGATCCCAGACAAACAAGCTGTTTCTCAGGAACACTGCACACTTAAGAGCTACTGGATAATTTCCACCTGCCAGCACGAGAAGCCAGGCACTACCTCCAACTTGATGAGCTGTGCCAGAATCTGTCTCACAAAGATCAAGAGAGCTCTGAAAGTAGTTGGCAAATAATTCTACTCCTAGCAAAACTGGAATCTCAAAAGGCATGGAATGTGGGAGAGGGAAATCTATCAGGAATTAAGCTTCAGGCTTTTCAACATTTACTGCAGCGTTTGAATGACTTCTCCTGTCCTGCAGGGAAGCAAAGACAGTACCAGCAGCTACAACCATATCCACAATCCAGTCATTCTTAGCCTGTTAATGCTTGACATAGGTCTTTAAAAACACCTTGAACACTAAATTAAGTAGCACAGAAATTAAGTCTAAATACAAGCTATCACATTGCTTAGGGCATAAACCCGATGCCTGAAGAGGATGGAGAAAAAAGCACATCAATAGAAACAAAAATGCTGAGTCAGACTGATCTGTTATTCCTGTGAAACAAAATCTGATGGCATCTTGGCCTTTGCCCCACTCAGCCCTCAGAAGAGATTTATTCATATGACATGACAAGGAGGAGAGAGCAACCAAAATGGCATATCCACTCCTCTCCCACAGATGCACATCTCATGGAAGCAGAAAAGGATGATTTTTGGAAGGTGACAGAAAAAAAGCTGTATATAAATAATAGTTTTCACATTTCTTTTAACAACTAGGCTTTTGTATTTCTTCTAGTGGCAGTCTGAAATGTAAGTCTAACAAAGAAACTTGCTTTCCTTTTCAACAAATCCCTTAAGAGTCCATGAACTGTGTGTCTGTGATCCACATGCTACCCTGGCTGAAATGAGGTCTTTGCTCTCTCCAACTCCCTGCCCTGCTCAGCTCTGATCACCACCAACCCCTCAGTTCCCTTTTTGTCCCACAGGGCTACTGCCATCACACAGCTTGCAGCCCAAGCCGCTCTGAAGGTGGTGAAGCCAGGAAGACTTGCTTTATCCTAAGTAGATAGTGTTTGTTTCTCTCCTGAAATACATTTACAATGTTTTTAAACAGTCAAGCCCAACAAGCACTTGCTCCCCACTGTAATTTAGGCTATTCACGCCTGATTTCCACCAGACCCTGCTCTAGCACTTCTTGCCCATAAGAGGCAAGACAACCACTGCTTAGGACAAAATAAAATAACTCAGCTCAGTGAAGAAATGAGAAATTTGAAAGGTCTGATCCATCTCCACCTAATGAATATGTGCCCTATTCACTCTGGGACAACATTGAGAAACCTGTTCCATGTAGTTCTCATGGATTTTATAGCCCTGGGAGACCTGACCCCTTTGGACTCATCCAAATTCACAGCATCTCACCATGCACAACAAATGCTGACAGTAATAGCCTGTTTCCTTATTTAAAGGAATAACTTCAGTGGATATAGCACATTACATAAAGGATTTTCAGTTTTATTATAGCTCTCAGAGAAGGGCTTTGAATAATTGCTGCGTTCTAATCTTTCTAATCTTTAATTTTTGTTTCATAGTAGACTGACTGTTTTGTGGTTATGGCAGAGAAGGAGGGAGGATGAATAGGAATAGGGAATAACTCAAAATCCAACTGGAAAAGAGATACACCAGCAAATCCTACTCTTCTCTATTAAGATTGCAGAAGCATTTACACAACAACAGAGCTTCCCCTACAGAAAGAACAAACAAGAAATAAAGTGAAAGAATATAGTAAGATTGTTAAGAAATCCTGTAAGAATGGGTCCCTTCCAACTCAGCATATTCTATGAGCTGACATAGGCAAGCACTACTTAAAAAGTGAGAGTATTCATTTTTAACCAAAAAACCCAATGTAATGTGGATTTACAAGATGTTCCAGAGATGTAAAGCCAGACTGAGACACGCAGATTTCTCCTCCCTCTCCCAGACTGAATGGATACTAGTCATGGCTCAATCTTTGTATGCAAATTCATTCAAGCCCCAAGACCCTAAGAAAGACTTAAGATACACAGGACTCTACAGCCTGAGTATAATGGTGATTACAAGAGAGTAAACAATCTGTATATTTATGATGAGTCAAACCTTTCTTACTTCATACTGATTTTTATACATCAAGCTCCAAGCATCAAATATTCTAATTAACTTTTTTTTTAGTGCAAAACAAAAGCTGTGTTTAAGTGTTTCTGTGCCTATTTGTTTGCATAACATTATCTTAACTTTGAGCCAACTGAACACAGTTTTCAGAACACAGGTAATAGAGGCAATGCTCCAGCAACGTGCTCTGTAAAACAGACATTTCCTCTATTGCTCCTAAGAGAGGAGGTCGAACAAGCTCTTATGCCCAGTGGGAACCCTGGTCTGACAAGCAGGGATAAGTACAAAAATCATGCAGTGCCTGAGGTTATAAACACAGTGTGCACCTGCTGCTCACAAAGCTTCAGATACACAGGACACTGGCCATTATCACTGTGCTTTATTTTCCCCATATGTCATCTGTGAAGCAAGATAAAACAGTACCAGGCAAAAAGAGGTGTGGTATCTTCAAGGACAGGTTAATTCAAACTGTGCCATGAAAACACCATTTTCACACATGTATTTTTAGTATAATCCCAAGGATGGAATTTTATCTTGCTCCCACACAGTGTCTTCTTATCAAGTCCTGCAGTCCGTGTTTAATTCAGGGCAAACAGCCCCAACTGCTGCATGCTGCTGTTGCAAAGAAAAGCCAGGACTATTTATTGGCTTTCAAGCACTACAAAGTGAACTGCATTGCTTACATGAAAAATGTTACAGAAATATTCTTAAACTATTTCCCTTTTACTCCAAATAGGAAAGAAATCACTTCAAAGAACTACAAATTCAGAGCAGGAGGACCAGATCTAAGCACAGCTCATTAAATAATGTGATGACTTAAAAAACATTATTCATAGAATCACATGAATGGTTTGGTCTGAAAGAGACCTTACAGATTATCTAATCCCAACCTCCCTGGCACAGGCAGGGACACCTCCCACTACACCAGGTTGCTTAAAGCCCCATCCAACCTGGCCTTGAAAACTTCCAGGGATGGGGCATCCACAGCTTTTCTGGGCAACTTGTTTCAGTGCCTTACCACCCTTATACTCTCAGGGCTTAGTTATAAAAGTAAGGTTGTAGCCCTCAAACTGGTAAATTTGAAAGTGTGAGCTATGTGAAATCTCTACAAAATTTTATTAGCCCAAATCCACAGTCACTCCAAAACTGTTCCAAATAGAGTGAAGGGCATTGTGTATTTGTATTTCTTTAAGTCAGTAGTCTTGGCGACAGTGGGGGGAGTCTCAAAAAACATTAGCACTTTTTTTTTTTTTTTAATAAGCCAGAATTTTACTGGGTTGGATTACGCCTCCATTTCCTTCCCTTCTGTTCTGGCTTCTAGAACTGTTAATAAAGTTGGGCCTTTGGGCTAAGCTGTGTAAACTGTTTTATATTGCAAATATTTCAGAATTACACTGCAGGTGTGGC